>NC_020491.1:1911811-1950178 GCF_000184155.1 Fragaria vesca subsp. vesca
CATCTTAGCCGACAAATTATAGTGTATTTCGTTGGCTAAGATGGTTTTAGCCGACGAATAACCTAATATTTCGTCGGCTTTAGTTATTTTTAAATTTTTTAATTACATACTATTGCCGACGAATACGTTAAGGTATTCGTCGGCTAAACCCTAAAATTTTTCTATTACATACTATAGCCCTATCTTCGGTGGTTATTTTCTGTAAAATTTTTAGACGACTTCTTGCGTCTCATCGGTTTGAAACTATTTTCAGTTGGAGGTCCGGCCAAAATACGTAATTTAGACGGTCGAACGACCTTTTTCGTGTTTAGGGGTTTGACTTACGAGATTGACCGTCCAGATCGAGCCCTTAACCTTGTCGGATCAAGTTGAATTTTTGCCCATACATGTATTTTGTCATGATGGTCAGATCTGACGGTCGGATTTCTGTTTCTCAAGTTTGATCAGCACAATCACAACATGCCTACTAATGTTGTATAACTCGTTTACCTAGTGTTAAGTAAATGTTCCGTTTCAAAAACAAACTATACGTAAAACCTTCAAATGCAAAAAAGTCGTCAAATAAGATATGACCAGAATGGTGAAATACATCCAAGGTTGAAAAATCACAGTATTCCGGTAAAGATTCGGTGTCGATAGTTGAGGTCAATGCAATTTTTCATTCTTTCTCCCTATGAGTAGCCATATCTTCAGTGGTTATTTTGCGTAAAATTTTTATACGACTTGTTGCGTCTCATCGATTTGAAACTATTTTCAGTTGAAGGTCCGGCCAAAATACGAAATTTAAACGGTCAAACGACCTTTTCCGTGCGTTTAGGGGTTTGACTTACGGGATTGACCGTCCGGATCGAGCCCTTAACCTTGTCGGATCAAGTTGAATTTTTTCCCATACATGTATTTTGTCATGATGGTCAGATCTGACGGTCGGATTTTTGTTTCTCAAGTTTGATCATCACAATCACAATGTGCCGAATGTATAAAAGTACTTTAGCCGACGAATTTCAAAGGTTAGCCGACGAATTTCAAAGGTTTAGCCGACGAATTTCAAAGGTTTAGCCGATGAATTACAAAGGTTTAGCCGGGGAATTTCAGAGGTTTTAGCCGACGAGTTTGATCTTAGCTAACGAGATTCTTAGCTTTAGCCGACGAAATAATAATTTCATCGGCTAAAGTTGTCGGGTTTAGAGACGAACACCCAGCGCTCGACAGTAGAAAAACCCTAGCCTCCTCTTCCGCCTCCTCCGCCTCCTCTCCCTCTCCTGGTCTCCCGGTCGCCCTCTCCCTCTCCCGGTCTCCGCCTCCTCCCTCCTCCCTCCCTCTCCCGGTCTCCGCCTCCTCCCTCTCCCTCTCCCTCTCCCTCTCCCTCTCCCGGTCTCTGACTCCTCTCCCTCTCCCGGTCTCCAAGGTTAGCATTTTTCTGCTTTTTTACTTTTGATTTCGAATTGATTTTTAGGCTATGCTTTATGTTTTATGTTACTGTCCAATTTCCCTAATTTATGTTTAGGAGATAAATTATCCTCATTTTTTAAACATATGTTTTGTTGATAATGAACTTGAAGCTTGCACTGTGCACTTGTTATATTCCATGTGCATTCATCGTGGGCTGGGTACGAATTTTTAAACATAAGATACAAAATACAAAATAGAAAAACCTATATCAAATCCGGATGAATATATATATATTTAATTGAATTCATATTTTTGAACAAGTATAATTTTAAAAATATATATATTTCACATTATATTAAGTGTTTAAATTTAAGCATGAACATAATGAAAAAAATATGGTTTCAAAAATATTTTTTATAGAATAAAGACAAAATAATCTAGAGCCTTAGATTTGAGAAGGATAAGATTGAATTTTTACTTTTTCAATGTTGCCTCAGCCTTGAATTTTCACTTTTTCAATAATGAGTGTATCCACCTATGCCTTACACTTGATTCAAATTAATATTTTAAACAGGATGAGCAGCTATTTTATATCGAAGAAGAGGCCAAAGGTCCGAATCGTCTGAGGGAACCTCTAGCAACCCTCAAACGTCGTTTCAGGGCCGGATGACAGCCAGACGTGCGAGCCTTCTGGAGACAGCGCAAAGGCAGCCGGAGGTGCCCCCTTCATTGAGGCAGGCGGGTGTCCCTCGTTCCTCGAGGCAGCTGTGGCCTCAGACCCAGACGGAGGTGTCTGCACCCCGTATGCCTGAGATACACCGTGCGTCCACTCCGGGTCCTACTTCTTTGGATAGTAGGGTTACAGATGCCGCCGCCTCATCTGTTCCTTCCGCGGATGATACCGGCCTTACCTGTAGTCGATGGCTCAGGGACGCCAATTTATCCACTGCCCCCGCCAGTGGCTCTATCAGCAGCGTACCGGTTCGTGCCTTTTGATACACCTCTTATTTCCGCGAGGGTATCACCATCGGCGACAGAGACGGAATTCGTCGCGTCCGCCGCGAGCACCTTAGGTAATCAGTGATGAATGATTTGTTTTCTTATAATTGATAATAAAGGGTCTCCGATTTTAATAATCAATTTGGTTTATCATGTGATAGGCACCGTCGAAGCGAAGCCGACAAAGAAGAAGAGAGGCCCCGTCACAGGAAAAGCTCTCGAGAAGATCGTGGGTACCGTGGGGTGGATCATCATCAATACTGACGGAGATGACCACATAGTATCGGGCAGGAAGTCGAGGACGTACTCCGGCCGCGTGGGAGCACTCATTAGGGATAGAGTCCCTATGTTGTGGTCAGACTGGGGCGAGGTTCCGCAGGAGGTTAAGGACATGGTCCACAACGCGATGTCGGTGAGTTTGCAAAATGCCTCAATAATATTATGTATTACATTGTTGATTTCTCGAAAAACTAAACCAATAAACAGTTAAATGCAGGTGTGGTTTGAGGTTCCCGAGCACCTGAAGGACAGCTGGGCGGACGTTGTGCATGGGGGAAGGTACGTTGGGAAGTTAATGAAAAAACAAAATTGTATGTGATATTAATAATATTTCTAATATTTTTATTGTATCTGTAGGTACAAGGAGTTGAAGAACGAGTTGCGGACCCACTAGACTACGCACGGGAACGCATGTTCTGGTACCCCTGCTGAGTTCCAATACATGGAGTACGAGTGGCGTTGGCTTCTGACATCAGAATTCAACAACCCTCGTAAACAGGTATTTAAAAAAATTAATTAGTTAATTTGTCATTAAGTACGTCCGTTTTTAAATATTTTACTAATAGTTTATTTTTTTCTTTAAAGGTCGTTTCCCGGGCGAAAGCTCAGAACCGGCAACGCAACACAAGGAACCATCATGGCGGTTCTAGACCGTTCGCTGTCTTCATGGACGAGGCAGCCAGGGAACATCCAGAAGTCAACCGGTACGTCTATACGTACGAGAAGGCATATCCTGACGCCCAGGAGGATATTGTAAGTCATCTTACGTTTTTAAATTTTTAAATTTACTTATATATATGTCAAAATGTAAATTAATCATTTTTTTCCTATCCATATAGGCGAAGGTGAGGGAGGCTAGTGACGAGGTGATAAGTGCTATAGTGAGGGAGACATGGCCGGACACGCAGGAGGAAGAGATGTCCTAAGCCATGTCCCGGATCGACACTTCGGATCCGACGATTGGGGCGAGGATCATGGGCACAGCCTTCCCACCGCGAGCAAACAACCTCTACTACCGGGGTCTAGGAAAGAAGGGCGAGGGGGTCCTGAAGACCACTCCAGGATTTCAACGAAAGACAGCCTCGACCAGCAGCAGGTCCACGACCACGACCACCAGGATGACTCAGCTAGAGTCAGAAGTTCAGAGACTACGGGAACAACAAGCTGCTCAGGTTGCCTATAGTGCGGCGCAGGCAGCCTATGCTGCTGAGATATATGCCATCCAGCAGGCCCAGCAACAGCAGATGTTCCAGTACATGCAGGAGTTTACAGCTGCCCAGCTTCAGGGACTTCCGGCTCCGCCCATGCCTCCGGCTATACCGCTACCCCAGCCGCCACAACCTCCCCAGCAACCTCCGCAGCAGCCCCCAGAAGCGGACATTAATTTAGACGATCTAGATTTTGTGTAGTTAATGAATTATATAGTTTTATGTGCTTGTTGTTGGTTATATGGAATTGTTTTGGTGTATTTTGCAGCTTGCTTGGAATGGTAATTTAGAAATTTCGGGGTTTTTTTTTTATACTGGAATGGACTTATAACCAACGAAATACGCCTTAATTCGTCGGCTAAACCCTTATGAAGCCGACGAAATAGTCTATATTTCGTCAGCTTTAGTTATTTTTTATTTTTTTATTACATACTATAGCCGACGAATATATTACACGTGTCGTCGGCTAAAGTCTCAGACACGGCCGACGAAACATTTAATATATTCGTCGGCTAAATTCTTGGAAAAAAGCCGATGACCTTTTCGTCGGCTAAACGCTGGGAATATAGCTGACGACTTCTTCTAGTTTCGTTGGCTAAAGTCACCACAGACGACCTTTTCTCGACGAAATCTTAGCCGACGAGCTTTCGTCGGCTAAGATCTTAGCCGACGAATTAAGCTAACAAGCCGACGAAAATTTTTTGATTTTCGTCGACTAAAGTGCTTGTCCTGGTAGTGACTCATCCTCATTGTCACATTATAAAAAACCCTCAAGATCAACACAAATATTTTAGCCTTTGCCCAATCATCCTCTTGTGGTGGTCCAACTCTTGTTTTTCTTGTTGTTGGTGTCACCGGAACATACTCTTGTTCTTCTTCCTCCTCAAGCTCATCTTCTTCATCAAAATAGTTTTTATACTTGTTCATTTCCTCCGCAGCCATCCTATCAAAAGCTGGCTTCACATCTTAAGCAATGTCCAACATTAAAAAGGTAGAATTCCATCTTGTTGGAAGATCAAGCGCCGGTATTTTTTCCGTGTCTATGTTCCCTTCTAATGTCTCCTTCTCCATGCACACCTTGAACACATCCAATCTATTAGAACTACTTCTAATATACTTGACGGCATTCCTAATTGCTGCACAACTTTTATCCATTAAGGACAAACCAGCCTTCACTATGATGTTCAAGATGTGAGCCATACACCTCACATGAATGTGCTTTCCTCCAAACACCGGTGGGTCTTTCCATGCAACCATTTTCCCTTGAATGTAGTCTATCGCCACTTTGTTTGCACTTGCATTATCGACCGAGATTGTCAACATCTTCTCTATCCTCCAACGCAGCAAACAAGATTCTAAAATCTTTCCTATTGTTGTGCCTTTGTGATTAGGAATCACACAAAAGTTGATGATTCTCTTGTGCAAATTCCAACCAGCATCTATAATGTGTGCTGTCAACACCATATAGTTGATGTTCTGAATTGAAGTCCAAGTATCTGTCGTTAAGCACACCCTGTGACTACTTAACACCTTCCTAAGCTCCTCTTTCTTCTCATCATACAACTTCCAGAAGCACCTTACTATTGATCTCCTAGATGGTGGAGTGAATTGCGGGACAACCACCTTGAAGAAATGCCTAAACCCTTCATTCTCAACATGGCTGAAAGACAGCTCATCAATCACAATCATCTCCCAAGCAGCTTGTATACAACGGTCATTGGTCCACACTGATTGCAGTCCCATTTCAGGTTCAGCTTCACCATCACGGGCATCACCAACTATCACAGCTTGACCGTCGTCTATACTCTCCCTACTAGGATACTTCTTGCATACATTCTGCACATGCCTACGCAAAGTACTCGTACCATTAAAGGAAGAATCCACTTTCAGGTCAGCACCACAATGCACGCATGTTGCACGTTTCTCATGCCCCGCGTACACTTTCTTCCCATCTCGATGAGTGAAGAGTTCTCTGTCATACTTCCTAAAGTGCTCCCACACCATTGACGTTAATTTTGAAGTAGCCTTAGGTCCAATTGAGGCAGAACCTCTCATTCTTTTTTTCGGCACACCCCGCGAAATCTTAGTTGCTGCTGGTGCTTCTTCTACAACCTCAATTGGAACTTGTGGTTTCCGTTCTGGCTCCTTGTTCTCTGGCATCTCACCCTCCGCCGCAACCAAATCATTCCCTGTCTGAGTGTGAGCTGGTACTTCTTCAATGTCTTCTTCTGAGTCGTAACACCCAGTTTCACTACTAAAACTGACTGAATGGCAGCCGTATTGTGATGAAGATGTCGACATCACACCTGCATGAACTCAAGTACACAACCAGCCAACTGTATTGTCTCACTATCACAAGTTCACAACAACCACAATAACAACAAAACAAAATCGAAAACGAAACAACAATTTTCTTATGAAAATTGTCCACCATTTTCTTAAGTATCATATAAGCAGTACGTTAACAAGTTGTTATTTCTGAATACATTCAGAAAGCAATCAAGTTCAGCATCACTAAAGTCATGCAGTTGGTTGATTTTCGTATAACCTCATCATTATAATGGCCACATAACATAAGTCCTGATCTAGAATCTATTGTAGTTGTCTACTAAACCAAAAGGTAATGCTCGATTCTACTAACTTCATCAATATAATGGCCGCATAACATAAGTTTTCTCTACTAACATTGTCAAGACCCACCCCGAAATTCACCTTGAAACCCGAGGTAAATCCTGCAGGGTCCATCTTCAAGGAAAATTAACCGAAATTCGGCATAACCTTCCTTGAAAATGGACAACCCTTACCTAAAAAAAAAAATTACAATTTAACACTTCTATAAAAAAACATTCATCCTCAACACCTAGAGCCTTCCTGCTCCCCAAGTTCATCACATCTCCCAATATAACAATTACTCAATTAAACTAATCCCACAACCAACAATAACCAACATTAATTCACTAACTAGTTATCAGAGCATATCTAAAGTTAAGCGAAAAACAATGACTAAAGAATAAGCGGAAGCAGCCTCTGACTATGCCTTGACTCCATGTACGCTCGACCTCAAATAACTTAGCCTGCAAACTGGGCATTTAAAACCAAAGGGCCCAGGGGAAAGTAATTTAAAAACGTTAAGAGTGAGTGGACAAAATAATTTAAATAATTTAACAAATACTCAATTTAAATACTATCCCACTTTTTAGCTTTAAAAACTTAACAGCATGCAACTTGAACGTCCTTAAAACTTTAAATCCAAAACCACTTAATAAAGGACAAACCAGCCCCGCTGGTTAATTAAAACAGAAATCTCATACAAAGAGATAAACCAGCCCCGCTGGTTAATCAAATGAGAAGAATACAATAAGGGGAAGAGTTATCACCAAGAAAAAGGAGCCTCCTAGGGTCGGGTCGGTGCCTCCCAGGCTATAATAGCGTCCCACACTAAGCGCTCTACTCACTTATAGTTATAGTGAGTAGCCGCTAATAATGGCTAGCTAAAAAATAAACATAAATACCGATCGGTTGCCTCCCAGGCTATAATAGCGTCCCACGCTAAGCACTCTATGGTGAGTAGCCGTTAATAATGGTTAGCTAGCAATAATCAATATACGCGACCCTATATTAGGGTGACTAAAATCATACAAAATCCTTTAAATCCATAAAACTTCCCCAAGATCATACGAATGGTACGGTTCCCAACCGTACTTGAAAATCATCATAAGAAACTATAAAAAAACTCAATGACGTGTCTCACACGTCATAATATTCTCAAACCATATTGTAAGCGAGATTTAATTAACAAGTAAAAATCATAATTAATATCTCAATCCAAAATACTCGCTAAAACATTCTCAAGATCAAGATCGATATTCCACCAATAATTTCTAAAATTATAAATAGCAAACTACCGAAAATCCCATTTTCGGAAATCTTTTATAATCTCAAAGTCCACCCATAAAACCATTTTAATGAAATCTGGAATTTATAAAAATATCCAAACTCAAATATCAAATTAGTAATCCAAGCTCAAATCCATAAATCATGACCCATAAATAATCAATGTTTCAATCTCAAATACTTTTCAAGATCATTTCATAAGCCGAAATTATAATATAAGCTCGGAAACTAAAATAATAAATTATAAAATCTTGCATGCATAATTATTTAAAACTAAAAGGTCCACTCACAAGTTTAGGCATAAGCCCAACGATAACCGCATCGCCACTCAAACGAGGTTCTCTTCGATTTAGGAAATTAAATGCTTTAACTTAATCATCGAAATCCTCCCAAATAACCCACAAATAAGCTAATTAGATTTTTACCAACTTCATCTACAACTTCACTACATCGATTCTAGCACTTTAGGACCATAACCAAGAAAATCCAATGGTCAGATTTTTAGTCTAACAACCGCCAAAATTCTCAACCTTTGAAAAATCCCAAACCTAACCAAAACTCCTCAAAAAATTCCAAACTTCACATCATTAAACTCCCCTTAATATAACACATTTAAAACCCTGAAAAGCCCCCTTACAACGACGGCCGGCGGCGGACTCCGGCGACCCCCAATGGCTACCAAATTTTAACAACATCTTCCTCTCAACATCCCAAACAACTTTCATAACTATCACTAAGTCCAATTTCAAGCCTAAATAGGGTAATCGAAGCCAAACATATCAAGAAAACCCTAGGAAATTCAAACACCCGATTCTCCTTACCTAGCTCGAGTTAGGATGTATCCTTTTAGGGGTTTGCTGCTGGAAGGGAGAGCTTCAAGATGAGACCGGCAGCTTCCATTTTGATGGCCGGAAAAAGGAGTTGCGACGAGAACACCTCCGCGGCACAGCCGCACCTTCCGGCGATCGTGCTCCCTCACGGCGGCGCGACACCGGCTGCCACCTACCTAGACTTGTAGAGGATGCTCCAAGCTTCAAATGGACACCAAGCACGCCTCCTATCTTGGCCGGACGGCGGTGGACGGTGGCCGGAAAGTTTCCTGGTCGGGAGAGCTGTGGGGATAGGAGAGAGAGAGAGCCAGTAACTTTCTGATTTTGTACCTTACCTCATCTGGTAAGTTTCACTTTTTATACTCCCGACCAAAAATAGTAACTTTCGTTTTTAGACCATATCTTCTTCATACGAACTCCGATTTAAGCGTGCCACATGTCCACGAACTCCGTTTAACATCCTCTACGGCTTTCATGAAGAAAGTTTTCCCAAATTTTAGACGAAAGAAAAAGTCAACTCTTGGAGCCTTAAATAGTAAACGGTTGCTTAAAACGGTAAAAGGTCAATAACCGTAAATTAACTTAAGAACCGGGATGTGACATACATACTAAAGCAGTAAAGCGGTAAAGCCTAACGTAATGCACAATTCTTCCAAATGAACCTAAGAGGCCCTTAGAACTAGGTCTCCTCAAATTTAACTCGATCCCCCTACTTTTCTACATTCCATTATTGTTGTCATTGAAACCGAATCCGATACTATTCCAAATTTCCAATGCTCGGAGGCAACTAATTGGACATAAATCAAGTAAAGGACATAACCAATAGAGATGGAAGCGAAGGCTTACCGGAGGGCGTAGGCGGTGGACGACTGAGGAGGAGATGAGCGCAGGCGACGTCGAGAGGAAGAGATGCGCACCGGCGTCGTTGTCGAGAGGAAGAGATGGGCGCCGGTCGTCGTCGATCGAGAAGAAGAGATGGCCGCCGGTCGTCGTCGATCGAGAGGAAGAGATGGGCGCCGGTCGTCGTCGATCGAGAGGAAGAGATGGGCGCCGATCGGCGTCGAGAGGAACAGATGGGCACCGGCGTCGTCGTCGAGAGGACTCAGCGGAGATGGACTCAAGAGACTGAGAGAGGCAAAGGGAGTCAGAGGAGATGGACTCGAGAGACTGAGGCAAAGCTGTTTTACTTTTTCCAAAGTGTGTTTGACCCTTTGACAGTTTGACTTAGGGTTACTGAAATTCAACTAATCCTGTGTGGCTGAACTTATGCTAATAGTATAAGATCGTTAAAATTATCCAATTGCTGAACGACATATGTATGTCGGGCTTTCGGGCCAAAACCCTTTATCAAATTCAGGGACCGGGATCGGCCCGGACCGGCAGAATATGAAGGACCCGTGAAAAAACCCGGCTCGGCCTGATTGGGCCGGCCGGTCCGGTTCGGTCTTTTTTCTCCGTTCGGGTTTTTTACCCAGCCCTAAATAAAATACCTATCGTCTTCCTTTCAAAAAAAAGAACAAAACATCTAAATTTATGCCGGCATTAAATGTTTTTATTTCTTTCCCATTCACATTGAATTTACAAAGAAAATCGATATTACATCAACATATGCTCAAATTGAATGATATCTTGCACGGGCAATGCTACACACACCAAAATATTTTACTAAAGATGAATCTCAAATGATATGGCGGAAGCCAACTCACCTTTTTTATTTATCAATATTAATGACATGGATTTTAAGTTGTTGACTAATTTGAAAGAAACGATTTCTTTATTAGAAAAAAGAAAGAAAACAAGAAAGGGAAGGACATAATTATATGATTCATATCCAGAAAAAAAAAACCTTGATTTCCATTCAAAGCTTTCGTACACCATCCAAGATGCATCTTGCTTATGTAGCTAGATCTACTCTCCAAGGGTTTCTTGATCAGATTTATTTAAGTATGGGATTTTATTTTATTTTGGTTAATCTACCATGGGTTGCTTTCAGTGCTCAACTGGATCTCTTAATTACCTGATGCTAATACCAGTTTTATGAGTCTTTGTCACACCCCAATTTTCGAAGGATAAATTTCAAAATTTGGACATGATATAACTCACAATAATGTAATTCCCAAGGTCTGTTCAACAAACCTTAAAAAAACTAAATTCAATTGCAGAAATGTAAATGTCAACACAACTCAACATTGAGTTAAATATTACATTTCCTTGTTTACATAAACTTGAAAGTCAAGAAATGAAAACACTCGAATGAGTTTAATGCTATCTACTAAATATAATAATATCAAGTGTACAACAACTAAAAACCCTGCCACTATGCCTTCGCCTCAACCCTGCTGATCATCACCTGCAGGTCTAACCCCTACACCATGAATTGATGCACTGGGTTGTAAACAACAAACCCGGTAAGCTAAAAAACCCGTATGAGTAACTCCCAAAAATAACTCAACCCAACATCACATAAGATAAAACCGGTAATTCCTGCTTTAGAACTTAGTTCAGGAATCGCCTCAAACAAAAAAATTCAAAAGGGAGTAAATAAGAAAACACAACAATTCCCAAAACTATCAAAATCATAAGTCAATCCTGCAAAAATGATAGTTCAGGAATTCCACTAAAAATCACAAAAATAAGATAGAAGAATCTCCTGCATTAAGCATAGTTCAGGAGATACTCAAAACAAGGAATTTAATTGACAACAATTAAGAACAATGTTAAAACCACATAACCAATACTTTTACAAATATACATGTATCCATGAGTCCCAGATATTAATAAATACCTCTCATGACCTACAACAACAGTATATGTACCCGTGGGTCCCAGATTCTTTCAGGTACCTCCCATGATCGACTTACACCGACAGACGGACTAGAGCTCTATTCCTAACCGTAACCAATCACCCGACCAAAGGCTTGGAACCTAGTTTGACTGTCCAATATCAAATCACAAAATAATAATAGCATCATAACAGTAACCAATCACCCGATTAAAGGCTTGGAACCCGATTTGACTATTTAAACAACAAATCATAATAGAGTAGAATTATCATAACCGTAACCAATCACTCGATTAAAGGCTTGGAACCCGGTTTGACTATCTAAACCACAAATCACAATATAATAAAATTGTCATGACCTACCCCGGATTTCCCCCTTGAAATCCGGAATAAACCCTACGGGATCCACCTCAAGGGAAATTCTACCAAAATTTTGGCATAACCTCACTTAAAAATAAGTAACCCTACCTAAAAGAAAATCACCAAAAACCCAAACACTTCTAAAACAATTTAATCCACATCTCCTGGAGCCACCCGCTCCCCCAAATAAACATCCACCACCTCAACAAAAGTAATAATTCAAAATAATTTCATGAATTTAAGTTCTCATACAAACAAACTAAATGAATCTTTTCTATCACTCCTACGTGGAGTCATAAGCTCTTAACACACATCAACATAAATTCATTTAAGACATCCCAGGTTATCAGAGCAACTACTAAGAAACGAGAAAATACACAAGTAGGTTAGACAGGTAACCTACGAATGAAAACTGAAAGTGGTGGAAAATATGACTCGCCTCCTACACTCGCCGAACCGAATTCTGCAGACTGGGCATTTAAAAACAAAAGGCCTAGGGGAGAAGCATTTAAAACATTAGCGTGAGTGGACAAAAATAAATAATAAAATACTGACTTAATGATAGAGCCTTAAAATCAAAATTAATGCTTTTCCCATATTTTCCATTGAGAAAAATATTTATGCATGCCACTCTTGGAAATTTTCCTGAAAATATATAGAGACAAAAGAATGAACCAATCCCATTGGTTCCCAATAAATCAATAAAAATAGGGAAGAGGTTTCACCATAACGATGAGCCTCCCAGGCTAGGGTCGGGGCTATAATAGCGTCCCACGCTAAGCGCTCTACTCACCTATGGTGAGTAGTCACTAATAATGGCTAGCTAACATATAAATATAAATACCGATCGGTTGCCTCCCAGGCTATAACAGCGTCCCACGCTATGCGCTTTACTCACATATGAAGAAGACCGCTAATAAGGCTATAATAGCGACTCACATATGATGAGGACCACTAATAAGGTTAGCTAGCAATAATCAATATAAATCAACCCTTTTATGGTGAAGTAAAATAATAAATAATCAAGAATATCACTTCCCCAAAAATAATATAAGATCCATTTAGCTTAGTACAGTCCCCAACCGTACCTAGAAATATTGCGTAATAATATAAATCACTTGACATGTCCCACATTTCAATTAAAATGCTCAAGAGAGTTCCCGAAAAATAAATGGAACTCGTTAATCCAAGAAAATAATAAATCTCCAAAATGCCTTTGAAAATTAAATAAACTTTAATGCATGCATGACATTCAAATCAAAGGTCCACTCACAGGCTTCAAATCCTCTGTTACCATTTCCCTATCACTCTCCCTGTATCCCTATAAAATTATGCCATGTGGCAATTTTTGCTTACTAAGCTTAACAGCTTCTAACCCATTCTAACCTTGTAAACTCTAACCTAACTCTGATCCTAACCCAACTGTAACTCATCTCTATTTAATAATGATAAAATATATTTACAAAATCTGGTCCTCTTCTCCTTCGTTTCAAAGTCAGAAACCTTGTGATTTTCTCTGACTTCGTGGCTTTGTGCTCTTCAATCCCCACCGCACTTCCTCACAAATACTTCCTCAAATATACATAGAAAATAAAGACCTCCCTCTACAAGTACCAAAGACGACGATTATAGCAATGCAATTTGGCCAGAAAATGACATAATATATACAGAGAGGTCGTTCTGGGTTTGCTACCGACAGTTCTGTAAACCCTGCAGGAATATGAACTTCGGTTTTTGACTCTAAAACAGGTATAATTGCATGGGTTCCATTGGTTTGATCACCAACTTCGATCTGCAGTGAATGTCACCGGCTTTGATTGAAGACTGTGCTGTAGATTCCAATATGCGTGGTCCATTCACTCCATTGATATAGGCTTTAAGCTCATGATCCACTACCATCAGCGTTTGGTAAGATTTAGAAAACTAGTAGTAAGACATGACAATTTTGAGACTGACAGAGTTAATCGGGGAAAAAAAAATTGAGAGAGACAGACAAGTTATTCTTATATTCCAAGAGCATAAATTATAGCATACTAGTAATAATCTGGGTTTATGAAGATCAGAAATAGAGTGGAATGAAATAGGATCCATCGGAAAAATTATTGTCATTAATAGTTCATATATATGCAGTTAGACATGTAGGGAGTTCTAGGGTAAAGGATGGGAGCAGAGGAGGTACATAGAGGAGTTTCATAGAAACAAGGTTTGCCCAGATTTTGTAAATAAATTTTATCATTATTAATTAGAGATGAGTTACAGTTGGATTAGGATCAGAATTAGGTTAGAGGTAACAAGGTTAGAGTGGGTTTTAGAAGCTGTTAAGCTTAGTAAGCAAAAATTGCCACATGGCATAATTTTATAGGGATACAGGGAGAGTAATAGAGAAATGGTAACAGAGGATTTGAAGCCCCACTCACAGTGCTCGGCTATGCTTGTCGACGACCTGAGGCTTCCTCCAAATGATCCTCCTCACGTCCTGAACAATAAATAATTATTAAGCCTCCAAACTAGGATAATGCTTTAATAAAATTCCGAAATAAAAGGAAGCCTATAATTTTATCTCTCTTGCCCAACTTCTCCACTTTTAATCTAATAAGGCTCACACTACTCCACACTTACCAATAGCCAAAAATTAACCTTTTTGAAGTTTAAAATCCTGCTAAACCAACTGTCGTATTTCCATTCGAATAACCGCCTAAATCCTTAATCATTGATAAATCCCAAACCTTACCAAAACTCCTCCAAAAATTCCAAACTATACTTCATTAAACTCCTCTCATGAAAACAAACCCAAAATCATGAAAAACTGCCCCTAAGGGGCGGCGGCCGGCAGCCGGCAGCCGTATTCCGGCGATGACCATTGCCTCTCAAATTTTAACAGAATGATCCTCTCATCATGCACAACAACTTTCATAACTAGCACTTAATCCAATTCTAAGGCAAACTAGGGTAATCGAACCAAAACATCCATAAATCCCTAGAACTTCAATTATACACTTCACCCTAACAAGATCGAATTAGACCAATTCCTTTTGAGGAATTACTCACCTTGATGAGGGCTACAAGATGGGCCAAAAATCACGACTTATGGTGGCCGGAGGAGGGAACTCCGGCGAAAGGCTATCCGGCGTCTCCGGCGGGTTTTCTCTCGAACAACGGCGTTACACGGCCGGTTACCGGCCCAGAAAGAGAGAGGGGACGGCGGGGGTCCGAACGGAAGTGGTCCAGCGGTCTCTGGCGGCCGGACGGCGGCGGGTGGAGACTTGGTTTCCAGCGGGTCTAGAGTGTGCACGGGAGAGAGAGAGAGAGAGGGGGGGGGGTGTGCTGGGCTGCCCACACCCGGTTCAACAACTTAAACCCCCAAAAATTATACCCACTAAATATTTACCCCCTTTTACCATCTCAAAAATTTACTCTTTTAATTAATAACTTTTCCATGCGAACTCCGATTTTAACGTACAGCATGTCTACAAACTCGTAATAACGTCCTCTACGACTTTCATGAAGAAAGTTTTCCCAAATTCCAAACAGAAGAAAAAGTCAACTTTAGGGTCCTTAAGTAGTAAACGGTTACTCAACACAGTAAAAGACCAAAATAATACCAAAGTAAATAACCGTAAAATAACTTAAGAACCGGGGTGTGACAATTCTCTCCTTCTTATAAAAATTTCGTTGTCGAAATTTACATACCTGTCAAGCAAAGAGATATGGATACTGCTGCCTCATTTGCTCTTCCGGTTCCCAAGTAGCTTCCTCTATTTGATGACTCCCCCATAGAACTTTAACAAGTGGGATCGTTTTGTTTCTAAGCACTTGCTCCTTCCGATCAAGAATCTGAACCGGTTCCTCTTCATATGTCAAATCTTTCTTCAAACTTATCGGCTGCTCTTGCAGGACATGAGAGGGATCGGCAATATACTTGCGTAGCATGGACACATGCAAAACACTATGTATCCTGGACAGCTCTGAAGGTAGCTCAAATCGATAAGCAACTGTTCCAACCCGCTCTAAAATCTCATAAAGACCAATATACCTCGGGCTAAGCTTTCCCCGTTTACCAAAACGCACTATGCCCTTCCAAGGGGATAGTTTCAAAAATACCCGACCGCCCACTTGAAACTCAAGGTCCTTCTTGCGGTTATCTGCATAACTCTTCTGCCTATTTTGAGCCGCTTTGAGCCTATCTCTAATCATCTTGATCTTCTCATTTGTATCCTGGATAATCTCTGGACCACAAAACTCTTTTTCTCCCACCTCATTCCAACATAGAGGTGTACGACACCGCCGCCCATAAAGCGCTTCAAAGGGAGTCATACCTATGCTAGAATGAAAATTGTTGTTGTAGGCAAATTCTATCAAGGACAAATTCTTATCCCAACTCCCTCTGAATTGCATAGCACATGATCTCAACATATCCTCCACGGTTGGAATAGTCCTCTCAGACTGCCCGTCCGTTTGAGGATGAAAAGCTGTGCTGAAGTGCAACCGAGTGCCCAAAGCTGCTTGCAAAGCTCCCCAGAATTTAGAAGCAAATCTGGGATCCCGATCAGACACTATAGATTCAGGCACACCATGGAGTCTAACAATTTCATTCACATAAAGTTCTGCCAATTTATCCAATTTATACTTCCTCCCCACTGGCAGAAAATGTGCGGACTTTATTAATCGATCCACAATCACCCAAATACCATCATGCCCATCACGGGTACGAGGTAAGCTAAAAACAAAATCCATGGCGATGCGATCCCACTTCCATATCGGAATAGGCAATGGCTCTAGCAGACCAGAAGGTTTCTGCCTCTCAACTTTGACTTGCTGACAAATCAAACACTTACTTACATAAGCGGCAATCTCTCTTTTCATTTTGGCCACCAATAAAAATCCTTCAAGGTCCGGTACATTTTAATACCCCCAGGATGTGCAGCATATGCAGAACTATGAGCTTCCTCCATTATCTCCTGCTTCAACCCCAAATTCCTTTTCGGAACACAGCCTATTTTTAAACAACAAGGCTCCATCTCTCCTAACAGAAAAATCCCTTGTCGTTCCCTTAAGTGCTCTTTCTATCAACCGAACTATGGAAGGATCACTATACTGAGCCTCATGCACTATCAATCAAAACTGGCCTCACATGAAAACTGGCTATCACAACACCAATTTCATCTACCCACAACTCCACTCATGTAGCTCGCAACTCATAAAGAAGTGGAACCCAAACCGTCCTCAAATAAGCTAAGGACATAGAAGGATTGCGACTAAGAGCATCCGCTACTACATTAGCTTTCCAAGATGATACTCAATAGTACAATCATAATCTTTAATCAACTCTATCCACCTTCTTTGCCTCATATTTAACTCTCTCTGAGTGAACACATACCGAAGGCTCTTATGGTCGGTAAAGATCTGGCACTTGGCTCTATAGAGATAATGTCTCCATAATTTCAATGCAAAAACCACTGCAGCAAGCTCTAGGTCGTGGGTGGGGTAATTCACTTCATGCGGCTTCAATTGCCTAGAAGCGTAAGCAATTACTGTTTCATGTTGCATCAATACACCACCCAAACCCTACCTAGAAGCATCACAATAAACTACATACTCTCCACTATCATCAGGTAGTGCCAAAACTGGAGCACTAGTTAAACGATCCTTGAGCTCTTAAAAGCTTTGCTCACACTTCTCAGACCACTCGAACTTAACCCCCTTCCTAGTCAATCTTGTAAGAGGAGCGGCAATCTTTGAAAAATCTTTGACAAAACGACGATAATAGCCTGGTAACCCCAAGAAAATACGAATCTCCGTCACACTAGAAGGCCTCTTCCAATTTGTCACTGCTTCTATCTTTTGGGGATCCACACTGACACCTCCTACCGAAACCACATGGCCTAAGAACCCCACTTTATCCAACCAAAACTCACATTTACTAAGCTTTGCATATAACTGAGCTTCCCTCAAAGTCTGCAATACCATCTTTAAATGCTTAGCATGCTGCTTCAAATTCTTCGAATACACCAAGATGTCATCTATGAATACAATCACGAAATGGTCAAGATATGGATGGAACACCCTATTCATGAGATCCATGAAAGCAGCGGGTGCATTAGTAAGTCCAAACGGCATCACCACAAACTCATAATGACCATAACGTGATCGAAAAGCAGTCTTAGCTATATCACTTTCCCGAATCTGCAACTGATGATATCCTGATCTCAAATCAATCTTTGAAGACTGTGGCACCCCTCAACTGATCGAATAAATCATCAATGCGAGACAAAGGATATTTATTCTTTATCGTAAACTGGTTTAACTTCCTATAGTCCACACATAGTCTCATGGTGCCATCTTTCTTCTTGATAAATAACACTGGAGCACCCCAAGGAGACATACTAGGCCGAATAAAACCCTTATCCACCAACTCCTGCAGTTGAGTTTTTAACTCTTTTAATTCTACAGGTGCCATTCTATAAGGCGCTTGAGAAATAGGCGCCGTTCCAGGAAGTAGCTCAATTGTAAAATCTATCTCCCTTACAAGAGGCAAACCAGGCAACTCATATGGAAAAACATCAGGAAACTCATTAACTATAGGGATATCTTCCATTCTCACCTCTCCCTTTCTAGTGTCCACCACATGGGCTAAATAAGCCTAACACCCTTTATTCAACAATTTCCTAGCAGCAACAGCTGAAATCAAACAACTTGAAACAACATCCCGCTCCCCTTGAAATGTAACCTCAGGCTTTCCAGGACTTCGTAACACCACTACTTTTCGGAAGCAATCAATCATAGCTCTATGTGCCTCTAAAAAGTCCATACCCAAGATTACATCAAACTCCACAATATCTAATGGAATCAAATCAACTTTGAAACTAAGACCCTCTAACAACACTTCACAACCTTTAAATACCCAATCTATCTTCATCACATGCCCAGAGGGCAAGGAAACCTGCATTTCGCCTGGAAGTGGCGAGGATGGCACATTGGCGAGAAATGAAAATCTACTAGACATAAAAGAATGCGTCGCTCTAGGGTCTATCAATATAAAAGCAAGATGACCGAAAATTAATAACGTACCAATGATGACATCCGGGGAGGTACGTCCCTCCTGCTGCGTCATAGCATGGAGCCTAGCATGTGTAGTGGGAGGGCGACCTCTATGTCCTCTGCCCTGTTGAAAGCTGCCTCTCGCTGGAGCCATGACGCAAGTACCACTACTAGAACCACCAGCTGATGTCTGACCCATGGCCTGAGTAGGAGCATATGTGACTCCCTGAGTCAGAAGGGGACAATTCTTCTTGAAGTGATCTAGCTGACCACACTGAAAACATCCCCCTGGCTGAAACTGACTCTGCCCAGACTGAAAAGACTGTCCACCAGAAGTCCCACTCCTACTGCTCGATCCACTCCTGAATCGCCCAAGCTGACGCCCAATAAAATTCTTGAAGGATCTACTACCATGCCTCTTGAATTTCCCTCTAAAACCAGAGACAGAACTCGAACTGCTACCATGTCCACTGCCAGTAGATGATCCAGAACCAGAGGTGGACGCCAATTTCTTTGATGAACCCTGACTATGACCACTAGAATCACGAAGACGGCTAGCTGCCAACTCCTGTGCCTCAATATTCAGAGCAAAAGTCACGGCCTGGTGAAATGACTGATATGGCACTGCTGTCATCTTGTTTGCATAAATACCACCAAGGCCCTTGGAGAAGTGATAAATCTTCTTCTGCTCTGTCTTCACCAAATCAGGCACATAATATGACAACTCCCGCAATCGCTGCTCAAAAACCATCACCGTCATATCATCACTCTTCTTCAGATTCAGGAACTCCTCTCTCATTCGGTTGACTTGAGCATGACTAATATATCGCTCTCTAAAAAGAGCTGTAAACTAATCCCAGGTCATATGATTAGCAACATCACCCATACCTCTACTCAAATCAAGCCACCAATGCCATGCTTCCTTCTCCAAAAACTGGGTAGCCTATCCTCGGGGCATCTCACCTGAATAAACATTTTCTCAATGGTCTCTACCCAATTACGAGCATCCAAGGGCTCAACAGCATGGCTAAACGCTCTAGTTCCATTCTTATAAGCTCTATCATAATATATCTCAAGGACCATGCTCGTGCTAAAACGCTGAAAGAACTCCTCCATAACATTCATAAAACCACTCTGTGCTTCCTTATCATCTCCCCCTGGATGATTCTGCCTAGGAGCTCGGCGAGGAGGCATGTTAATTACCTGAGAATAAAATATTTAGCACAAGAAACATGGAAAAGACAACTACCCACATACTTAATAAACACTTAGCATCTAAGCATAAAATGCTAATGGATTCGCCACGGTCGGACCATCACTCTAATGATACTAAGTGTTACTAAGCATATATGGTAGTGATAAGGAAAGACAAGAATCGGATAACCTAATGCTCTGATACCAATTGTCAGGCTTTGAAATCCGGAATAAACCCTGCGGGACCCACCTCAAGGGAAATTCTACCAAAATTTTGGCATAATCTCCCTTGAAAATGAGTAACCCTACCTGAAAGAAAATCACTAAACACCCAAACACTTCTAAAACAATTTAATCCACATCTCCTGGAGCCACCTGCTCCCCCAAATAAACATCCACCACCTCAACAAAAGTAATAATTCAAAATAATTTCATGAATTTAAGTTCTCATACAAACAAACCAAATGAATCTTTTCCATCACTCCTAAGTGGAGTCATAAGCTCTTAACACACATAAACATAAATTCATTTAAGACATCCCATGGTTATCAGAGCAACTAATAGGAAACCAGAAAATACACAAATAGGTTAAACAGGTAACCTACGAATGAAAACTGAAAGTGGTGGAAAATATGACTCGCCGTCTACACTCGCCGAACCGAACTCTGTAGACTGGGCATTTAAAAACAAAAGGCCCAAGGGAGAAGCATTTAAAACGTTAGCGTGAGTGGACAAAAATAAATAATAAAATACTGACTTAATAGAGCCTTAAAATCAAAATTAATGCTTTTCCCATATTTTCTATTGAGAAAAATATTTATGCATGCCACTCTTGGAAATTTTCCCGAAAATATATAGAGACAAAAGAATGAACCAATCCCATTGGTTCCCAATAAATCAATAAAAATGGGGAAGAGGTTTCACCATAACGATGAGCCTGCCAGGCTAGGGTCGGAGCCTGCCAGGCTATAATAACGTCCCACGCTAAACGCATTACTCACCTATGGTGAGTAGTCGCTAATAATGGCTAGCTAACATATAAATATAAATACCGATTGGTTGCCTCCCAGGCTATAACAACGTCCCACGCTATGCGCTTTACTTACATATATATGAAGAAGACCGCTAATAAGGCTATAATAGCGACTCACATATGATGAGGACCGCTAATAAGGTTAGCTAGCAATAATCAATATAAATCAACCATTTTATGGTGAAGTAAAATAATAAATAATCAAGAATATCACTTCCCCAAAAATAATATAAAATCCATTTAGCTTAGTACAGTCCCCAACCGTACCTAGAAATATTGCGTAATAATATAAATCACTTTACATGTCCCACATGTCAATTAAAATGCTCAAGAGAGTTCCCGAAAAATAAATGGAACTCATTAATCCAAGAAAATAATAAATCTCCAAAATGCCTTTGAAAATTAAATAAACTTTAATGCATGCATGGCATTCAAATCAAAGGTCCACTCACAGTGCTCGGCTATGCTTGCCGACGACCCGAGGCTTCCTCCAAATGATCCTCCTCACATCCTAAACAATAAATAATTATTAAGCCTCGATACTAGGATAAAACTTTAATAAAATTTCTGAAATAAAAGGAAGCCTATAATTTCATCTCTCTTGCCCAACTTCTCTACTTTTAATCTAATTAGGCTCACATTACTCCGCACTTACCGATAGCCGAAAATTAACCTTTTTAGAATTTAAGACTTGCTAAACCAACTGCCGCAATTCCAATCTAATAACCGCCACAAACCTTAAGCAATGAAAAATCCCAAACCCTATCAAAACTCCTCCAAAAATTCCAAACTATACTTCAATAAACTCCTCTTATTAAAACCATCTCAAAAACAGGAAAAACTACCCTTAAGGGGCGGCGGCCGGCAGCCGTACTCCGGCGACCTCCAATGCTTCTCAAATTTTAACAGAATAATCCTCTCATCATGTACAACAACTTTCATAACTAGCACTTAGTCTAATTCTAAGGCTAACTAGGGTAATCAAACCAAACATCCATAAATCCCTAGAACTTCAATTAAACATCTCTCCTTACCAAGATCGAATTAAGTCGATTCCTTTTGAGGAATCACTAACCTTGATGAGGGCTACAAGATGAGCCAGAAATCCCGACCTATGGTGGCCGGAGGAGGGAACTCCGGCGAAGGGCTGTCCGGCGGGTTTTCTCCTCTCTGGTGGCGTCGCCGGCTCGAACACTTGGCCAGAAAGAGAGAGGAGACGGCGGGCGTCCGAACTAGAGTGGAGCGGCGGCCGGTTGCTGGCCGGACGGTGGCAGCTGGTGACAGCTGGTTTCCGGCGAGAAGAGAGCTCGAGGGAAACTCGGGAGAGAAGAGAAGAGAAAGAAAAAGAGAAGGAATTGGGCCTCCCAACCAGTCCCCTAACCCAAACTAATACTAACCCAACTCCAAAAATAACACCTCAAAATAATACCCTAATAAAAATTACTTTTTACTAGCTAAAATTTACCATTTTACCGTCGTCACATTTTTCTCCAACGAATTATTCCTCCGAAAAAATCGTCCCTTAAAACCCCTCTAGGGACCTTTGAAACTATAAACTCATTAACGAAGACGGTAAAACTTTTATTAATACCAAGCTAGTAAATATGGTAAAAATTTAAGAGTCAGGATATGACAAAAATCATCATCAATCAACACAAGGAGCATATCATAAAAATTATATCCTTCCACATAGATATATTTATACGAACAAACATAGATATCCCCACAAGAATAATCTATCAATAGCCAAAAAACATTATGATCGCATGAACCTTAAAAATAATCATATAATAGGAAAACTTGTTTTAACTTACCTATGAGCCGTTGGCGATCAAGCTCATATATTTTAAAACAAACAAAAACATAATTTTTAAATTATAATCATCATAATCATCATCACAATCATCATCAAAATAACCATAAATAATTGGTCCCAAAGTGAACCTTGGTGAGATTTACTCACCTAAATACTCCCGCTGCGTCTTCATAAAAAACACAAGGAACAAGCTCACTAACAACTCCACAAACTACCTAATTAATAACCTTGGTAACCATTCAAACTAAAAAGTAATACTTGCCCTCTTAACCCAAAACTTAAATCGAGGGTTTGCCCAAAGGACAACCTTCCAAGGTCGTCGAATTTAACGACCCAAAACTGCTGCTTCTAATTCTCAAACTTCTAAAGTTCACAACCTCCCAAAACACCTATGAATAACATAGAACCTAGCATGCAATTCTTACTCATAACCTAAAATTTCCACAACTCAACATGCTCACAACAACAAGAGTTAGCTAACCAAAGAAACTAAAGCTACAACACTGCTGGACGCGCTGCCACGCGCCACCACAGGCGGCGGCCAGTGGGCCCCACGCGCCACCCCATCAACTTCAAATCTGAGCAAGCTCCCAACAACAAACTTGTAGGTCACATCAAATTGAACACTTTTCATACCTGTGGCCAAAGCCAATTCGGCCAGAAAGAGGCCGAAAATGTCGCCGGAAAGAAACAAGGAGCACTTTGAACTCAAAAGCTCCACGCTTCGAATTGGGTTTCAAGGTTGGTATCATCATGCTCAAAAGGATAAGAACTTCCAGAAATGGGCAGCCTCAAACCTCGATGTCGCCGGAATCGGTCGGAGCTTCATCGCCGGCGGCAGTAGTAACTTGCGGGCCTTGCTGCGCCACGCATAGTGCTCTATAGGGTGTGAGGCTTGTATGAATAGAAAGAGGGGAGTGAGAGCTTTCCAACAATACCAAGCACGCCCAAATCTGTCAAAGGATGGCCGAGTTATGGCCGGAAGAAGTTTGAGGGTGAAAATGGAGACGGGAGAGAGAGAGAGAGAGAGAGATAGAAATTGCTAGGGGTTTTTCTGCAATTTTAGGGTTTTCTGAAATAACCCACACATTTTTCTATTTATACATCTTCCAAAATCGGAAACTAACTTCCTCTGACCCTATCTTTTTCATACGACATCCGTTTTACGCGTGCCGCATGTCTACGAACTCGTATCGCCAAACTCTACAACTTTCTTAAAGAAAGATTTTGAAAATAACTTACGGATAAGAAAATCAACTTTTTGCCTCTTATAAGTCAAGACACCTTAATAAAATTGACTCCCGAAACTTCAACTTCACACATATGAAACGAAAGGAATTTCCCACAAATAATCCTTCATTAATTTCATAAATAATACTAGGAAAATAATATGAAAATCTGGGGTATTACAGTCCTAAATTATCTCATTAACTGAGATATCAGATACAATTGAAATTGCCACCATATAATCAATGTATGAATATCAAATGTTCATGAACAAGGTCCCTCGGGTATGAAGTAGTGAAGAACTCCAGGTTAATTGGACTTGGAACGAATCTCCAATTAATCATGACACGAGAGTTAATCACACCGATTAATTAATACATTTTCCATTATTAGGGTGCATATATAACTATTGTAGTTCTATATAATTGAAATCCAAAAACCAAAAATATGACCAACACGTGAAACTATTGTTAGATTGGAGTTTTGCTGAAGAGAAGAAAACTCCATTTAAAAATTTGTAATGACATAATTTGAGATATATAATTTTGGTATAATTTGAAATGACATAATTTGGAAATAATTACCTATTAAAAAAATATGAAAATAGTTTCAGAAATTCAAACCCATGTAAGAGATGGCACGGTGCCATATCATTTGGCATATAGTTTTGGTACAAGTTTGTGTCCTCCACATCATTTGGGATATAGTTTTGGTATAAGTTTTTGCTGGGATTCAGTGCACTTTGGTACACTTTGACCCACTCTGTGGGTCTCACCTGTAGTAACAGAAAAGCCAAACGGGGTTAGCCACCAAAAAAAATCAAACCACAGTAAAAACTAAAAACCCAGGACCGCATCTCCCCCAAAACCAATCCTCTCCGCCGCCACGTGTTAGGACGGGGAGGGAGAAGTCGGAGGCGACGATAGGCATGGCCTGGAGCGCGGCGACCTGAGCTTGGAGGAAGCGAACGTAGCGGTGCGCCGACTCGAGCATGGTGGCGGTGTCCATCTTGTTCTCCCAGGGAAGCAGCTTCTGCAGGCACCGCGTCTTGTCGCTCAGCGTCTGCCCGCTCTGCCGCCTCTCACTCGCCAGCCTTCTGCCACATGGCGCCACCACCGAAGGAGAAGGGTAAAGCTGGTAGGCTGAGGAGGCTGCTAGGGTGTGGTGAGTGGAGTCGAGTAGGCGAGTGCGCTTGTAGGGGGAGTTGTCGAGTGTGAGGAGATTCGGGAGGTGGTTGAAGATTGAGTAGTCGTTGGGGGACAAAACGACGCCGTATTGGTAGAGCGGCAGTTCGGTGCTTATTGGAGAAAATAAGCGGTCCTGATCGCATATGTTTTCTAATTTTCTTTAATATTTCTTTAATCAGAAACTTTCAAAAATTTCTAAAAATAGCTCGGTTATCCAAACAATTATCTAAAATATCCACGAACTCATGACATTGTGTATCTTAGCTTGTGAATTTTTTTAAAAGGCACAACACTCCCGAACAACAATTTAATATTTAAAACTGTAACAAAATAATAAACGATCTGAAACAAAAATTCGGAACACACATATTAATATATTTTTATCCCTTGTTGACAAGGTCAACATTAACAAAATAAATTCATTCAAAGCATTAACACATTTTACTGATGTTAAAAAAACAAAACATCAAGTCTTTTGTTTAACATTAAACTTATTATTAACGCGTAACACATAGGTGTGCATTGTGTATTTTTTTTTTCGTTTTGTTTTGTTTTTAAATGGGCATTGAACGGATTCTTTCTAATGTATTATTAGGTTTGATGAGGCCACTAAAAATCCATTGATATACTATTTCATTAATGAATGAATTACTCTTTGATAAAAATATAATAATAAAAAGACGTATAGACTACATTAGTAGAAAGAAAGAGAATTTGTATGGTTGCAACACAAAAGAAGAAAAGGAAAACGAATTGCAAACTACTACTTATGCGTTATATACTGAGTAATACATATAATGTCAAAAATAGGCTCGATTTTGTTATCTTTTCATATCAGTCAAGAAGGTCAAGGTTCAAAATGCATTAGCTGATAATCAAGTTGCATGTGCCATTTGTATAACTAGAAATCACATCCATTCAAAGTTTCCCAACTATGCTTCCTATCAGACTAATTAAATTGTTTGCAACGAGAAGAAAAAAGATTACATTAATAGATAGAAACCCTTTCTATACATAAATTACATAAATCATCAAACCCAAATGTACACCTATGTATATCGCAAGTAAATCTTTGACAGAAAAAAGAAGAAGATATATTGCCCTGTCAATCAAGTAAGTGATCTAGGATATTCTATATCTTTCTAGATATTCTTTATGTGCGCTATCAAGACCCACTCCGAATTTCACCCTAAAACCAGAAGTAAATCTTGCGGGGACCACTCCCAAGAAAAGATTTACCAAAAAATTAGCAAAACCTCCCTTGAAAATGGACAACCCTTACCTGAAAAATTTTAAATTACACTACTACTAACACACATCCAACCTTAACTCCTGCAGCCATCCGCTCCCCGCAAACACAACCATCACAACATCAACAACACAACATCATCCAAACATCAAATAAATATCCAACTTAAACAGAAAACTTTATCCTTCAGAAACTCTAAACAGAAATGGACAGACCGAGCACACCACCGAAATAATTTACATTAATCCCAAAGTATTCAGAGCTACTAGACACTAGCGGAAGCAAGAAAACACGGGTAGGTTAAACAGGTAACCTACTGATGAAATGTGGTGGAAATGCGGGTGACTATGCCTCGCCTCCTACTAGATCCAACCCCAACTCTGCAGTCTGGGTATTTTAAAACGAAGGGCCCAGGGGAAAACATTTAATAACATTACAGTGAGTGGACAAAGATAAGTTAATAAATAAAATATTTATGTTTTCCCAAATCAATTTCCAAGAAAAAATCGAATGCATGCTGAAAGCGATAAAACTTTTATCTCATAAAATATCGAGCCTCCCAGGCTCTAAAATATATGTATGTATTTACACACGTCCATACTCCCTATATAAATTCATGGGTCTATATATAGGGCTACTACGCTCGCGTCCAACGCTCTCGTCACGCCTTAATGTGGTGCTACACGACGCTATTAAGGTGGATAGACGGGTGTATAAATATGTGTCCATACCCCATATATAAATTAAACACTCATATAGGGCTACTACGCTCACGTCACACCATAATGCGGTTATATGCTACACCATTAAGGTGAACAGACACACATAGCTAGCTAGCATTTGTATACATACTCTCCTCAATATACATAATTATACTCACCGAAAAATCCCATTTTTCGGTAACTCTCCAAAAGAAATAAAAGTGTCAAAATTAAATGATATCAAAACTCCAACAATTTTAAATGTTCAACCAAAACCATAGCATGCATATTATTTAAAATAAAAGTCCACTCACCAATTAGGCCTAAGCCTGATGTCGATTTGGGGCCTCGTCTGCTCGAGCCTCCTCACGTCCTGTTCCAATATAATATTAATTTCCTAGCCGAAAATCCAATATTTACACAAAATAGGCAAAAATTAACCGAGAGCTATAAACACGCTCATCAATGCCTAACTTCAAAATGGTCCACACCTCAGCCCTAGAACCAGCAGCCGTAACTACACCTTCCCACAGATTAAACAACTTTAATCCAACGGCCGGATTCTACATTAATTAACCGCCAAAAATACCAAACTTCGGAAATTCACAAACCTAACCAAAACTCCTCCAAAAATTGCATAATTCACATCAATAAACTCTCCTTAATATTCCACATTTAAATCCATAAAAATCTCCCCACTAGCGCCGGCGCCGGCGCCGGCGCCAGCTCCGCAAACAATTTTAATCCAACGGCCGGATTCTACATTAAGTAACCAAAAATACCAAACTTCGGAAATTCACAAACCTAACCAAAACTCCTCCAAAAATTGCATAATTCACATCAATAAACTCCCCTTAATATTCCACATTTAAATCCATAAAAATCTCCCAACTAGCGCCGGCGCCAGCTCCGCCGGCAGCAGTGACAGGAGGCCGACTCCGGCGACCTCCAATGCCTATGAAATTTTGACAGCATCTTCCTCTCAACCCCCTTTACAACTTTCCTAACTAGCACAAACATCAATTCTAAGCCTAACTAGGTCAATCGAGCAAAAACATCCTAAAAGCCCTAGAAAAATCAACTCCACATTTCTCCTTACCTAGGTCAAGAGAGGGTGAGACCTTTGGAGGGGTTGCTGCACGGGAGGAGAGCTTTCTTTTGAGCCAAGGATCGCCGGCTTTGGCGGCCGGACGAGAGTGTTCCGGCGATGGAACCACCACGGCAGTCGGGCCTTTTGGGGGAGAGAACTCCTTCACGGCGGAGCTAGGGCGGCTCTCACCGGCCTAGAATGGAAGCTGGGTCGGAGGCCGACCGTTTGGGATCGGTGCGGCAGTCTCAGGCGGCCAGACGGCGGCGGACAGGCGGCCGGAAGATCGGGCAGCAGGAGGACTCGGGGGAGATAGAGAACCGGGAAGAAAAAGAGGGAAGAGAGAAAATGGTTTTGGGCCTCCACCAAACCGGTCCAACACTCTTAAACCAACCCAATTCTAGAATAAAACACCCCGAAAAATAATACCCTAATAAAAATTACTTTTTACTAACTAAAAATTTACCATTTTTACCGTCGTAATATTTTTTTCCTACGAATAATCCTCCGAAAATAACCGTCCCCCAAACCTCTCTAGGGACCAATTAAACTATAACCTCTATGACGAAGATGGTAAAATTCTTATTATAACCAAGCTAGTAAATAAGGTAAAAAATTTAAGGGTCGGGATGTGACAATTCTCCCCTCCTTATAAAAATTTCGTCCTTGAAATTTACATACCTGTCATTCGAAGAGATAGGGATACTGCTGCATCATTTGCTCTTTTGATTCCCAAGTAGCTTCTTCTACTTGATGACTTCTCCGAAGCACCTTGACAAGTGGGATTGTCTTGTTCCTAAGCATTTGCTCCTTTCGGTCGAGAATCTGAACCGGTTCCTCTTCATAGGTCAAATTTTTCGTCAAACTAATCAGCTACTCTTGCAGCACATGAGAGGGATCAGTAATATATTTGCGAAGCATGGATATATGAAACACATTATGTATCTTTTTGGATAACTCTGGAGGCAAAAGTAACCGATAAGCAAGTGAGCCAACTCGCTCTATAATCTCATAAGGGCCAATATACCTCGGGCTAAGCTTCCCGCGCTTACCAAAACGTACCACCCATTTCCAAGGAGA
The DNA here is from genome assembly GCF_000184155.1 of Fragaria vesca subsp. vesca. Lineage (NCBI taxonomy): Eukaryota > Viridiplantae > Streptophyta > Magnoliopsida > Rosales > Rosaceae > Fragaria > Fragaria vesca. The sequence continues at coordinate 1,941,165 of NC_020491.1, forward strand.
TAATTTCAAGAACACCCAATCACCCACTTGAAACTCAAGGTCTTTCCTAAGGACATCTGCATAACTCTTCTGCCTACTTTGAGCGGCCTTGAGTCTATCTCTGACCACTTTAATCTTCTCATTCGTATCATGGATTAACTCTGGGCCACAAAGCTCTTTTTCCCCTACTTCATTCAAACACAAAGGCGTACGACACTGCTTCCCATAAAGTGCTTCAAAGGGAGCCATACTAATGCCAGAATGATAGCTATTATTGTAAGCAAATTCTATCAAAGATAGGTTTTTATCCCAACTCCCTCTGAACTGCAAAGCACAAGCCCTCAACATATCCTCCAAAGTGTGAATAGTCCTCTCGGACTGCCCATCAGTCTGAGGATGAAAAGCAGTGCTGAAGTGTAATCGGGTACCTAAAGCTGCTTGAAGAGCTCCCCAGAATTTAGAAGCAAATCTAGGATCCCGATCTGACACTATTGATTCAGGTACAGCATGAAGCCTCACAATTTCATTCACATAAAGTTCTGCCAAATTATCCAATTTGTACTTCTTTCCCACTGGCAAGAAATGTGCAGACTTGGTGAGTCTATCCACAATCACCCAAATGCCGTCATGCCCTTCACGGGTACGAGGTAAACTGAAAACAAAATCCATGGTGATGTGGTCCCATTTCCACATTGGAATTGGCAACGGCTCAAGCAAACTAGAAGGCTTCTGCCTTTCAGCCTTTACTTGCTGACAAATCAGACATCTACTCACAAAAGCTGCAATTTCCCTCTTCATGTTTGGCCACCAATAATAATCCTTCAAAATCCGATACATTTTTATGCTACCCGGATGAGCAGCATAAGCGGAACTATGAGCTTCCACAACTGTGATCGGTAAAAATCTGACACTTGGCTCCATAAAGATAGTGTCTCCACAACTTGAGAGCAAAAACTACCGCTGCAAGCTCTAGATCATGAGTGGGATAATTTATCTCATGTGGCTTCAATTGCCTAGAAGCGTAAGCAATAACTCGATCATGCTACATCAATACCCCACCTAGACCACGTCTAGAAGCATCACAAAAAACTACATACTCCCCACTATCATCTGGAAGTGCCAAAACAGGAGCACTAGTCAAACGATTCTTCAATTCCTAGAAACTTTGTTCACACTGATCTGACCATTCGAACTTAACTCCCTTCTTGGTCAACCTTGTAAGAGGAGCAGCAATCTTTGAAAAATCTTGCACAAAGCGCCAATAATAACCTGCCACTACTAGAAGAAAGACTTTAGCCGACGAAAATAAAAAAACCAGGCCGACGAATTATTTTTTCGTCGGCTAATTAAAAATTTTCGTCGGCTATGGTCAACTTTAGCCGACAAAATTAAAATTTCATCGTCTGAATAATTTTTTTTGTCGGCTATAGTCTGTGAACTTTAGCCGACGAAATTTTTAAAAGTTTAGCCGACTAAAAATATAATTTCGTCGGCTAAAGTGCCTTATATTTGCAGATCTGGACAACAACTCATCTGGGAAGAAAAAACTATACGTAGAACCTTCAAACGCAAAAAAGTCGTGAAATAAGATATGACCAAAATGGTGAAATACGTTTACGGTTGAAAAATCACGGTATTCTGGTAAAGTCTCGGTGCCGATAGTTTCGTTCAATGCAATTTACCCTTATTATTCACTATGCTACAGATTTGGTTTTTGGTGTCCGATTGACTATTGTGATACCTTTCCAGAAGCGTAATGGCCCTTCGAGTCAAACCATCGCTTATGCCATGATGTATGGGCCTTTTTGGCCATCCGAGTCCGTTTAGGGCTTCAAAATGTAGTTTTCTTATTTCCGATTAGAGTTGACCGTTTCGATCGAGCCCTTAACGTTGTCGAATCCAGTTGAATTTTTTACCATAGACATCTTTCGTCATAATGATCATATCGGACGGTCGAAAATTTTAGTCATCGGAATCACAACGTGTCTACTATTTACCGTTATTATTCCCTATTGGGAGCCCTATCGTCGGAAGGTAAATGTCTCAAAATTTTTATATGGGCAGTTGCGTCTCATCTACGTGAGAGTTTTTTGTGTGGAAGGTTTGACCAAACCACGTAATATAGAGGGAGATATGAGCGTTTTCGTTTGATAAGTGACGATGGATTAGGGTTACCCGTTTCGATCGAGTCCTTAACGTTGTCGGATCCAGTTGAATTTTTTACCATAGACATCTTTTGTCATAATGATCATATCTGAAGGTCGAATTTTGGTTTGTGAATTTTAGTCATCGGAATCACAACGTGTCTACTAATGTCGTATAACTTGTTTAGTAGGTTATACAACTTTGTGAACCAACTCTATATAGGAAGTAAAATTATCAAAAATCTCGTGAAATAAGATGTGTTCAGAATGGTGAAATACGGCTATGGTTCAAAAATCATGTAAATCGGGTAAAGTCTCGGTGCCGATAGTAGCGGTCAATCCTATTTACCGTTATTATTCCCTATGGGGGAGCCCTATCGTCGGAAGGCAAATGTCTCAAAATTTTTATATAGGCGGTTGCGTCTCATCTACGTGAAAGTTTTTCGTGTGGAAGGTTTGATCAAGCTACGTAATATAGAGGGAGATATGAGCGTTTTCATGAATTTATAGACTTTAGCCGACGAGATATTAAAAAAGTCGTCGGCTAAGGTCAAAAATTTTTGGGCGGTAAACCAAATTTGGAGGAAAATTTTCAAAGGACTTTAGCCGACGAAAATATATGAAAAGTCGTCGGCTAAAGTCTAAAATTTTCAAAATTTTCAACCAAAATTTTTTTGGCGGTCAACCAAAATTTTTCAAAAGAGTTTAGCCGACGAAAATAAAGAATTTCGTCGGCTAAAGTTCTTTATATTACCGAAGGTGGATGGTAAGAAGTCTATTTCGCCTGCCAGATTTTCTTCTCGGCCTAGCTCCGCCGTCAAGCCACCGGAGACCGCCACACTTGTCCCAAAAGCTTCGCCGTCGTCTCTACTTCATTGCTGGATAGGTGGTGCATCGAGTGGTGCCGCCGTGAGAGATAAATCGAGCTCCAAAACTCCGCCGGTTCGGATTTGGTGTCGATCGAATTTCTCCTTCCTCAGGTCACCATTTGGTGAGTTCTATATATGGATAAGTTGAGTTTGATTAGTACTACATTCCCCTAGAATTTGGTACCTCGATTCGGTGTGTGTGAGGAGAATCGAAGATTTGAAGTTTTTAGGGTTTAAAATTGGGGATTTTTTTATTTTGATTCAATTGATCTATTTAGGCTTAGAATTGGGCTTTGACTTCTTCTAGAAAGTTGTTCGAAATGTTGAGAAGAAGATTCTGTCAAATTTTGGTGGTAATTGGAGGTGGCCGAAAGTTTCTGCTAGGTTTTTTTTCAAAAACCAACAACTTTAACCGACGATATTTAAAGGTTTAGCCGACGATATTTAAAGGTTTATTCGTCGGCTATAGTATTTTTAAATTTTTTATAAGGTTTAACCGACAAATTATAGCATATTTCGTCGGCTATAGTTATTTTTTAAATTTTTTTATAAAGTTTAGCCGACGAATTATGGCATATTTCGTCGGCTATAGTTATTTTTTAAAATTTTTTATAAGGTTTAGCCGATGAAACATACTATATTTCGTCGGCTATAGTTATTTTTTAAAATTTTTTTATAAGGTTTAGCCGACGAAACATACTATATTTCGTCGGCTATAGTCTGGAAAAAAATTTTTTATTATAGACTTTAGCCGACGAATATCTTAATTGTTTCGTCGGCTAAAGTCTGGGAAAAAAACCGACGACATATTTTTCGTCGGCTAAACTGCGGGACTATAGCCGACGAATTTTTTTTTTTCGTCGGCTAAAGTCATCACAGACGACCTTTTCCCGACGAAATCTTAGCCGACGATGGCTCGTCGGCTAAGATCTTAGCCGACGAATTAAGCTAACAGGCCGACGAAAATTTTTCGTCGGTTGAAGTGCTTGTTCTGGTAGTGTGCTAATCCCAATAAACTACGGATCTCCGTCACAGTGGTGAGTCTTCTCCAATTTGACACTGCTTCCACCTTTTGGGGATCCACACTAACTCTTTCTGCCGAAACCACATGACCTAAGAATCCCACTTTATCTAGCCAAAACTCACACTTGCTTAACTTAGCATACAACTGAGAATTTCTCAAAGTCCGCAATATTATTCTTAGATGCTTGGCATGCTCCTTCTCACTTCTTGAGTAAACTAAGATGTCATCTATGAATACGATCACAAAACGTTCAAGATATGGACTAAACACCCTATTCATGAGATCCATGAACGCTGCGGGTGCATTAGTAAGTCCAAAAGGCATCACCACAAATTCATAATGACCAAAACGTGATCGAAAAGCAGTCTTGGGTATGTCACCCTCTCGGATCCGTAACTGATGATAACCAGATCTCAAGTCAATCTTGGAGAAAACAGAAGCACCTCTCAACTGATCAAATAAATCATCAATACAGGGCAAAGGATATTTATTCTTCACCGTGACTTGATTCAATTTCCTATAATCAATGCATAGTCTCATGGTGCCATCTTTCTTCTTAACAAACAACACCGAAGCACCCCATGGAGACATGCTAGGCCGAATAAAACCCTTGTCTACCAACTCCTGCAATTGAGTCTTCAACTCTTTCAATTCCGCTGGAGCCTGAGAGATAGGCATAGTTCCGGGAAGTAATTCAATAGAGAAGTCTATCTCCCTTGCAGGAGGCAAACCAGGCAACTCTTTAAGGAAAACATCTGGAAACTCCTTTACTATAGGAATATCTTCTACTCCCAAAACTCCCATATTTGTATCCACTACGTGAGCTAAATACGCCAAACAGCCTTTATTTAATAATTTTCTAGCAGCAACAGCTGAAATCAGGCAACTCGAAATAACATCTCTTTCCCCTTGAAATGTAACCTCAAATCCATCTAGACTTCGCAACACCACTACTTTTTGAAAACAATCTACCATAGCTCTATATGCTTCCAAAAAGTCCATTCCCAAGATCACATCAAACTCCACTATATCTAAAGGAATTAAATCGGCCTTGAAATGAACTCCTACTAAAACTTCACAACCACTAAACACCCAATTTATCCGCATCATCTCACCGGAGGGTAGAGACACATGCCACTCGCTTGGAAGAGGTGATGATGGCACATTGGCATGGAGCGCAAATCTACTAGACATAAATGAGTGCGTGGCTTCGGGATCAATTAAAGCAAAAGCAAGCTGACCAAAAATTAATAACGTAAGTCATGGGACGTCCACGTTGACCACTACCCTGCTGAGAGCCACCTCTGGCCGATGCATTACCCTGAGTACCACTACTGGAGCCTCTAGCTGAAGACTGACCGACTGGATGAGTAGGGGCGGGGGTGGTCCTCTGAGCCAATAATGGACACTCTCTCCTGAAGTGGTCCTGATTGCCACACTCAAAGCATCCAGAATACTGCTGCTGTCCAAATGAAAAAGTTTGACTACCAGATGTCCCACCTTGAAAGCTGCCACTAGAACCATACTATCCAGTCTGTGGTCTACCCAACTGACTCCTAGCAGGTCTCCTATGACGTACTCTAACCCTGAACCGAGAATTAGAACCCGATCCCCCACTACTACCACTACCAGCTGAAGAACTAGAAGCAGATGATGAAGCAGCCTTCTTGGATGGACCCTGACTGGGGCCACCAAAATCTCGTGGCTGAGCACTATAAATCCCCATAGACTCAATGGCCATGGCTGCATGAACAACATCAAGAAAGGTCGAGTAATAAACACCCGTCATCTTATCTGCAAACACTCCACCAAGTGCCCCAATGAACATCTCCATCTTGGACCTCTCATCAGGAACCAGATATGACACATGGTAGCTCAGGGAAGTGAACCTCTGCTCAAACTCTATGACACCTTCATCATCCCTCTTCTTCATGTTCAGGAAGTCCGACTGAATCCTGCTGCGGTGGGCAGGGCTGAAATACTGCCCCAAGAAGAGTATCTTAAACTGCTCCCAAGACATATTCTGAGCACCATCAATATTTCTGCTAGCGAGGGACCACCAATGATGAGCTTAATCATCCAGAATAGTCATCGCCATCTTCACCTTCCTTTTTTCTGGCAAATCTGTGCTCGCAAAAGCCTTTTCCAACCCTAGTATAAGCATCAAGGGGTCCCTTGGCACCCTTGAACTCTCTTGCTCCAGCCTCATAAACTTCTCTCATCTTCACTATATGAGGGTGTGGAGCTCGATCTATAACATCCCTCAGCATATTCCCAAGATCATCAACTAGTCCCCTGACCTCATTGCCATCATCGGCTTTGGTCGAAGTAGCTACAAGGGGGTTGGCGTGGGTGCCTAGGAGGCATAGTACCTGAGGAAGAAGATATTTAGTAGTCCATAAATAAGACTAACACAACTATCACACATACCAATAACACATAACATCAAAAGCATAAAATACCAATGAATCCGCCGCGGACGGATCATCACTCTATAGACACTAAGTGCTACTTAGGCAGTATGATAGTGACAAGAAGGCAGGAAAAGAAAACCTAAAGCTCTTATACCAACTGTCAAGACCCACCCCGAATTTCACCCTGAAACCCGAAGTAAATCTTGCGGAGACCACTCCCAAGGAAAGATTTACTGAAAAATTGGAAACCTCCCTTGAAAATGAACAACCCTTACCTGAAAAATTTTAAATTACACTCCTACTAACACACATCCAACCTTAACTCCTGGAGCCATCCGCTCCCCGTAAACACAACTATCACAACATCATCCAAACATCAAATAAATATCCAACTTAAACAGAAAACCTTATCCTTCAGAAACTATAAACAGAAATTGACAGACCGAGCACACCACCGAAATAATTTACATTAATCCCAAAGTATTCAGAGCTACTAGACACTAGCGGAAGCAAGAAAACACGGGTAGGTTAAACAGGTAACCTACTGATGAAAAGTGGTGGAAATGCGGGTGACTATGCCTTGCCTCTTACTAGATCAAACCCGAAATTTGCAGACAGGGCATTTTAAAACGAAGGGCCAAGGGGAAAACATTTAATAACATTACAGTGAGTGGACAAAGATAAGTTAATAAATAAAATATTTATGTTTCCCCAAATCAATTTCCAAGGAAAAATCGAATGCATGCTGCAAGCGATAAAACTTTTATCTAATAAAATATCGAGCCTCCCAGGCTCTGAAATATATGTATGTATTTACACACGTCCATACTCCCTATATAAATTCATGGGTCTATATAAGGCTACTACGCTCGCGTCCAACACTCACGATACGCCTTAATGCGGTGCTACACTACGCCATTAAGGTGGACAGACGGGTGTATAAATATGTGTCCATACCCCCTATATGAATTAGACACTCATACAGGGCTACTACGCTTACGTCCAACGCTCACGTCACACCATAATGCGGCTATATGCTACGCCATTAAGGTGGACAGACACATATGGCTAGCTAGCATTTATACACATACTCTCCTCATAAATACCCTTATACATATCCACCGAAAATCTCATTTTCGGTAACTCTCCAAAATAATGAAAATTGCCAATTACAAAAGAAGCTATAAACGTATGGCTCCACCGAAAAATCCCATTTTCGGTAACTTTTCAAATAGCAAAGTTAACAAATAAAATATGAATAATCACTTCGGAAAATACTTTGTAGAAAATTTGTCACATCCCGACCCCTTAAATTTTTACCTTATTTACTAGCTTGGTTATAATAAGAATTTTACCGTCTCCGTTATTGAGGTAATAGTTTAATCGGTCCCTAGAGGTGTTTTGAGGGACGATTAATTTCGGGGAATTATTCGTGGGAGAAAATATGATAACGGTAAAAATGGTAAATTTTAGCTAGTAAAAAGTAATTTTTATTCCAGTATTATTTTTCGGGGTGTTTTATTTCGGATTTGGGTGGTATAAGAAGGTTGGACCGGGCCAAGGGGTGGTCAAAGCCCAGCCCTTTTTCTCTCTCTCTGGTACAAAAACCAAGCAGGTTAGCCCCTAGTCGCGGAATTACTAGTAGCTTAAAAGGAAAAGTAACAAGACAGAAATCTGAAGAAAGATATCTTCACTAATATTGTAAAAGTTTACAGCTCTACAATATTCTCTAAACAGAAGGTTTACTTTCTGTTTCGTCTATGTCTAGTTCTAACTAAACATCTCTTATTTATAGAACTAGAATCCATAACTAACCTGAAGACTATTCCTAATCTAAGTAAGAAATAGAATTCCTGACATGGTTAACTATGAAAACTAACTAAGTTCCTAGTAGGATTCGGATACACCTGTATCATGGCTCCCCCTTCTAGAAACTTAAACTCCTGTTTAAGTTAAAACTGGAGATGAGGAAACTCAAGAGTTCCCTTTTCTTTGCTGAACCATTTAGATTGACTAGGAACTTGACCGGCGCGTCTAATACGGAATACGGGTCGTTCCCCTTGACGTGTCTTTGTCACTTTCTGCTCCAAAATGCAATCCTCTTTTAATGGCTCCTCTCTGTCAAACCTCAAGTCATCAACTGGTGGTAAAACAACCTTGTCATCCCCATCATCATCAAGCAATGGTGGTTCAAACAACTTCAAGTACTCAGCATTGATAACTGAATACATGCCCAAATATGGCGGCAAGTCGAGCTTGAAGGCATTGTCGCCAATCTGCTGCAGAATACTGAAAGGACCGTACCGAAGTGGCTTCAACTTCTTACATTCACCTTTCAAACGTTCCTTGCTCACCTTCAACCAGACCAAATCTCCAACACCAAAGTTACAAGGTACTCGGTGCTTATCATGCTTGGCCTTGTACCGTGCCTGGGACTTCTGTAACTGAGCTTCAACAGTCGCATGTATCTTACTGATTTTCTCCAAAAACTTCTGAGCATTTAGTCTCTCAGTAGCCACTTTCCCATGATGATCCGTACCTACAGTAAAAACCATATCAAACGGACTTGGCGGTAAGTAGCCAT
>NC_020491.1:1951833-1953190 GCF_000184155.1 Fragaria vesca subsp. vesca
TGGATCCAATGAATAACTCAGAGTAGTATTCTACTGGCTTCCCATCTTGTAACAGAACGGCTCCCATAGCAAAGGTAGACGCGTCAGTCTCCACCTCAAAAGGGCGTTGCAGACTCGGCAGGGCTAGTACTGGAGCTTTTGAAATTTTCCTCTTTAAAAGCTGGAAAGCTTCTTCATGCTTTTCACTCCACTCAAATTTCTGTCCAGCTTTTGTCAGCCCGTGCAAAGGTGCTGCATGAGTAGAGAAATCTCGAATAAACTTGCGTACATACTGGCAAGCTCCCACGAAACTTCGGACTTCTGTTACTGTCTTGGGTCTAGGCCACTTAGAGATGACCTCAACCTTCCTTGGATCAATCTTCAGTTGACCTCCACCAACTATAAACCCGAGATACACCAATTCCTTCTGCGCAAACTCACACTTCTTTGCATTCAAACATAGTTGATTGTCTTGTAGTAACTTTAAGACATCTCGTACGTGAATCATATGCTCCTCCCACGTCTTGCTATATATCAGAATATCATCTAAATAGACAATTACACAGTTATCTATTAGGTGACGTAGTATTTCATACATGAGGCGCATGAAAATAGCCGGAGCGTTGCACAAACCAAAGGGCATGACTAACCACTCAAAAAGGCCTTGCTTTGTTTTGAAGGCTGTTTTCCAAGTGTCCTCTTCCCGTACTCGGACTTGATGATACCCAGATTTTAAATCTAGTTTGGTGAAATATTGAGCACTCTCCAGCTGATCTATCAAATCATCGATCCTAGGCAAAGGGTATCGGTTCTTGACAGTAATTCTGTTTAGTGCTCGGTAATCGACGCACATTCGCCAACCACCATCCTTCTTAGGAACTAATAAGACTGCTGACCCACAAGGTGAACAACTTGGTACAATAACCCCCTTATCAAGAAGCTCTTGAACTTGTCTCTTAATCTCCTCAGATTCCTGCACTGTCGTACGATACAACCCTGTGTTTGGCAAAGAACTCTCCCCTGTCAACATAATCTCATGTTCCACTTTCCTTTTCGACGGCAAACCCGGCAATTCTTGAAACAAATCTGCAAACTGTGACTTCAACTCTTCCATATCATTGTTCTGCTGTTTTGTTAGAGATGATAGGTTCACTCGATGCAGATGGTCCTCATGTTGTCGTACCATCAGTAATACGAACCTTCCACAAGCATTGACCAATCTCTTGGCCTGAGTTGCCGTTACCAAACTTGCCTCTCTCGAATAAGGAGTTGCTCGAACAACATATTGTTGTTCATCTTTTGTTAATGTGTACTTCTGAGCTCGCCTGTCATAAATAGCATACCTATCCCATAAGTAAGGATTACCCAGAATTACCTG
>NC_020491.1:1954111-1959334 GCF_000184155.1 Fragaria vesca subsp. vesca
TACCTGACAAACATCCAAAGGAACCACGTCACACGTCACTTCGTCGATGTAAGACTCGTGTAGTGCGAACTTGAAAGTACATTGATTAACTACACTCAAACCAGCTTCCTTCTGTATCCATCCCAAAGGGTAGGGCTTTGGATGCTTAACCGTCTTGAGACCCAGCTTTTGAACCAAGGCTTCCGAGATGAGGTTTTTCTGACTTCCCGGATCAACTATGGCATCAACTAGACTGGTCTTCACTTGTAGCTTAACAACGAAGAGCTGTTCCCTAGGATCTTCCTCTTCGGCTATAGGAGTCTTTCCTGGCATAAGGTTAAGTCTGGTGTTTGGTTCAGTCATGCCTGGAACTTCCGTTGGTCTTGTGATCAATGCTGCCTTCTTCTTTGCTTCTTGTTGCCTCAAACCTCTCGGTTTAAGGTGTGGATATTTCACCCAGCACTTCTCTACTGCATGATTGGTTGCACCACAGTGATTGCATGTCGAACTCTCCATCCCTTCTGACTCGTTCTTACCCCGTTTTGGCTCCTCCTTCTTCACACCTGAATTGTTAGTCTTGTTCCCAGGTAGCTTCGCCTCTCCTTTTGCTTCACCCTTTCTGAGTTTGCTCTCAATTGCAATTGCTTTCACACTGGCTTCGGCAATGGACTCCACACGACTTACTCTGGGTTTCAGGGTGAAATTTGGGGTGGGTCGTGTCAAAATCAATCGTAAACGAAAATTATTCCACAAATTAAGGATCAACAATATAAAAATCAACCATCATTAAATATGAGGCCATCACATGCATTTAATTTAAAACAAACGTCCACTCACAACTTTAGGCATAAACCCGACAAAATCCAATTCAGCACTCAAGTGAGGTCTCCTCAAATCCTGGCACAAAAACCATGCTTAGGACCACACTTCAATTTCATAATAAATAATACTTAAATATATAACTCAAAACTCTTCTGCCTAACCCGCTACCCTTTCTAGGGTTAAGCTTATCGGATTCACGCCAAATTCCAACCACAACCTTATTTCCTTTATTTCAACATTCTAAAACAATAATAAGGAAAATCCAACGGTCGGATTCTACCCCATTAACCGCCAAATTCACCGATCTTTCAAAAATCCAAAACCTATTCAAAACTCCTCAAAAAATTCCAAACTTCACATCATTAAACTCCCCTTAATATATCACAATTAAAACCATAAAAATCCTCCAAACAGCGGCGGCCGGAGGCCTATTCCGGCGACCTCCAATGCCTTTCAAATTTTAAGAACAGCTTCCTCTCAACCCCCTCTACAACTTTCGTAACTAGCACAAACACCAATTCCAAGCCTAACTAGGACAATCAAACAAAAGCATCACAAAAAACCCTAGAACTTCCACTCACCAGTTCTCCTCACCTGAAGCAAACTGGACCGAGTCCTCCTAGGGCAAGGCAACTGGGTTGAAGGCCTTCAAAACCATGTAAGGCTTGCCCGGATTGGTGGCCGGAGGAGGAAGGTCCGGCGACGGAACACCAGGAACCACCAAAGCTCTCGGCGCGATAACTCCCTCATGGCGGCGCTAGGGTGGCTCTCACCGGTCGAGGAAGAAGGCTGGGTCGACGGCCGACCGTTTGGGACCGGAGCGGCGGCCTACAGTGGCCGGACAGCGGCAGACTGCTGCTTGGAAATTTCCGGCAGGGAGAGAAGGAGGGAATCAGGAGAAAGAGAGGAAAAAGAGGGAGAGAGAAAGAGTTGGGCCTTCTCCTTCCAGCCGGTCTTAACCCACCAAAATAAACCCACCTCCAAAATTAACACCCCAAAAATAATACCCTAATAAAAATTACCTTTTACTAGCTAAAATTTGCAATTTTTACCGTCGTCATATTTTTCTCCTACGAATAATTCCACCGAAATAGTCGTCCCCCAATACCCCTCTAGGGACCAATTATACCATAAATTCATTGACGGAGACGGTAAAATTCTTATTAATACCCAGCTAGTAAATAAGGTAAAAATTTAAGGATCGGGATGTGACATTGAGAATTTTTTCGAAGTTATGAAACTATTCTCCTCTTATGGTTCGTATTGATTTACAAACAAGATGTACATTTTTACATCGTCCTTAGAAGCATGGCATATTTACAATCTACATGGTTAGATTGTGCCGTTTTGGTCTCTTCCAAGTGAAGATGACGCACGGCCTTGCATCCTCAAGAAGGATCGCCAACGTGTTTCCGGTTAAGTCTTCTACCCTATAGCGGATTTTTCATCATCAATTGTTCAACTAGGCTCATCCAAGCTCAGTGTGATGTCTTAGAATTGTCCGAAATTAAGGAGATAGTGATTTCAAGTGTGTCTCGCATTACCGACCCTCCACGGACATGCCTGGTTATATTGACTTGGAGTTACCGAAAGCTTTTGATTTTGGATCCCTCTACGCTATTAACCAATTGCTGTCTTGCAAAAGACGTTGAAGACTTATCAAAACCGGAAAATTATCATTATGATCGGATCCTTTAGGTCCTCTAAGTTAGTTTATGTTCATGTCAGGGAGCTTTTTCTAACTAGTCATGGAGTTTACGACCTTAGAACGACCGAAAGGACTTGGTTTTGATCATACACACGTCACTTTTGGCTAAGGAAAAAACCTACATGCTACCTGCAAGCTTCATAGCTTCGCACATGCAATTCTGCGAAAAACAGCAATCTGTCCCTTCTGGACAGTCAACTTCGTTTGCGATTTGTGAACAGGTCAGGATGAACCGGACAGTGAGCTTTATATCATTGGAAAGCTCTACGAGTCTAGTTTTCAGAACTTTCCGCGGTTCATCCATATATATTTTAACGAAGAAGTTATGGCTGTTTAAGTGAGTAATGGTCATTCTGCGCGGAAATTTTTATACACTCTCGGGATTTCAGCTTTTCGTAGCTTCTTTCAATCCTTCTAAATTGTTCAAGTGGAACTATTACTCACCTATCTACTCCTTCTTGTAGATATGTCTCATAGAGACATTGAGTGCTTCGCAAATAGTGGAACTATCCACAACATTCTAAGGAACCGGCAACTATCTTTGGATTTTATGCCTTTGTAAATCTTCTATGACTACAATAATTGAATCATACCGGCCATTCATGGACGCAGTTTAGCTTGAATCTTGATGCCTCATGGCACCATGATCAACGTCACATATGCCCTCTATGCATTGAGAGGCAACCGAACCATGTTGAGCTTTAAAGACATTCATGCTAATAGTTTTCATTTGAAAACACATTGTGAGAATGAACAAGAATTCTTTTGTGTACACCTTCTTATGAATGCGGATTGAAATGCATCTTAGAGAAATTTATGAGTCAGTCTAGTGGATTGTATGTCACTATGCTTTGAATATCGAATTACATGTTGTCGCCAAACATGATATTTGGGATACCGACTCATATAGGCTTTGATTTGACCAAATCGGTCATCTTGGAAGAGACATAATGGTCCAAATTTTGAGAAATTCTCATGGACATCCATTCTTCCGCTCAAAATGAAGACATTCAGGATCTAGCATCAGCATGAAGCATGGTGGTGACCCGGGGGACATTGACGTCACCCGAACACGGCTCCCACTTCCCAGAGGCCGACCGGTCAATTCCTCAAGCAACTGAGGTGCACCGGCCTTCCCTCGATGTCTCATTTGCCCCTTGCAATGCTAATTGCTCGTTTTGAAAGCCTAGTTTTTAGCTAAATTAGAAGTGAGACCCTCTTACGCTAAATGACACAAAAGAGAATACTTCATTCTTACATCAAACTACATAGATAAATACAACCAACTTGCGGACACTTTTTTATGGTTTATGGTGTTGGTTTTGAAAGCCTAGTTTTTAGCTTGTCGCTCGAACATTATTGATGCGCACCAATCTTTCTATAGCGTCTTGGGGCTATGCAATATTTGCATGCAGCTTTACTATTCATCTACGACCCACCATCATTGAATATTGTTGTACTACAGCTCATGATTGTGTACCAAGATTGACACGAAATTGCAATCCTTGAGCTCAAACAAGATTGAAACGGATCTCCAATCTTTGAGCTCAGCTAGATTTTATTTCTAGGTGCCAAATCGCATTGCCACTACGTACAATGATGGGTCATTTGAGATGAAGAAGTACTCAGGTTGGTTAGATATGAAACTCCACCTATAATCCGCATATGTAGAAACCTTGTCAGGCGATCTCATTCACCGTTAAATTGTAGATTGTCACTTTGATGAGACAATATTCCCACCGTTAGGGGGAGGTAAGAACACAAGTGTTCAAATGGAACGGCGTGAATTGTCATAGTTTGTCCCCACTAAGTCTCATCTTGATCCCAAATGCTTAAAGTGTTAAAGTGTTAAAGTGACGAGATCACATGCTGCAAATATGTTTGCAAGGATTGATGTCCTATCAAGAGGACATGGCTCGACCAAAAGGAGTTGGCTTGACACCATCACCATGGATGGTGATATGGTGACGCCATATAGTGGCAAAATTGGTGTCACAAGGCCATGTGGCTCCCCAAAAGGAGGGAGGCCCTTAGGTTCGATATATTCTCGCACTAGGAAGAAAGTGAGCTTGGCACATGCTGATCCATTGATCAGTGATACTCAAATTCGTCTCATGAAGTCTGAATTGTGATTATCGTTGGGGGACGCCTCAATGTCAAATCTAATCCATATAGAGATCTCTACAAGTATTACATTAGTGTACATGAGGACATGGGATAATGAGTCTACTATCGAACCACCCTTCGTTGATGGATATCAACTTAGTTGATTGGCCTAATGGAAAGATGTGATCCAACATTAACAAAGAGATAGGTCCTTTGGCAGGTGATGTCGACACCGCAAGCTAAACCCTATCAACTATGTCTTTGTTAGATAGCGTAGTGAGAACAAGAGCTTAGACTCACTTATGGTGCAAGGTCTCTCAATAACACACACTGGGATCGACTACGATGAGATATGCTCTCGTAATGGATGTCATTGAACTCCACTACTTTGTCAGTTTAGTAGTTTCTGAATCACTGAACATGCAACCTATGAATGTGGTCATAATAACATCTCTATAGGATCAGACACTACCAGAAGAAAGGCTTTAGCCGATGAAAATAAAAAAACCAGGCCGACGAATTTTTTTTCGTCGGCTAATTTAAAATTTTCGTCGGCTATGGTCAACTTTAGCCGACGAAAGTAATATTTCATCGGCTGAATAATTTTT
>NC_020491.1:1962658-1971227 GCF_000184155.1 Fragaria vesca subsp. vesca
CGTCGGACTCCGGCGAAGGCAGTTAGTACGTCAGGAGCAGTTGAGGTAGTTATCGAAGTTTTCCTTTTTGTTTTGCGTTGTTTCTTAAATAGGAAAGTTTGTCGGTTTATAATTGAAAATCTTTCTAAGTGAGGAAAGTTCCTATTTTGGGGAACTTTCCCTTTTTGGCAACTTCCTATTTATGGAAACCCTTTTTGGGTGCCCTTAATAAATTTTGAGGTGAAGTTGTGTAGAGAGGAAATGAAGAAAATTGTTGGTATTGTTTGTGAGCATGTTTGATCGTAGGGGATCATAAAGTAATTTTGGAAGTATTTTGGTTAATGTGTTAAGGCATGGAAATTGATAGTGACTTTGATTCCAGGTTAAGGTTCAGTCCGAATACGTTATAATTGCGAAGTTTAGTCGGAATTGATTATTAGTATATGTTGGTCAATCCTGGTCAAGCCAAGATACTTGGTCAATTTAAGAAGAAGTCGAATCAATGATTATAGGAATCCGGCCGTAGGATATAAGTCTTTAATTTGTAGAAGGTTGAATTAGGGCTGCCGGTATGTTCGGTGAAGTTTGAGCCATTTTGGGGTTATGAAGGACAAAGTTGGGCAATGATGAGTGTGTGGGAGGCTCACGTTTAATTTTTGCCCATTTTGTTTAATTATTGGATTTTTAGTTGGGAAATTAATTATATGTTTGGATCAGGACGTGAGGAGGCTCGAGTGGAAGAGGCCTCGGATCGACGTCAGGCTTAGGCCTAAAGTTGTGAGTGGACTTTTGTTTAAAATATATGCATGCGGTGATTCTACATTAAATGATTGATTTTATTGAATATCAATTTGTGGATTTGTCTATTTTCGCGAAGTCATTTTCAGAAGTAAATGTTCTCATTTTTAATGGCTATCGTGTTATTTGGAAAGTTACCGAAAATAAGATTTTCGGTAGAGTCGTGTGCGTATTGCTTTTATTGATAATTGGCTAATTTTTCATTATTGTTGGAAAATAACCGAAATTGAGATTTTCGGTGAGTATGTATATATATCCATATTGGATGATTATGAGAATAATATGTATATAAGGGAATGCTAGCTAGCTATACGTGCTTTTCCACCATACTGAGGTAAAATTCCATTATGGTGCGACGTGAGCGTTAGACGCAATCGTCGTAGCCCTATATAAATATAATAATTTATATAGGGGATATGCGCGTATATATTTATACACCGTCTTTTCCTACCATAATGAGGTAAAATGCCATTATGGTGCGACGTGAGCGTTAGACGCAAGCGTCGTAGCCTTGTGTGAATTTTCTATTTGTCTTTGTTGTTTCAAGAAAATTCATATAAGGGATATGACGAGTGTAATACATACATATTTTATTTTAGCCTGAGAGGCTGTATTTTATTGAGCTTTAGAGACTGGCCGGAGCTAGTCATGAAATTGCCAGTTTTTGTGTTGAGCATTTTTGAGCTGTCGCATGCAGCATATTTTCTATGAAAATATAAATTGGGAAAGCATAAATATTTTCATTAAATTTATGTTTTGTCCACTCACTCTAACGGTTTCAAATGTTTTCCCCTAGGCTCTTCGTTTTATAAATGCCCAGTTGCAGGTTAGCATAGTGAGGCCGAGTGTACATGGTGAAGAGGCATAGTCAATAGTATAGCTTCCGCTCATTTCTATTTATTTCTAGTTCCTCTCCTCTCAAGTAGAGTTGCTCTGAATATGTGGTTGTTGGTTATAGGATCATTTGTTAGATTAGTGAATCTATATTGGGAGATGTTGTGATTTGTGGGGAGCACGAAGGCTCCAGGAGTTAAGGTTGGAGTTGGAACTTTTAGAAGTGTTTGCAGGTGTTTTATTTAGGAAGGGTTGTCTATTTTCAAGGGAGGTTATGCCGAATTTTCGGTAAATTTTCTTTGGAAGTGGTCCCCGCAGGATTTACTTCGAGTTTCAGGATGAAAATCGGGGTGGGCCCTGTCAGGAGGTTTTACCAATCTTTTTCGGTAAAATTTTCCTTGGAGGTGGTCCCCGCACGACTTACTCCGGGTGTCAGGGTGAAATTTAGGGCGGGTCGTGTCACCTAAAGTTGTGAGTGGACTTTTGTTTTAAAATATATGCATACGGTGATTCTATATTAAATGATTGATTTTATTGAATATCAATTTGTGGAATTGTTTATTTTCGCGAAGTCATTTTCAGAAGTGTTCTCATTTTTAATGGCTATCGTGTTATTTGGAAAATTACCGAAAATGAGATTTTCAGTGGAGTCGTGTGCATATTGCTTTTTATGATAATTGGCAATTTTCATTATTTTTGGAGAGTTACCGAAAATAAGATTTTCGGTGGATATGTATATGGATGATTATGAGAATAGTATGTATATAAATAAATGCTAACTAGCTAGCTATACGTGCTTTTCCGTCATAATGAGATAAAAATTCAATTATGGCGCGACGTGAGTGTTGAACGCAATCGTCGTAGCCCTATATAAATTTAGTAATTTATATAGGGAATATGCACGTATATATATACACTCATGCTTTTCCGCCATAATGAGGTAAAATTTCATTATGGTGTGACGTGAGCGTTAGACGCAAGCGTAGTAGCCTTGTATGAATTTCTATTTTTCTTATTCTTCATAAGAAATCATACGAGTATGACGAGTGTAAATACATACATATATATATAGTTTAGCCTGAGAGGCTATATTTTATTAAATTTGGAGACTAGCCGGAGCTAGTCATGTAATTAATTGCCAATTGATGAATTGAGAGCTTTTGAGCTGTCGCATGCAGCTATTTTTTTTCTATGAAAATTAAATTGGGAATGCATAAATATTTTTATTGAATTTATTTTTGTCCACTCACTCTAACATTTGTAAATGTTTTCCTCTGGGCCCTTCGTTTTAAAAATGCCCAGTTTACAGGATTGCATATTTGAGGTCGGGCGTACATGGAGATGAGGCATAGTCAATAGAATAGCTTCCGCTCATATATATATTTCTAGTTCTTTTCTCCTCTAATAGAATTGGTTGTGAGTTTTTCTTATTAAAGTGAGTAAATAAATTAGGAGATGTTGTAATTTGGGGAGCACGAAGGCTCAATGAGTTTAAGGTTGGATTTGGATTTTCAGAAGTGTTTGCAGGTATTTTTTTTTAGGAAGGGTTGTCCATTTTCAAAGGAGGTTATGCCGAATTTTCGGTAAACTTTCCTTGGAGGTGGTCCCCGTAGGATTTACTTCGGGTTTCGGGGTGAAATTCGGGGTGGGTCTTGACATTATCCTTACATAAGAAAGACACATCAAAAGCGAAATCAGAATCTGCCAAATTTGGTAGGTTAACTTCCACGGGACCTACAGGAAACCTCACTCACTGGAAAATCGTGAAACTGATACCATTAGAAAGTTCTATGTGTTTACTTTCCAAGGACAACAACCATTTGATCATAGCTATCATATTGAGTGAGTTATGGCTGTTTTCGTAAAGTAGGATGAATCTGTCTGAGAATCTAATTTTGGCAAAATAGTCAACTTTGACTGGACTTTGTGAACAGATCCTGATGAACCAAAATGTGTGTAATATACGGTGGGAAAGCTAAATGAGTCTAGTTTCCAAAACCGTTTACGGTTCGTTCATACGTATTTCCTAGAGGAAGTTACGGCTGTTCTAGTACCCAAAGGTCATGCTGCGCGGAAATCTGATTTCCTGCACGAACTTATGTTTTGAGTTCACAAGCGGCTTTCTCCTCAAGATCTAAGTGTAAAAGATCATGTTTGAGGATTATACGGCATGATCTAGTTAATCATTGCCTAATGCCACATTTGAAGACATGTTAATGAGCCATGCTAAGTTATTGAAACTTCCATGATTAGTAAGAATCAAGAAGAGCCCTATGATTGATGTAAAGATCAAGGGGAGGTGCGAACTTTAGGGGGAGTCTAGCACATGCATATATATCACTATCAAATGTGAAGGGTGTGTTGTACTTTTTTTCTCCTTCGATCAAGGTTCAGTTTTTCTCCCACAGGGTTTTTGTGACTTGACTAGTTTTTAACGAGGCAATAGATCAGCACCATCGGCATATCAGCGCGCGGCAGAAGGGGGAGTGTTCTAGGGTATTCTATATCTTTCTAGATATTTTTTATGTGTGCCTTGGCCTTATGTCAATAGGATATGTGGTTTGACTAGATCTATGTATTCATATCCTTACCATATTGGTATTGTGTAATTCCCTATATAAAGGGCTCCTATCAATGAATAAGATGATGATTCTCTTACTATTTCTTTATCTCTACACTTTATCCTTCATCAGTAAGAGGGTTTTATTTATTTATTTTTGAAGTTTATTAATGAAATAAAAAGACACTAAAAAGAGGATCTAGCTAAAAGAATTAAAATATGAGCTGGGAAGTTTTAGAATTAATTGCTCATTAAATATTTACCCTAGCCTTAAATGCATATTTTTACCATGTTGATTAGATTTTTTTTGTTTCAGTTTATATTTAACGGTGTTAACATCGGTGTTAGTGTCATGTAGTTAACTATATTAAATGAATGATTGTGATTGACTAACAACTATTGGTTCACATACACCTTGGTGCATACAAGAACTTTCGAAGTTTTTGTGCTCCCAAGCATTTTCCATCTTGCACGCCTTTCGCACACGCATGAGGATGGCTAGCTAGTTTATATAAACATATCACTTGACAATAAAAAGGAAATTATATGCATCAAGAAAAATATTAAAATAGTAAAATTAGTTGGAAAGCACTGGACTACGTTGTAGTCCCGTACGCCACAAGTGGGCTGAACCACGTGTCGACTATTCATCGGCGGAGGGGAAATCCACAAGGCATAGATGGGATTTCTCAAATGATGATCCTTCCCCTCGTCATTGTCGCCGTCTGGTTTAGAGAGAAGGGCTTTTATGGAATCGCCGGTGAGAAGCAAGAGAAGCACTGCGGGGGGTGGTGGGGGGGGAGTAAATATGACGTTGGCGGGAGATATGCCACGTCTCCGCCACCTTCTGAGCGAATTAGCGGCAAGCATAGAGCACCCACGTCACCGCCGTCGAGAGGGTGAATTAGGGGCAAAGCGTCCTGCACAATTAGGCGGAGATGATCAAAAATGTTTCAAACACTGAAGAACGGGTTTGAAGGTGGAGTACATCATGTGGATTTGAACGGGTTTGTGCACATTTTCGGATATGAATGCGGCGTTTTTGCTCAGGAGCTTGAAATTGATGAATTTATGAATGGGTTGAGGCTGGAAACCGCATGCAAACCAGATTCTGCGCATTCCTTACTGAGGTAAGAGTTTAAATTCATGACCTGCAACATTGTGTCTTCTGCTTTCTTTTCATGTTTTTGAGATTTGCTTAACAGCCGTATTCAAATTCATTAGTCAAGAACACATGTTTGCTGAGCCTGTTTCGATTTCATATCGTTCAGTATCTGTCTGGTTTAGTTGAACATCGGTGCACCTGGCAGTTACGTTAATGTTTAGTTCAGAGAGAATCAAACCTGAAAGTATTTGATATCAGCTGTGATGTTCACTCATTGATCTAGACTCGTAGATGTAAATCCACTAACATTATTGAAATAAGGACTAATTTCAGTTTACCCCCATCAACTTTAGGTCGATCATCATGTTAGTCCTTCTTCTTTCAATTTCATCAAAAACACCCCTCAACTCCCAATTTTCATCAGCTACGCATGTCCAAACCTCCAATCTCCATCCAATTTCTCTGTCAAGTGATGACTTGATATCAAGAAGAAAGTCAAATTCTGAAAGTTACATTTCGGACCATTTTTCCTCCATATCGATATACATCTTCGTTCCCATCACAACCCCCTAACCTTAATGATTTTGGTGGGATTGATTGTAATCTTTTTTCTTTCTTCTTGATATCAAGTCATCACTTGACAGAGGAATTGGATGGAGATTGGAGGTTTGGACATGCGCGGCTGATGAAAATTAGGAGTTGAGGGGTGTTTTTAATGAAATTGAAAGAAGAAGGACTAACATGATGATCGACCTAAAGTTGATGGGGGTAAACTGAAATTAATCCTTGAAATAACAAGTGCATATCTAGATGTTAAATCCTAGAAAATTTCGAGAGATATGAAGATCTCTGTTCATCCATTTCCATTCGAAGCTAAATTGCAATAGTTCTGGTTTTATTTATGGGCAACAGTCCGAAAAGATTTAGCTGGCGAGGGCTATGTACTGTTTAGGCGTTGGACCGTAGCAGGTGTAGCTTCTATGCATTGTCACTTTTCACCCATGATCATAGTAACTAGAACCTTGCACATCTTCAATTAGAGGAAAATTGGTGAGGGATCCATACTGTTTAGGCGTTGGACAGGGTAATTGAATCCTTGTCTACATTAACGCACATGACCTTATGATCATATATTTGAAATGCTTCTTCAGTTTGGATTATAACAGATTATATTCTTATACAATATCATGGCCTTGCGATATCTATGTCAATCATTTTTGTGTAAATAAATCATATTCTATGTTCTTGCATCTGATACGAAACTATCTGCAGGGAGGAATATAAAGCCTGTCTCTGTTGTTAAGGTATATTCTAATTATATTAACTACAGCTTTCTTGGCACGTGCATGGGTTTGCCGCTTCCATATATCAGTTTGGTCAATATACTGCCAATTATTTATCTCATTGAAAAAACATGCACGAATTTTGTGTTGGTTTTGTCATAATAGGTCAAGTAACAAATTTTCAAGGTAGATATGGTTATTTCAAAACAATATTTTTGACAATGCCTTTAATTATTTGTCTAGAAGGGGCTTTTTGTGTAATTTGTGTTGATTCTTATTTTCTCGGAGACAGCTGTACTCTTCAAAACCTGTAATATCTTCTCATATGTTGGTGTAAATACTATGTGATTTGTCAGAAGTGTATAGCATGAAGTGAGCATTGCTATTCAAATTGTTGTCTGATGCCATTTTGTCAAAGAGATTTTGATGCATTATATAACAATTAATTTCCAAAAGCAACAAACTGCTGTATTCACATTTTTTTGTGGCAAATCATCATACATCTGATGGTGAGGAGGAAGAAGTTTCATGATTTGGCAAAAGTAGACGAAGGGATGTAAGTTTTCTTTTAATTAAATCTATACTAGATCAATACATGTAAACTAACATTGTGTTTATATGTCAATTGTACTTAGGATTGCAAACACTATATTTATCCTATATCTGTATAAAACATGAATATATGAATATGAACTCAGAAATTTACCAGAACCACTTTGATTATCCATTCAGCCTTCTTCTTATTTCACCTTTATGTTCTCTTAGTAATGAGACTAAGTATAAAAATCAGATGTGCATAAGACGGGACTAACAGACATATATATAGCATATTGTAGGTAGTTTCATCCATAAAGAAACTGCCACAAACTTAACTGCTTTGTCATAAAACTGCTCTCAACTGCAATTTAGATTTCAAATTCAAATGTAAAGCTTATCTACAGATTTATCTTAAGGCTTTTACACATGTCTTAAACTCAAATCACATCATATATATTTATACTGTGTTTCTAATATTAGTAAACAAGTCTTTGTCAAGTTCTTATAAGCTAATATGCTTACAAGGGAATGTTAGAGCTGCCACTGAGCTCTTTCAGGTATATTAGACTGCATAGTATATCATATGTCAGTATATACTATAGCTATACTCTTCTACCCAAGTTCAATGATTTGGATTTGTGACTTTTGAAGTTAGTGGCATTACTTTAAGTTATGTATTACTTGTCATCCATTTTTGTATGCCTGGCTCGGTTTTGACGATTACAATAACCAGACTAGTTTCTCCTGAATCCCTAGTTATAAATTTGTTGACTTATAATGGTTGCAATTGATAGGAGCACAAAGTGCTACGATATTAACGTATTTCCTACCTTATTTAGTTATGTTATTCTCTTAACATTGTCATTTTAAACATGTTTTGTGATTGTAAAGGTAAAAGAGCGGAAAAGTGAAAAAGGAAGCTAAAACCGGCGGATTAAGAAGGATAAGTCGTCTAGGAAATTTTCCTGTTTTGATAAGGAGAAACTTTCCTATTTCATTTTGGGAAACTTTCCTATTTTGATTGGGGAAACTTATTAACTTTGAATCTTTCCTATTTTGACTTTCCTGAATTCTTTTGGAAACTTTCTTTCCTCTTGAGACAGGGATTCCACATGAAGCAAGGAAACGAAATCCTACATGGATTAGGCCGAAATTCTGTCACATAAAAGGAGGAGAATGACACCATCTTTTTAGGGTTTCCAGCCGAATTTATATGGAGATAATGTAGCAAACATCAAGGAAATTAAGGGAAATTCTTACCTTTTATTTCTCCATATAAATTCCTAATATTCCTAGAGTTTATATCTGATTTATATTCCTTTTCTAGGGACATTAAATGGCACAAATATGGGAAGAATTATCAGCAGCAAATCGGCAATTAACAAGGAGAGATTCAAGCCGATTCAATTTGGAAACAAGCAATGTATTCAGCCACAATTCCAGCCGAATTCAAACTCTTAATGTGCAAGATAT
>NC_020491.1:1972732-1973356 GCF_000184155.1 Fragaria vesca subsp. vesca
GGTTACTTTAGTTAATAGGATCCTAAACCCTTCATTAGTACCTTTTCAAGGGTCTTTTGGAGTTGAGGGCGGATCTTATTAACTCTTGTACGATTGTTAAACATTCAAGTGTTTCCTAACTGAGTAAGGGACATTTTGGATGGTGGCTAGGTCTGAGTAAGCGCCTGGGACCAAAATTGGACTTCAAAGGGTTATAGACTGTGCGTAAGCACGATAGGGGTTTCAACCTCCGTAGCCCATTACAAACGAAGTCCTACCAGCCCGTTTCACTTCGACCTGGCCATCCAAGTCTTCTGAAACCACGGAAACATTTGTATCAAGACATTCATACCTATTTATCATTGGTTTACCACTTAAGATTCGAGTTTGAAAATTTATAAAACTTATAACTGTTAACTCAAACAGATCGTTGTAATTTAGAACCTTTGAAAAATGTTGTTTACTTAGTTCTAAGTCCTTTTATGTTTGAGCTCGTTTTTAAATTTTAGTTACTTTGTTTATGTTTAATTTTTATTCTTATCTTGTTATTTCATTTCTGTAGGGTTATGAATGTTCGATAAGGAAATTCGTGTTCCTGGATCAACTGACGCAGCTTTCAAGAACTTGACGGAGCGGTTACAGCGC
>NC_020491.1:1975857-1982901 GCF_000184155.1 Fragaria vesca subsp. vesca
TAATATATGTTGTATGGTTGCGCTGAGTAATAACATGACATATTGCATGGAATTTGCTGTGTTAAACCGCTGAGGCAAACATAGGATACTTAAGAAGATATTATAGGTTGCATGACCGCTGAGGCGTGTAATTCTGGATTCGTTTCATAATACTTGATTGGCATGATTTTTAAGTTGTATAGCTTGAAACAACCTGTTTACATGATTTTATATGTTTGTGTGAGTTTGAAGTCGATCACTTGTATATAATATTTTTATTTTCTGTTTTAGTAGGAACGTAGAACAAATCCTAAAATCCCCCCCTTTTATCTATTGTACCATTTGTATATTTCTAACTGAATACTTGTAAATACATATAGTTACTGATTCATTAACCATGACTGCAGGAGCATCCTTTAAGTCCCCGGATTGATCGAATCCTATTTGCCAATACTACATACTGATAACAAAAGAATTTTTAAATTACACGCCCGGTTTCGAGCACGTCAGCAATTTCATTCAAACATATCCAGTTGTTCAAGTTTGTCAACGCATGACTATATGGAGAGTCCATAAAGCATGCTAGGAATATCAAATGTGGTTCAGAGTTCCACGGATGTTATTATAGGATACTATTTCCTTCCCATTGTTTATCTGAATATCTAATGTGTTTGCTCATTTCTTGTAGAGAGCGGTGAGTGTAACTCCATCTATGGCACATGAGCTGATAAAGGTAATTACTTTCTAATTTATTAGGTTTATTTTTTACTTTCTATCAAGCTTGAATTTAATTGTCATGCCATTGCCTTTTAATTTGGTATTTCTGAATCGAACCTCATCCTGGTTGCTTTACTTGATGCACATCCTTTTCTAGTCATTCTATTCTTATTATCAGTGCTCATTGCCTTTTCATTTATCTTTAACCCAGAGTCCACAAGTAACATCTCCACTGTTGGCCTTCCAGGTTCTGAGATCAGAGAACATTGAATTTGTTTTACTGAAACAGCAGAAATACAAAAAAAGGAGGCATACTTTTACCAATATACATTCCTTTTCCAACCATTTGTTGGACACGGACTTAAATCTGAAGTGCAGATTTCTCTATCGTAACACGGTAGAAGTTGCAGGTCCTAGAGGCTTTGTAAACTCTTCACAATTTTGGAGGCATACAATTGTCTTTCATACTCTGCTTTATTGTTTGATGTATTATTCCGATTACTGTGTGATACACTACTGATATGTAGTGTGTTTTCACTTTAATAAAAATATTAACTCATTTGTATATTGTTCACAAAAACAAATCTAGCAGCAAAGTGCGAGCACCATTCTAGTCAAATATATATTGTTGATCGGCCAGAACACATGTTATTACTTAGGGGGATGCAGAAGTCAATCAAATGAACAATATGAATGGCTTGGCCGGTGTTATGAGCTCCTCAAACACTAAGGCTTGACATGAAATCTATCTAATGCTTCTTTTTGGTAAGCAGTTTCTTGAACCAGTAGGCAGACATCTTTGGATATCTCTTTAGGGTGGTGAAGTCAACATAGACTATGCCAAACCTTGAAGTGTAACCCAATCTCCAATCGAAGTTGTCCAGCAATGACCAGGCAAAATAGCCTACCACATTGGCGCCTTCATCAACTGCCTTCTTCAGTTGCTTCAGATAGCTTCTGTAGAAGTCAATCCTGTTGGTGTCGTGCAATGCCTCTTGGAGCGTCTGGTTTCCCGGGTTATCCATGCTTTCAAATCAAACAACATGCATGAATTGATGAACTGCTGGCAAGGAAAAACAGAATGAAGAGAAAAGGAAGAGGTTTTTGTAGAGTAGTACCGTTTTCAGATATAATCACAGTTGGGTTCTCATAGTTCTTTTTTATGTACGTTACACACTTGCACAAACCCCATGGTACTTGGTAGAGCCAAGAAGAATATGCCTGCAAAATGCTCAATATATGGATCATACATCAAAACGAAAGGAGTGAACTGAAGGCCTAATTTCAAGTGATGAAAGCAATTTATGTGTGTTTAGATTGAAATTTGCCCGAGGACCGATAAGCACTCCATTCTTCTCATCTGCAAAACTCATGACAGATAATTGAGTCATGACTATATCATTTAAGCAAAATTCTATGTCTAAGCTAGATAAAGAAGAGGAGCATCTTACGAGAAAATCCGGCATTCCAGTCATTTTGGTATCCCAAGGCATTTGGTTTTGTTTTGTTTTGATGTGGATCATACATGTAATTAGTAGTATACTGGTTGATGCCTACAAAATCTATTGAGCCCTTCACCATCTTAACCTCCTCTTTCGTAAACTTTGGTAGCCTATCGCCCACAATATGTTGCATTGTTTTTGGATACTCCCATATACAATCGGATGAATGAACCTATTGAACAGTCACAAGTTGTTAACCCTGTAATAGATCGAGGTCTACATTGCATCTAAAGCTTGAACTATTACCATCCAATATGAAAGTCTCTTGCCCTTTGAGCTGCATCTCTGTCATCCTTTGAACTGGTAGGAGGTTCATACCAGTTGAAGTCCAAGAGAATACCAATACTTCCTTTTTGTGTTTTCTGAAAAAATGCACATACCTCAGCATCAATCAATACAAACATTTCATATATTCTCAATAATCAAATTGAGATCATCAATGGTTTTTTACCTGACACTTTTCGCGGTATCTCTGAATTCCCAGCTGTGCAATTTCCATAAGCTTTGGAGCACCGTGCCGGAGGATTCAATGCATTGTCATAGCCAAGAGCAGCCACCACTCTAGGCTCATTGAATGTCGTCCAGTTCTTGACTCTGTCTCCATATGTCTTGAAGCAAAATTCCGCGTAATCCGTGTAATCCTTCCTGTCAAGTTTGAAGCATATCTCAAAATTCAAGTGCTACTATTTCTAAAAAATTTGTCAAAGTAATCTCAATTCCCAATTAAGTACTTACACCACTCTGTCACTTAAGAATCCTAGGTACTCTTGCTCAAGTGCTAGGGGAAGATCATAGTGATGCAAATTTGCATAAGGGGTAATGCCTGCGGAACAAGGCATATAGAACAATCAAATCAAGCAATATTATACATTGACAGCAATATCAGCATTTTCTATGTTCTAATCTACAGCATTTGCCTTACCTCTTTCGAGCAAGTAATTGATTAACCGGTTGTAATATGCAACTCCTTTCCAATTCACTTTCCCAGTTCCATCTACGTATTTAAGTACAAGACACAAAAAAACTGATCAGAGCAAATACAAACATATATGAAAAGTTCAAGTGAATGATGAAGAAATATAATATACCTGGGAAGATTCTTGACCATGATATTGAGAACCTATAGACATCAAAATTTAGGTCCTGCATGATATCAATGTCTTCTTGTGACAACAAAACCAGACTTTCAATCTTACATACTTTATAAATTTTCAACCCGTGACATCTATTTCTCCATCAAATCTAACAGTTAGAAAACTCAAAGCACTGACATTCCCAGAACACAACAAAATATTCAGAGTTATGCATAAGAGAAATACTCGATATTGAATTCAAGTCTACCCTATTTTAAATCTAATATGCTCAAGACATGCCGCAACTGGTTAAAATCTAAACAATGCAGATTACAGAGAAACATGTAAAACATCGAAGAACCCTAACAAAGAATCGTATGGAGATTTGGGGTTCTCCATAATTATATTGGCGCAACAGAATCACTGCAAACTCATAAGATTCAACAGAATTGCATTCTTAAGACAGCCATGGAAACAAAATTTTAAGCTAGATTTGACAGCAAAATCTTTAGAGCAATGCTGTAGCAGAATCACACATCACCCGAAGTTCAATTAGCTAATCACCCAACAAATCCTTCGCTCTATGTAGTATATTACACCACGACTAATCAATAAACTAGAAGTCATATCAGGTTGACAACATATCAGTAATGCTCTCGCAACCCATTCGATATAAGTCACTTAAGATCCGTAAGCTGCTCTTTTGGATATGTCTAACAAATCGTGATATTGAGAAAGAGAAGGAACCTGAATCAGATTGTATTGGGTTTCCAGCGATGACTCAGAACTCCCAGCAATAAGCTTCGTCGCTAATCTCTCTGGGTATCCGATTCCAGATCCGGATTGTATCTTCCAATCCTTTAGGCAACCTCTCTGCGTTATTTGAGTCTAGATGCAGAACTTCGAATCGATTGAAATAGTTGACGAAGCATAAAGACGTGGTTGGGGATCGACCTCGGGCGAATTCTCTGTTCTATCCCTCAGTAGAGCAGTGAAATCAGGCAGTTACCGTGATGAACCGAAATTACTTAACTACCCTTCAGTTAACGGCACCGTCTGGTGTATCGGTACATCGCCTGTAGTCCAGTTTTTGCCAAATTTGTTTAGAAATTTAGATAGGAGGCCAATATTTAACTAGCCACAAGAATAAGAAGAAAGGGTCCAAGTTTGGTGCTACTCTCAAAAGTCCCTCTAAGGGGTCCAGGTTTTCTGTTCTCAATGATGAGTCTGTCAATGCCACTGATGAAGCTAGACCTGTTGCTGATAATGTTGACACTGCTCCAGGGCCTGCTATTGTGAAGCTTTGGACAAGTGTTCAGGATAAGTTGAAGAAAATGCAGAAGTCTTCTGCTCCTATAGCTAATCCCGTAGTTGCCAACTCTTCTAAGACTATTCCTTCAACTGCTCCTGATGGAGGCTCTATTTCGGGTTCAAAACCTGTTACTCGAATTCCACTGAGTGATCTCTCTAATGGTCATCTTGGTGTTCCATCAAAATCTACAGCTAAATACCAAAGGAAGTCAAAAGGTATGAATTCTGCTAGTTCTAAACAACAATCTACTGTGTCCAAGAATCTATCGTTTGAAGGTGTAGATAATTTGTTTAGCACTAGTGGTGTTTCTGCTATGTTTGGTCGTTGCCCTCCTGAGGAGGTTTTGATGGAGGATGGTATTAATTCTTCTAAACCAGTTGACTCTAGCAGCTTTGTTGAGAATGTATTTGCTGAGAATAGCAAGGTGACTAATACTGATAACCTTTCCTCCTGTAATGAGGAGGAGATGGTTAATGAATAAATTGGACTTTGTTGTCCTTCCCTCCTTGTGTTTTATGGATCATATTCTTTTTTGGAATGCTAGGGGAGCTGGAAGTGAGAAGTTTAGGTCAGCTGTTCATGACCTTGTTAAGATGAATAATGTTGACATTTTATTTATTTGTGAACCAAGGATTCAGTTCATGGGTGCTAAAAAATGCTTGCTTTCGCTTGGTTTTACTGATTTTGAAGTTAGGGAGGCTGCTGGTTTTTCTGGTGGTATATGGCTCTTATGGAATAAAAATAAGGTTACAGTAGAGTTTGTGGACTCTACTTTTCAATCTATCTCAGTCAAAGTTTCTTGGCTTGGATCTAGTCCTTGGTTACTCTCTGGTATTTATGCTAGTCCTTGTAACACTGCTAGAGGCACCCTTTGGAGTTACCTTGATTCTTTAGCTGCTAGAATTGGGTTGCCTTGGCTTCTTTTGGGCGACTTCAATGAGCTATTATCTTTTGCTGATAAAATTGGTGGTTCTAATCACTACAGATTTGGAGGTATGCAAGATTGGGTGTGTAGGAATGGTTTAATTGATATGGGGTATCAGGGAGCTGATTTCACCTAGACTAATAACAATGTTAAGGAAAGGTTGGACAGAAGTTTTTGTGATAGTGGTTGGAGGCTAAGATTTCCTGATGCCTGTTTAGTTCATTTAGCTAGAATGAAGTCTGATCATTGCCCCATTCTGGTTAGACTTTTTCCTAGCTCTAGAGGTCCAAAGTTGAACTCTCCTTTTAGGTTTCAAGCTATGTGGATGAATCATGAGAAATATCCTCAGTTGATCTCTGAGTTTTGGAGCACCTGTTCTGGTGATTTGGTGTCTAAGGTTAACAATTTGGCTGGTTCTCTAAATGATTGGAATAGATCTGTTTTTGGTAATATTTTTAAGCAAAAGCGTGTTTTGTTGGCTAGAATTTGTGGGATTCAAAAGAGCCTGGGTAGAAGGCATAATGAGTTTTTACAGAATCTTGAGAAAGAGCTGATTTCTAAATATGAAAATGTGAGAGATGCTGAGGCTTTGTTTTGGAAGCAGAAGTCTAGGGATAAGTGGCTTCGAGATGGAGACAGGAACACCAAATTCTTCCATCTTACTACTATTATTAGAAGAAGGCGAAATAAGATTGATGGTCTTTTTGAAAAGAATGGAGTTTGGACTGAGGATGTCTGTGATATGAGGAAAATTGTTGTTGAGTTCTTTAAGGATCTTTTTGATGCTGAGCCTATCCAGGACCTCAGAATAATTATCCCTTCATTATTTCCTGATACTTCTGCCTCTGAAATTGCTGATATGAGTAGGCTGGTTTTTGAGTCAGATGTTCATGATGCTCTTTTTAGAATTGGTCAGCTAAAAGCTCCTGGAGTGGATGGTTTTCCTGCTCTCTTTTTTCAAAATCACTGGGACTTATGTGCTACTGAGATTGTGGATGTTGTGAAGCAAGCTTTCTCATCTGGCATTATTCCAGCTGGTCTGAACCACACCTTGATTACTCTTGTCCCAAAGATTTCTGCTCCTAAACACATGCATCTGTTTAGACCTATCAATCTGTGTTGCACTGTTTATAAGATTATTTCTAAGATTATTGTGGATAGAATCAGACCTATGCTCAAGAAATGGATAAGTCCCAATCAAGTTAGTTTTGTTCCAGGTAGGCAAATTTCTGATAACATCATGATTGCTCAGGAGATTTTGCACAAGTGTAAGAATGCAAAAGGAACTAAAGGCTTCATGGCTTGGAAGGTTCACTACCAGAAGAAAGGCTTTAGCCGACGAAAATAAAAAACCAGGCCGACGAATTTTTTTTTCGTCGGCTAAAAATTCGTCGGCTAATTTAAAATTTTCGTCGGCTATGGTCAACTTTAGCCGACGAAAGTAATATTTCATCGGCTGAATAATTTTTTTCGTCGGCTATAGTCTGTGAACTTTAGCCGACGAAATTTTTAAAAGTTTAACCGACGAAAAAAATT
>NC_020491.1:1986207-1987435 GCF_000184155.1 Fragaria vesca subsp. vesca
TATGGGTCCGGTTCAAGAAACATCAAATTTTGACACTATTTACTAGCCATTAGATTTTAAAACATTCAATGGTCTAGATCAATTGTAAATATGATGTCAACCTATAACTAATTGATGAGGTAAGTGATGTGGTATCACCTAATTTCATTACAAATCAAATAAAAAGAAAAGAAGAAAAAAAATCAGAATTTAAAATCTAAAAAACAAAATCCAATTTGTCTAATAAATGAAGAAAAACAAAGAATTCCACAAGAACAAGGACGCATAAGAACACAGACCAAAACTCCAGAATCGAATCCTTAATCTATTTGGTTCTAAACTTGTTTTCAATTATATAACAAATCTATATTCAAGGGTACATAAAATATACATGAGGGAGATCAAGGGTGTGAAAGTACATAACTAGCTTAGCTAAAAGACCTTTGCATTTGTCCTACTAAGATCTTGAATTTCTTTTTTCTTTTTCTTTTGATCTGAATAAACTTCAGATCTTGAATTTCTTTCTCATTGTCAATGTTGCTTCCTGAAAAATCGATAGAAACATTAGCTAATATGTCAAAGACGCACAAAGCCATGGGAGCAAACAATGTGTTCCTGTTCTTCTAGACTTCTTTGTTTTTCTTCTTTTTATTAGACGAATTGGATTTTGTTTTTCAGATTTTAAATTTAAATTTTTTTCTTTTCTTTTTATTTGATTTGTAATGAAATTATGATGATGCCACGTCACTTGCCACATCAATTAGTTATATGTTAACATCATATTTACAATTGATCTAGACCATTGAATATTTTAAAATCTAATGGCGAGTAAATAATATATATATATATATAGGACCTTTCCACTAAGGGATTCCCTTTTTTTGACATATATGAGGGATGAGGGATTACACCAACTTTTCTATTATATTTTTAAATCTCCACCATTCAGTTTGTTGGTCCTTATATATCACTACCAGGACAAGCACTTTAGCCGACGAAAATTTTTCGTCGCCCTGTCAGCTTAATTCGTCGGCTAAGATCTTAGCCGACGACCTTTCGTCGGCTAAGATTTCGTCGGGAAAAGCTCGTCTGTGGTGACTTTAGCCGACGAAACAGGTATAAGTCGTCGGCTATAGTCAAGACTTTAGCCGACGAAATAATGTCGTCGGCTATAGTCCAGACTTTAGCCGACGACATTGTTTCGTCGGCTATAGTCCAGACTTTAGCCGACGACATTATTTCGTCGGCT
>NC_020491.1:1992141-2029334 GCF_000184155.1 Fragaria vesca subsp. vesca
TAAAGTCTTTCTTCTGGTAGTGGTAGTAGAGGGATTAGGCAAGGAGATCCCTTATCTCCTTACCTTTTTGTTTTATGTATGGAGAAATTGTCTCACACCATCTAGCATGCCATTGAGATGAATTATTGGAAGCCTATTCAATCATCCCAATCAAGTCCTTTTATTTCTCATTTATTTTTTGCAGATGACTTAATTCTCTTTTCTGAGGCTAGCACTTCCCAGGCTACTATTATGAAGTGTTGCATGGATACCTTCTGCAATCTTTCAGGGCAGTCTGTTAGTTTGGAGAAATCGATGGTCTATTGTTCTCCTAATGTTAGCTCTGACTTAGCTAATAGGATCAGCTCCATTTGTGGCTCTCCTATCACTGAGGATCTTGGTGTTTATTTGGGAATGCCCCTTATTCACTCAAGAGTGAGTGCTGCTACTTATGCAAACTTGGTGGATAAGGTTCAAACTCGTTTGGCCAGTTGGAAAAGTAAAACCCTTAATATGGCGGGTAGACTTACTTTAATCCAATCAGTTACTTCATCCATCCCCATCTATGCCATGCAAACTACGAAACTTCCAGTACATACCTGTGAAAGGTTGGATAGGCTTAATAGAAATTTTCTTTGGGGAGACTGATCAAAAGAAAAAGGTCCATCTCACAAATTGGGATATGGTGTGCAGACCTAAATGTTTTGGTGGCTTGGGAATAAAGAGATCTGCTGATATGAATAGGGCTATGCTTGCTAAAGCTAGTTGGAGGATGGCTCAAGGCGATAATGGTCTTTGGAATAAGATCTACCAGCAGAAATACCTACATTCTAGCTCTATGTTCCAGGATAACTACAAGAAGCCTTCTAACTGTTCTCCTACCTGGACTGCTATTGTTTCTGGTGCTAGTTTGTTGAATAAAGGCATGCGTTGGAGAATTGGAAATGGTTGTACTGCCAAATTTTGGAGTGATAAATGGTCTCCTTGTGTTATTCTCAGTGATTTAGCTTTGATTGGTGCAAATATTGACCTACATGCTACTGTTAGTGAGTTTTGGATTGAGGGAAGCTGGAATTTGCCTCTGCTCTATCTTTCCTTGCCCCTGAAGTTGTGGACATCATCTCTGCTATTCCCATTTCTCAATGTGACTTGCAGGATAAAATTATGTGGGGTGGTACTTCTTCTGGAGTTTTTTCTATAAAGTCTGCCTATAGGTTGCTTTTTGATGATTATGACTTTCAGAGTTACCCTTGGTTGAAGAATTGGTCCCTGAATATTCCCCCCAAGCTTAAAATCTTTTTATTGACTTTTGTCTCCAGTAAGCTGCTGACTAATATGCAGAGAGTTAAAAGACACCTTTCTGGGAATCCCTGCTGTCATCATTGTACAGATGCTCCTGAAACTATGTTGCATCTGTTCCGGGATTGTCCAATGGCTATGATGGTTTGGAGATCTTTTAACATCCCTATCAATATGTGGAACACTTTTACTCTAAATTGGGATGGCTGGCTTTTTGCTAATCTTATGCAAGACCGGTGTCATATCAATAATATGAATTGGAATATTTTCTTCATTTTCTGCTGTTGGTTTATTTGGAAGTGGAGGTGTAAGTGCATTTTTGAGGAGAGGTTCCGGTATCCCTATAACTTTACTGATGTCATTCTTAACTATGCTGCTGAATGGACCAAGGCATTTGCCAAGCATAAGGTGCAAAGAGTTGAACAGGTGGAAGCTTTATCTTGGATCAAACCTGTTCTTGGAGTTCAAAAATTAAATGTTGATGGTTCAAGAACCAGAGCTGGTGATATTGGTGCTGGAGGGATCATTAGGGATAGCAGTGGTTGCTGGTGTGGTGGTTTTATGGTTAATCTTGGTGTTGACGAAGTTTTTTACAAGCAGAAGCTTGGGGTCTTTTCTATGGCATTCAACTGGTCTTGAGTATGAAAATTCCTAAGTTTGAGATAGAATCTGATTCTGCTGTTCTGGTTAATTTGCTGCAGAATTCTGATATGGATGTTCACCCTGTAGGCACCATTGTACTAAATTGTAGAGCTATGATGCAGCATTTTGACTTTGTCCAGATTAAGCATATTCATAAGGAGAGGAACATGGTGGCTGATTTATTGGCCAAAAACAGCCCTCTTAATGCTAAGGGAATCTACATTTTCAATGAGCCTCCTGATCTTGTCACTAATGCTCTGCTGGATGACATTGTTGGAGTTACAAGATGTAAGACTGTCAGTACCAACAGTGCTGGTTAATTTGTTTTAGTTCTTTTTGCTTTGGTCTTTGGTCTCATTGTAACAAAAAAAATAAAAAATAAAAAATAAAAAATAAAATATTTAACTAGCCACAAATCCCAATGAAAAGAGATGACTCTCCAGCTACCAAAACTAATCTGAGTTCTTGATGAAGTATGAAGTTCATGGAAATTAACATACATGGTACGTTCTTCAAATTAAAGAGTACATATTGACCTAAACTATATATTTTACTAAATTAAACGAAATGCAAGAAGAAAATGGAGGGTCAACAAAATAAAGGCAATAAATCTTAAAATTCTGAACATTTATTATAAAACACCATAGTAAATTATAAAGAAGAAAAAACCCTAAATCCCTTAATCATAATAATTCCACCAATTAACCCTAGATCCCGGAGGAGCAAAGTCATTAAGCCCTCTCACCCCTGATTCTCCTGGCGAGTTGGATATCCTTGGGCATAATGGTGACTCGCTTGGCATGAATGGCGCAGAGATTTGTATCCTCAAAGAGACCAACAAGATAGGCCTCCGCCGCCTCCTGCAGCGCCAACACGGCGTGGCTCTGGAAACGCAGGTCCGTCTTGAAGTCCTGCGCTATTTCTCGAACAAGCCTCTGGAACGGAAGCTTCCTTATCAGCAGCTCCGTGCTCTTCTGGTACTTTCGGATCTCACGCAAAGCCACCGTTCCTGGCCGGTACCTGTGCGGCTTCTTCACTCCTCCGGTCGTCGGAGCCGACTTCCGGGCAGCCTTCGTCGCCAGTTGCTTCCTCGGAGCCTTGCCTCCGGTCGATTTCCGGGCAGTCTGCTTCGTACGGGCCATCGATCTTCTCTCGGAGCCTTTTTGTTTTTTTGTTTTTATTTTCGTGTGTGAGAATGAAACGGCGGTGCGTCTCATTATATAAGTGAACCCGTGCCTTATTGGACGGTCACGATGCTCGACTGTTGTGTTTCTTTTCGATGCTTAATCAACGGTCAGAATCCCTATATGCTACGGGATCGCAAGACATGAATTATCGCTTCTCATTGGGCTGACTTACTTCCTCTCTTTATTGACATTGATTCGTTTTCATGAATTTGGAGGATTTTACTGGATTTCCAAACCTAATCGACGTGATCACCCTCTAAAATTTATTATTCAATATCTTTTTTTTCTAATCTAATTTTTTTTTCCTGAAGCTATTAGTAATGAGTAATTTTAAATACACACACATTACTTAATAGTTAATACATTACACATCTAGTTTTTCATTTCAATATTATACTAAATACACATCTCAAACTACCTAAAATACCCTTAATATCTAAAACTGATAACAAATCTGTTATTTAATATAATTATTATATATTTACTATTCACAACTCTCTTTACGTATTCTCTTTTATTTTCTATTAGATTTTTTTTATCGGGTTAGAAATTTTTTCTTAATATTTTTCAATTTATAATCAAAAGAGCAATAATATATTCGAACTCCAAATATCCAACATGACATCAATCGGCTAGAATTTAAAGAAAAAAAAAATATTGAACATATTTTTTCAAAGTTAAGAAACTAGTAGAAATACAATAACATAAAAATTAGTTTTTAGTCTGCAAGATAAAAACTAAAGTTGATAAAAAAAAACTAAATCAATCGGTAAATAGTACATGTGATTACGACAGTTGTCGAAATTCAGGTGATGAATTTTGGAGAAGATGTTTTTATTTCTTTTATTTTGATGCATAGTAATAGTAAAAAAGAGTTAGGTTTTAAGAAAAAGGAAGTTTCGTTTTTTTCCCTAATAATTTATGTATGTTTTTGTAATTAAACATATCTATAAAATCTTATGTGAAATATAAAATTATAGGGGTGTGTATTAAGATATTAGAGGTGTATAATTAAAATTTCTCATTAGTAATTTAGGAGAAATTTTTCAGTGCTACGACAGGACCACTGTCAATCTGACGTGGTCCTACATTCCAAAATTTAGACATGTGGATTTTCTTCATGAAAAATTATTTAAGCTATTTTGTTAAAGACCATTTTGGGTTTTCTATTGTTTTTTAAATACTAAACCCTAAGCCCTAAACCCCAAACCCTAAACTCTATACCCTATATCCTAAACCCTGTACCGTATACCCTAAACTCTAAACCGTAAACTCTAGACCCTAGTTTGAACTTGTTAAATACCCATGAATGTCATTTCACAAAAAATAGAAAATATTAAATTATATTTTAATTGTAAACAATCCACATGTCTAAATTTGATAGGAATGTAGAACCATGTCATATTGTCACATGGTTCTCCCATAGCATCTAAAAATTTCCCAGTAATTTAGTATCCAATATTGAATACCACACGTATCTAAGGAGTAAAAAATCGATAATTTCCGCGATATTTCGCCGAAATTTTCGTTTTTCTCACCCAACGATATATTTTTACCCTTCCAAACATTTCTCATCCGAAACTCCCGATATTTCCCTATATTCTTCACAATACACTGAAGACTCTACACAGAGAGACAATAAAGATAGTGAAAATTTTGTACCTCATAGGTCTTTTACGTGGTTTTAAAGTACTCATGTAATTCCATGTGAAATGTATCATATGTATATAAAGCGTGATGACCTAGCCTCCCTTTAGGTTTCCAGCCAATAAAAAAAAAAAAAATTTAAGTAAACTTTTAAGAATTATTAACGGTTTAGCACTAGCCTTTTAACCTTAACTTACTACAACTCTTTATAGATCAATGTTTATTTAAGGTTTTCATTTCAAATTTAGTATATAATATAGAAAACAAACATCTCTTAAAGTTTGGTTAAAAATTTCCTTGTTTTTCTTTATATTTCGGTCAATTTTCTCGTTTTTTTTACTACAATCGATATTTCCCCGAAATTTCTATCGAAATTTCCATATTTTGGAGGATCGAAATTTCCGTAATCACCAAAATTTTCTTCCTTGCACGTATCACTAATTTTTAGGGCTAATCAACCGGGATATAAATCTGACCTAACTCGGTAAAAAGTCATCAAGCTTCTAAACTTCATGTGCAACTTCCTTTGAACCATCACTACTTCCATGCACTATATAGATCGATTAAAACTAAAAAGATTGCAAGTTGAGTGAGCTGTTGTTGGTGAAAGTACAAAAAATTCAACAAAAATTATAATTTCAAGAATTAGAAGCTTGTTGATAATAGGCTGAGACGCATGTATCTCGCTCTTTTTTAGGAGATTCAAGCCCTCTGCGGAATATCACTGGTGCACCAAACTCTTGACTTGTCCCCTCTAGGATACAACAGCCCAACAACAAGTTGTATGGCTCACTCCAATCAGCACAAATCAGAGGAACCCACAGCTCCACCACAAGAACATCTTTCTTTGGCCGACTAAAAACACAAGACACTTTTTGGGGAATTTTGATAGAAAGTTGATGGGTGAGTATGTTGTTGTATCACATCTCTTCATGTAACAAATGGTGGTATATATAGGCTTGTAGGACACTCCTTATGATTAATAGGGTAATAACCAATAGCCATAGGTTACAACAAATAAAACCAAAATAACTCACATAACCACCATGTGTTACACAAATAAATGTCAAAACGGTTTTTTTTCAAAATAAAAACTGAAAGTAACACCCAAATAAATTCACCCAAATAAATTAAAAATTAAAATGTTACAACATTCCCCCACTCATTTTAATATATTAAAACAAAAAAATCTTTCGGTCAAAAATGAACCATTATGTGTCATGAAGGTGTGCTCTACATTGAACCTTCACTTAGTGAAACAACAATCCCTACTCCAGAGTTAATAGTGGTCTCAAACTTGAACTACAACTGCTTAGGGGAAATAAGAACTACTGCTCACACATAATAATTCAAGTATTAATTAGCCAGCACGCTACAACCATGTGCTTATCCCGGTTTTCATGAGTATATTTCAAGAATAAATCACATAACATATTAACCACCATGTGTTACACAAATAAATGTTAAAACGGTTTTTTTTCAAAATAAAAACTGAAAGTAACACCCAAATAAATTAAAATATTAAAATGGTACAACATTCCCCCACTCATTTTAATATATTAAAACAAAGAAAGCTTTCGCTCAAAGACGAACCATTATGCGTCATGAATGTGTCTTCTACATTGAACCTTCACTTGGTGAAACAACAATCCTTCCTCCAGAGTCGATAGTAGGGCTAGGCATAAAGCTCGTTGAAGGAAAAAAAAAATGGCAAACCGACTCAGACCGGCCGGGCTTTTTTCAAGGCTTGTTATAAAAAAAGTTTAGTTTAGGCCGGTCCTACTACTTGTCGGGCCGGGCCCGGTCCCTAAATTTATAAGCTTTTCACGGCCCGAAAGCCCGACATAAGTTTTCTACTTTCCCAAATAGCCTCAATTTCCTTTCTAATTCCCAAGGTTCCAAACCTGAACGCTCAACCCTCGTCTTTCACCCAAAAAAAAAAAGCGCTTAGCCTCCTTCGAGCAGCTATCATGATTCAAGCAAGGTTGAATTTGCAGAGCTAGTGCCCAAAACCCCCATATCCCGATTTATCTTCAATTCTTCATCTTCTTCAATTTTGAGAAAAACCCTAATTCTCAATCCAATCCCCATATCACGCTAACCCAATTCACAATCACCCCTCATATCCTATCTAGTCCCAGAGCCACAAAATCCAAACATTCCATGGGCACAATCAAGGTCTGCATTGACAAACCAAAACCCTCACCGTCGCCTACCCTGATGCCGACCACCAAAACTCACCCAAATCATACCCAAGAACTCGATCACCCACATTGCCCAAGATCCAAAACCCACCACAAAACCATTCACAAACACAAAACCCAGATAGATTCCATCTCCCAAATCCAAACAAACCAATAAAAAAGCCAAAGCAAGAACCTTTACCTTGAGAAAAGCCAAAGGGACAAGGCCAAAGAGCTCCTTAATCTGAGGGTACTGAGAGAGAATCTAATGGCGGCGAGAAGTGTGAGGCTCATCTGTATAAGAAGTCTGTAGCCATCACACCCTCTTGTTCTTCTCCATCTCTCTCTTCCCCTCTCCCCATCTCTGCAAGAACCTCATCTCCTTCTTCTTTGTTTTGATATTTATTTGTTTTTGTGTTTTTCTGGCTGTGTTTGAATCTTATCACGTTTGTGAAGGACCGAAGGATCAACCGGTTTTTGTGGCCGGGAAATTTTCAGGTGGAAGACGGCCCGGTTTCACTGTCGCCACTCCGGTCCCGGTCCCGCCAAATTTGTGGCCGGTCTCGGCCCGCGCCCAGCCCTAGTTGATAATGGTCTCAGACTTGAACTACAACTGATTAGGGGAAATAAGAACTACTACTCACACATAATAATTCAAGTGTTAATATGAGCTTTATTAGCGAACACGTTACAGCCATGTGCTTATCCTGGTTTTCATAAGTGTATTTCAAGAATAAGTCTCATTCTCATAGAGAGCGGCCCCACTCTCCACTCATATAGGTAAAATCTGTCAATGATGCTTTTGTAACTATAACATCCCACTCATTATGAGCTACAAATTTTATTAAGAGTTACAAAAAACTCAACCTCCATATACGTTATAAGATTAATGCACTTACACCATAGAGATGAGTAAGAAAATATAGTGCATTTTCCTATCGCCACCTTATGATTCGTTCTTCCCATTGAACCCAGTTTTTAGGATCTCTAATCACTGGGTTGGGTGTCCTCATATATAGCTCATGAAAATATAATCTTCAATCCCATCCCCCTCGATGTACTCCAGACCTTTTCTCTTGCCAAGACTGTCACACCCCGGTTCTTAAGTTATTTTACGGTTATTTACTTTGGTGTTATTTTGGTCTTTTACCGTGTTAAGTAACCGTTTACTACTTAAGGACCCTAAAGTTGACTTTTTCTTCCGTTTGAAATTTGCGAAAACTTTCTTCATGAAAGTTGTAGAGGACGTTAAACAGAGTTCGTGGACATGCGGCACGCTTAAAACGGAGTTCGTATGAAGAAGTTATGGTCTAAAAACGAAAATTACTATATTGGTAAAAAGAGGTAAATTCTTGTAGGCTTTATTTTGTGGGTGTTTTAAGTTTGGACCGGGTCAAGAGGGGGTCAAAGCCCAGCCACACTCTCTCTCTCTCTCTCCCTCTTCCTTCTCTCTTTCTCCCGAGCTCTCCTGACCCGGAAACTTTCCGGCGGTCGTCCGCCGCCATCCGGCCGAGATAGGAGGTGTGCTTGGTATCAAATCGAAGCTTGGAACATCCTCTTCAATTCTAGGTAGGTGGCTGGTCGTGTTGCGCCACCGTGAGGGAGGAATCACGCCGAGAAGGAGCGGCTGTGCGTGGTGGAGTTTCGTCGGAAACTCTCTTTTCCGGCCACCATAGCCGGAGCTGTTGGTCTCAACTTGAAGCTCTCCCTCCCAGTAGTTAAACCCTAAAAGGATTCATCCTAACTCGAGCTAGGTAAGGAGAATCGGGTGTTTGAATTTCTTAGGGTTTTCTTGTTATGTTTGGCTTCGATTACCCTATTTAGGCTTCAAATTGGACTTAATGATAGTTATGAAAGTTGTTTGGGATGTTGAGAGGAAGATTGTGTCAAAATTTGGTAGCCATTAGAGGTTGCCGGAGTTCGGCTGCCGGCCAGCCGCGGCCAGCGGCGGCGGCGGCGCCCCTTAAGGGCAGTTTTTCCTGTTTTTGAGATGGTTTTAATAAGAGGAGTTTATTGAAGTATAATTTGGAATTTTTGGATGAGTTTTGGTTAGGTTTAGAATTTTTCGGAGATTGGAGAAAATGCCGATTATTAGAATCAAAATCCGACCGTTGGATTTCCTTGGTATTTATTATAGAATGTTAGAATTGATGAATTAAGGTTGTGGTGGAGTTTGGTGTGAATCTGGTGAGTTTAACCCTATTAAGAGTAGAGGGTTAAACGGAGGAGAGTTAGATATTTTAATTCACGTATTTATTTTCTGGAATTGAAGTTTGGTTCTAACCATGGTTATTGTGCCAGGATGCGAAGGGAACCTCGCTTGAGTGGCGATGCGGTTATCGTCGGGCTTATGCCTAAATTTGTGAGTGGACATTTTGGTTTTAAAAATAAATATACATGCAAGATTTTATAATCTATCATTTTATTTTCCGAGCATATAATATAATTTTTCAGTTCATGAGATGAGCTTGAAAATTATTTGAGTTTGGTGCATTTATTAAGTGTTGGTCATGATTTATGGAGTTGAGCTCGGATTATTATTTTGATATTTGAGTTTGAATATTTTTTATAAATTCCGGATTTCATTAAATGGTTTTAATGGTGGATTTTGAGATTTATATAAGATTTCCGAAAATGGGATTTTCGGTAGTTTCCTATTTTTAATTCTCGAAATTATTGGTGGAATATCGATCTTGACTTTGAGTTTTATAAATGATTACCGAAAATGGGATTGTCGGTAGTTCTCCTCATAATTTAATTGTTTATTTGAGGCATAATGATTTTGACTTGGAGAATATTTTAGCGAGTATTTTCGAGCGGAGATACTATTATTTATGATTTATATTTGTTATTGAAATCTCGCTTATATTTATAAATTGGAGAATATTTTTACGTGTGAGACACGTCATTGAGTTGTGTTATGATTTCTTCTGATGATTTTCATGTACGGTTGGAAACCGTACCATTCGTTTGGTCTTGGGGGAAGTTTAATGGATTTAAGTGACTTCGTATGTTTTAGTCACCATATTATAGAGTCGTTTATCTTGATTATTGCTAGCTAACCTTACTAGCGGTCCTCATCATATGTGAGTCGCTATTATAGCCTTATTAGCGGTCTTCTTCATATGTGAGTAGAGCGCTTAGCGTGGGACGCTATTATAGCCTGGGAGGCAACCGA
Organism: Fragaria vesca subsp. vesca; assembly: GCF_000184155.1. Classification (NCBI taxonomy): domain Eukaryota; kingdom Viridiplantae; phylum Streptophyta; class Magnoliopsida; order Rosales; family Rosaceae; genus Fragaria; species Fragaria vesca. The sequence goes on from NC_020491.1 coordinate 2,002,257, forward strand.
TCGGTGTTTATATTTATTAGTTAGCTAGCCTTATTAGCGGTCCTCATCATATGTGAGTTGAGCACTTAGCGTGGGACGCTATTATAGCCTTATTTAGTGGTCCTCATCATATGTGAGTTGAGCGCTTAGCGTGGGACGCTATTATAGCCTGGGAGGCATCGACCTGAGCCTGGGAGGCTCCTTTTTCATGGTGATAACTCTTCCCTTATTTTATTCTTCTCAATAATATATTTGATTAACCAGCAGCGCTGGTTTATCTCCTCTTATGAGATTTCTGTTTTAACTAACCAGCGGGGCTGGTTTGTCCTTTATTAAGTGATTTTGGATTTAAGGTTTTAAGGACGTTTAAGTTGCATGCTGTTAAGTTTTAAAAGTTGAAAAGTGGGAAAGTATATAAGTTTTATAATTGTTAAGTTATTAAATTTATTTTCGTCCACTCACTCTAACGTTTTTAAATTACTTTCCCCTGGGCCCTTTGGTTTATAAATGCTCAGTTTGCAGGCTAAGTTATTTGATGACGAGCGTACATAGAGTCGAGGCATAGTCAGAGGCTGTTTCCGCTTATTCGTTTTCATTGTTTTCATTCATCATTAGATATGCTCTGAAAGTCCAGTAGTAGCTTACTAAATGTCTTTGTTGTTGGTTGTGGAATTATTATTAGATGAGAAATTGTTATTGGGAGTTTTGATGAACTTGGGGAGTAGGAAGGCTCCAGGAGATGAGGATGGATGTTTGATTATAGAAGTGTTAAGTTGGATTTTTCAGGAAATGGTTGTCCATTTTCAAGGAAGGTTATGCCGAATTTTCAGTAAATTTTCCTTGAAGGTGGACCCCGCAGGATTTACCTCGGGTTTCAGGGTGAAATTCGGGGTGGGTCCTGACAAAGACCTTAGTTAAAGGATCTGCAAGATTATAACAAGATTTATTAATAATTTCATCACACAAATATGATCTCACAGTACTGTGTTTTCTTCTTATAGGTCTGGATTTACGATCTGGATTTACCGATATAATAAAGGTTATTTACTCTACTAACAGTGTTATCACAATGAATCAATATAGGTGGTATTGGTTTTTCTCAGAAGGGAATTTGCCTCGTCACTTGCAGAAGCTAAAGCAATAAGCTTAGCCTCCATGGTTGAATTAGAGATTATTTTTTACTTATTTGATTTCCAACATATAACACAACCATTTAATGTAAAAATATAACCAGTGGTAGAGAGAGAATCACCTGTCAAGGTATTCCAATCGGCATCACAAAAGCCTTCAAGTACAAAAAGATATTTTTTTTTAAAAATAAACCATAATTTTTAGTACCAAGCAAATATTTCAAGACATGCTCAATTGCTTGCCAATGTTCTCTACCTGGTTTGCTTGTGAACCTGCTAAGTACTCCAACTGCATATGTAATGTCAGGTCTAGTGCAATCAGTTGCATAACGCAAACTGCTAATTATGTTGGCATATTCCTTTTGATTAATCACATCTCTTTCACTCTCAACATAAAATAAGTGAACATAGAATCAAAAGGAGTAGACACATGCTTGCAACCAACATAATCATATTTTTTCAAGATTTATTTCTCAATATAATGTGACTGATCAAGAAAAATACCATCACATGTTTTTGTTATTTTCATGCCCAAAATAACATTAGCCTCACCAAGATCTTTCATATCAAAATTTCTCTTGACCACATTTTTGGTCTGCTCAATAACTTGCAAATTAGAGCCAAAAATTAAAAGATCATCAACATATAGGCTAATAATAACATGTGAGTTTTTTCAAGATTTATAATATATGCTGTTGTCACATTCATTTGATTTATAACCATTCTCAATCATGTATGAATCAAATTTTTCATGCCACTGTTTGGGAGCTTGCTTTAAACCATAAAGTGATTTGGATAGCTTACATATATTATGTTCTTCACCAGGTTCAATAAAACCCTCTGGTTGATCCATATAGATCTCTTTCTCCATATCTCCATTTAAAAAAACTGTTTTCACGTCCATTTGATGAACAGTTAAATCATGTATTGCAACAATATATAGCAATCAACAACCTAATGGATGTAACTCTTGTAACTAGAGAAAAAGTATCAAAAAAGTCTAGAACAATTTTTTGCTTGAAGCCTTTAGCAACAAGTCTAGCTTAATATTTATCTATACTTTCATCCGGTTTGAGCTTTTTTCTAAGGACCCATTTACAACCAATGGTCTTAAAACCTGCAGTTAAGTCTACCAATTTTCAAGTATTGTTAGAAATTAGAGACTCCATTTCATCATTCACAGCCTCTTTCTAGAAAACTGCATCTGGTGAAGATAAAACTTCTTATAAAGAAATAGGATTATCCTCGACATGATAAACATCATAATCTGGGCCAAAATCTTTTTCAACCTTATCTCTCTTACTTCTCTTAGGTTCAACATCATGCGTTTCTTGTACTTGCAAACTAGGAGAAGAAGAACTAGGTTAAGATATAATATTTCCTCTAGATTCTTGACCCCCACTGTTTCTTAATTTATAGGGAAACTTTTCCTCATGAAAAATCGCATGACCAGATTCAATCACAACATGATTTTCAATATCAAGAAATTTATAGGTTGTACTATTTAAAGCATATCCAATAGCATATCAAAGCCAGAGCTGAAGGAATTAGATATCGACGTCATCTAGATCTTGACAACGACGACTACGACGGCGATGATCGAAGAGCCCAGGGTGGACACTAAAAGGTACCAGAGGGGCTGAGGTTAACGAACTTGCTCGTTCTCACCGAAGGAAGATATGCCAGTCTGTTTCCGGTTTGTAATAATTTGGGCAAATGTAGTTAAGGTTTCTGGTTTGTATTAATTTGGGTAAATGTAGGTGAGGTGATTCAGGTGGAGGGAGTTGTGTTACTGTAATTTTCATAGTGTTGCTTTCTTATTGATACTAAATTTGGCGATGAGTTTCTGCAAAATTGAGTGTTATATGTGTTGTATGTCTCTGTTTGAACCTATATTTGGCACTAACCACGTGGCAAACCAAATGGACAGGTCCATTAGTGACCACGACCATTAATAAGTAAATATCGTGACTCATCCGGTTATTAACAGAGATGATGACCGCGGCTATTGGTGTTTTGAGCCGCGGCCGTTGAGCCGCAGAAACCTTATGTTGAGCCGCGGTCACCCTTTGTTGAGCCGTGGTCACCTTTGTTGAGCCGTGGACATCTTATGTTGAGCTGCGGTCACCTGTGTTGAGTCGCGGACACCCTTTGTTGAGCCGCAGTCACCTTTATTTAGCCGTGGACATCTTATGTTGAGCCGCGGTCACCTTTGTTGAGCCGCGGTCACTTTTGTTGAGCCGCAAACATCTTATGTTGAGCCGCGGACGCCTTATGTTGAGCTGCGGTCATCCTATGTTGAGCCGCGAACGCCTTATGTTAAGCCGCGATCACCTTATGTTGAGCCACGGTCACCTTGGCTGTTGAGCCCCAAACGCCCTTATTTAGCTGCGGCTATTCGTGAGTTGCAGCGGCTAAATAAGAAGAATAAAGGTTATATCCTGTCAAAGTCATACGAGGTCGACTGATTGATATTTACAAGCTAAATTATGGTCAAAGATGATGCCTTCAAGGGAGACGCCACCACAGTTACCAAAATGGTTGCAATCAGGTTGAATGAGTTTTATTGCGGGAATGACGTTACTACAATCTCAATCTCAAAGCTAGCGCTTTCAAGGGAGACTTCACTATAGTTACCAAACTTGTGGCAATCAGATTGAATGAGCTTTATTACAATTTAATCTATGATTTACCTGTAATTCATCCCTGTGTTCAAAGTTGGGATTACGTTTTCTTTATTTTACTTCACTATAAAAAGGACCTTAGGATTCTTTGTTAGAGGTCCTTGACCAAACGCTCTACGCGATTACACATTTTTATCTCAATACAATTCAGCTTCTCAGCGTTACACTTATCAATTCTTCAGTGTCTATCTTATCATTTTTATTTACTGGTACTTGTCTATCTTTGCCGCGATTTACATTATCATTCTTTACATACTTGCAATTTATCTTATTGTTTGTTACTTTTCCGCATTATCATTCATGCAATCTACATTCGTGTTCTTTACGTTATCTTTAAGTTTCCTGCATTTTATTTGTTGCACTTTACATTCTTGCATTTGCACCATCACAACATTCACCTAGTCACACAGCACCAATATCGGCTTACCGGCCGATCGGTGTTAAAGTCCTTGCATCCAAGGCAGAGAGAACCGTGCGGCCGAGATCGATCCTTCCTCAGCCCACAGTCGACTGATCAGAAGTCAGGGCAGCACATCTACAGATCAGAACAAAACCTCACTTGGCCTCTCGGCCGCGAGTTGGCACACCATCGCACACGTCACCAAGCCAGAAGGACACGTGTAGCCCAAAGAAGCCCTCAACCCATTGACACGTGGCCGAGATGATTTTTGAGCCAACATCTTTTGGCACGCCCAGTGGGACGACTGGGTGAATGTTACCGGATCCCTACGCCAAGCCTCGGGGGAATACTTGTTACAAGTGTAGACAACAGGGACATACTTCTTCTTGTCCAACTAAATCAGCTGCAAGAGCCGTTGTAGTCATGTCTAGTGCTCCACTAACATCGGGTCAACCGTTAATTTTAGCTTCAAATAGCGCATCCACGACTGGTAGTGCGGCACATCAAGTCTCTGCAGTGACTACTAACGCCACGGTAGTGACAGCCGTTGGTAGTGCGGGACAACCGTATGTAGGTCAAGTGCAACAGTCACAAGCACGGACGACAACACAAGCAGAATTCCAGATTGGGGGCGGCTCGCGACCGTATGACCCCGTTACATATCCATGGGGCTTGCCACCAGGTTACACCCCTCCTTACAAGTCAGTTAATTTGCCACCAAGACCACCAAGCCTAGGATCTTTTCCTTGGGGGTTCTCGCCAAACTTCAACCCGTTGTATGAACCGACAGTTAGTACATCAGCCAGTACGGGACAACAATCCTGGGTCCAAGTATCGGGGATTAATCCATTGTTTGAACCACCGCCTACGAGTGCACCCGCAACCACTGTAGCCGATGTGTCATGGCAGGATCTTAATAATGACATCGATAACATTGATGATGGGATCGGTCGGTTAGGCCGCAGACTTGAAAATTGTTTCACTAGGCTTGACCGCAGCTTGAATAATGGTTTGGGCCAGATCAACCGAAATTTTGATAGTAATTTCGGTCAACTTAACCAAAATATGGGAGTTCAGTCAGATATGATGAATGCTTGGTTACGTTGGTTTCAGACTGGAACGGGAACACCAGCACCGCGTAGTAGCCACAGTGAAGGAAGTCGGGTTTTTTTCTTTTGAGCCGGGACAAGGCAGTCAGACGCAACAAATACCGATTTCCAATGGGCAGCAAGCTGCACCAGGGTCAAGTAGACCACTTGTGACAACCCCATCGCCTACCCAGCATCAACATTACCCACAACCACGACCAACTCAAACTTACCCCAACTGGGGGCACGATATGAATCAAAGCCATGGTTATCAGGCTCCGCAGCCACATAATCAATTCACTTACCCTCCACCCAATCAGAATTTTCATGCACATCAGTTTCACGGTCAACAACTATGGCCAACCCACCACCAAGGATATGGCCAACAAATTCCCCCACAACAAGGGGATCCTGGCAATCGATGGCAACCTATTCAGAATCAACAACCACTTCCACAACAGGGCCTTGGTGACCAAAATATACCTGTCCTTTTTAACGAAGTTCAAAATTTGGTAGAAGGCATCGTGGGTGATCTGCGTCAGCGGGTGGATAGACCTACTTATACAAAACCATATCCGCCATATGTTGACCAAGTTCCGTTGCCGCATCGATATCGTGTTCCGACTTTCCATTTGTTTTCTGGAGATGCGTATCAGTCCACAGTTGAGCACATTAGACGTTTCATTTCACAGTGTGGTGAGGCGAATAGCGAAGAAAACCGTATGCAGCTGTTTGTTAATTCTCTGACCGGTCTCGCTTTCTCGTGGTTTGTGAATCTTCCATCCAATTCGATCCAAACATGGAGAGATCTAGAGCGAGCATTTCATGATAGGTTTCACAAGGCAGAACAAAACATTCCTGTGGCCGAATTAGCTAAATCTTTCCAGACAAGCAATGAGACGGCTCAAGAATATATAGGATGGTTCAAGCTCCTTAGAACTAGATGCAAAGCTTAATTGCCGGAGTCAGAGTTCATGGAGATGGCGTTGGCTGGTCTAGGTTTTGAGTTCCGCAAGAAATTTGAGGGTCTGACATTCAGGGATCTTTATGAGCTTGAGTCTAGAGTACTACGGTATGATACGATTCTTCGAGAAGAAATGCAGAGGAAGCTCGCTTCAAAAGGAACCTACTACACAAGTCAGGCCGTTGGCGCTGTCCATATTGAAGAATGGAGTAGTGATGATGATATGGCCGAAGTAAATGTCGCTGAACTCATCGTCAAACGGCCGTTTGTGTGCAAGGCCTTGGAGAAAACAGAGTTAGCTGCACGTTCACTACACAACAATTCTAAAACTCCACCACGCACATAAACATTTGATATTAGCAAGGCTGATTTGATCTTTGATCAACTTTTAGCCGCGAAACTGATTAAATTATCTGTTGGGCATGTTTTACCACCTGTTGAGCAAATGAAAGGCAAATTGTTTTGTAAGTTTCATAATTCTTGGAAGCACTCAACTAATAATTGTGTTATTTTTCGTGATATTGTGCAGGACTTAATCGATCAAGGAAAACTCAAATTCCCAGACATGGTGGCTCCTACAATGAAAGTGGACACAGACCCTTTCCCCACAGCTACGGTGAATATGGTCAATGTGGGGGACCACCAGGCCAATGACTCAAGTGTCACCTAGAAGGATCTCTTTGCAGCCGAAGGAGTGATGGTGGGTTCCATCAAGCTCTCCCCTTCCAGGTTAACGGTGGTGGAAGTTCCTCCTGTCACTGTGCTTTGCTGGAGGTGCCAGAAAGAATTGGGCCTTGACGAAGTTTTGCGACCAAAGAAGGGTGCTGAAGGAAAGGTTGATGTCCTAGATCATGGTCATGGCATTTCCAAGACCTCAAGACACAGACAACCAAAGTCCAGCTTGCAGGCTTCGTTCAGAGAGACGATGGTGGAACCAGAACGTATCAAGAGAGAACGTCCAGTCGCTGCGAAACCTACACATAAGTCGATCAGAAGAAGACTTTCCTATGATAGTTCCCCACTTGAACAGAGAGTAAGGGATGTATCTCCGCCGCAGCATAGCAATGGACAAGACAAAGGGAAAACTCCAGTCACATACAGGTCAGAAAGCCACGGCAATGACGTCGAGAGGAGGTTTGTTCAGAACGTCAGAGATGATTGAAGGAGCGTGTACAATGACAGGAGACCTTGGACATACCGACCTCCTATCACCAACGATAACAGGTGGTACGGTAGAGTGTCCAGGGATCATGACATTGCTCCTTTGTCTAAAACTCAGAAGCGTCGACATCAACGAGAAGTCGCTTTGGCTAAGAAGTTAGAATCTGCGAAACAAGATGAAGAACTCAAGAGTTTTGAGAAACAGGACCACCGAAACGGGTCTAGTGATAGGCTGGAGAAGGAAGGCCAACACCGGCAACACAGGTACCAACATCCAGAGCAGAAGGAACGGGTCCCCAAGTTACTTGTCAGAGGTGAGAAAAAGAAGCCAGTTCCATCCTTGGTAAAAAATTCAAACCAAGTGGTTCGTCCGAGGAATGTGTTGCAGCGAAAGTAGAACAAGTGGCCATAGACTCTCCGGTTGGCAGACAGTTGGTTGAGGTGTTACAAAACAAGCTCCCTCCCTTTGCACCAGAAGGTTGGGCTGCTATGAAGGAGTACCACAAGACATATTTCGCCTTAGCTCTGTACGGGCCAACATGGGAGGACCTGGATACACTAAGAGCCTTGGCAGATAACCCACAGCTTGAGCCTTTAATGGTGTAGAGTACATCGAGCGCCGGTTTGAAGATCTTGTATCAAGCACGGTTAGATGGGGTGGAGTTGTTTTCAAGCAAGACTGATTTACCAGTATCTTCATCAGACCTTAAGTATCTGAAGGGGTACCACTGTATGTATTCAGTCATCAGTACTTATGGAGTTACATCACAGGAGCTAGGATTGTTGTTGAAGATGGATGAACGCATTCACAAGCGAGAAATGGAGTATGCAGCCGAGGTAAAGAAAAATGATTCTAAGTCGTTAGAGGAACAAATAGCTGTCATGGATGTGGATGACAGCGCGGGTGATAAAAAACCCAAGTTGTTGGGAATCAATGGCAAAGCTAGTCGGGTGTTCGTCCAAGATCAGTTTTGTATTGATGATGAGCAGCAAATGATTGAGGTGGCAGAACAAGAAGTTGAGCCCAGTGAAGCAAGACATGCGGAAGGCTTGATGATTGATCACTACGAGAGCTTCAGCAATGACCTTGAAGGTTTTATCAATCATGATGCGCGCATCACTAGTCCTACCGAGCATGCTGTACTTAGCCATGCGATAGAGAGTCTAGGAGGTGAGGAAGAAGTGGAGTCATCCACGGCGGTACTAGTAGAAGGAGAAAACATGATAGTGGGTATGGTATTTGTGTTACCAATTGATTTCTTGGCACAACCAGATCAACCACAATGGAAGGGGATGTTACAGATGTGGTTTTACCCACAATTGCCATGGCAGAACAATCCCCGGCTCACTTCCCTAAGCCAACTCTAGAGATGGTCAAACACGTCAAACCTTTGTATATCATCTCTTGTTTTGAGGGATATCCGATTTCAAAGGTTCTCGTTGATGGTGGTGCTGCGGTGAATGTAATCCCAATGTCCGTGGTGTCAAAGTTTAAGAAGACAGAGAAAGACATTCTACCTGCCAACCTGGCAGTATATGATTTTTCTAGATCTAAGAAGAAAACTTTGGGGTTGATTCCACTAGAAGTTAAAGTAGGAAGTAAGAGCATTATTACAGGATTCTATGTGATTAATGTCGATACAACCTATAGTGCCATCTTGGGGCGTGACTGGATCCACAAGCACATGTGTATTCCATCTACCCTTCATCAGATGTTGTTATTCTAGAATGAGGATGAGGTTGAAGTAGTGCGAGCTGATGATAAGCCGTTTAAAGCAACGGCTAATGTGGTTGAGGCCGCATATTATGATGAGTTAGTTGGCCCATCCGAAATCCGAAGGGAAGACAACACTGGGAGAATTACTGGTGTTACCATACGCAGGATGATTTCACTTGGCGCCGAGACTGTCTTTGAAGACTCAGAGCGTCCTGCCTTGGCTAAGCTTTTTGACTCTGTTATTAATGAGTGACACCAGAGAAAAGGATGAAAGGATGGCCGCAGTTGAGAGCTCCATGCTGAATCTGCTGGCCTATTGGCATGAGAGGGCCGCCCATACTGGTCTGGCCATTAATTTGGTGGAATTTTTGTCTGAAAGTACACATGTGGACGAGATCCGAATGGAAGACCTCGGCCCTGCCACGACCGAGTTAGAAGACACTCCAGCGGAAGTGGAAGATGTAACATCCCGGACCCAATTTTACCTATTTACTAGGTATTGCACGAGTTACTGAACAATTTAACCGTGCTCGATAATTTGGTAATTTAACACGAGTTTATTGTCGAGTTGTTCTCAAAATGTCAAGTTCTTCTTTTATGGACCTGAAGTCCTAGTGCGCGTCGATACGAGTTCGTCGGTGTCTCCGGATTATTTTTGGAGTCTAGAGCTATTTTTCTACGATGTATTGAAGGTTCGGTAAAAGGAGTTAATTGTCTGGAATTAGAGTATGACTTTTATTCTGGGCCATAGGATTTAGGGTTTTGTTTTCAGCTGTGGGTTTAGGCTTAAAAAGGTTAAGAGGGGGTTGACCCAGTTAAGGAAGCCACACTCGGTTTGACCCGAGCCCAGACTTCCCTCTTCCTCTCCGCCTGCCTCCGGTGTCCTCTGTATGACACCGCCGTCTCCGGCCATCCCTGGCGACGAGGCGATCTTCAATCTCTTCCTCTCCTTCTCTTCTATCTAACCCGGTCCACATATCTCGATTTTGGTCCAATTCAAAGTCAAATCGAGGGAGAGAAGCCTCGGCTATTTTTGACGAGTCCTCGAGATTTCCGGCCACGGCTTGACGAGTAAATGGTAGGGTTTTGTTCCTCTCCTCTTCTTCTCCAATTTCATGTCTTCAATCGTTTAAATTGAGCCCTAACCCCTCTTCTGTGTTTTTCTGGGTTTCGGGTTCTTGCCCTTCCGGTGAGCTTCCCGAGCTCCTATGAGACCTACAAACCTCGAGAGAAGCCCAGATGTCTTTTGGTGGAGCTTTGGAGCTGCATCGATCCAAGTTCAAGCGGAGGTAAGGAGCTCAGCTGAGGTTGAGGTTCGAAAAGGAGGAGTTTCCTTCTTCAATTGGTTCGTTGTTTTGGAGAACAAAAGGTAATCTCGTCTCCTTGAGCCTCTAGGTTATTGTTGCTACGTTGTGGAGGTTTTTCCTTGATAATTTGGTTGCTGAAAGTGTTGTTGTGCTCTTGAATGTCGAGAACTTAGTGTTTTAGAAAATACGGGGAGGTTATGGTGAAATTCCGACAAGAGGCCGGAATCCGGCAAGTCGCTGGAATCCGACGAAGCAACAGATCTAGCAGAGAGCTGAGAAGGTAGTTCTCGAAGTTATTCTTCCTAACTCAAATCGTAATTTCCAGTTTAGTAAAAATCTGTCATTTTAGGAAAGTTTCTATTTAAGGGGACTTTCCCTTTTGGGAAACTTTCTATTTATGGAAACCCATTTTGGGTGCCCTTAGTGATTTATGGTGTGAAGTTGTATAGAGAGAGTGATTGAGGATTTCTCGGATTAAGAAAATTAGATAAGTGAGGATTGGATTTAGTGAAAAGGTTTGTTCTTTTTTAAGAACTAATAGATTTCAAGTGAAGCAAATAATTGAATTATTAAGATGGTTGTTGGAATTAAATTGGATGGTTAGAGTAATCAAGGTAACCAGATTTGTTAAGTCGAAGGTTAAAGTGGAAATTGTCGAGGCATCGTTAGTTGGCTAACCATAAATCAATTGGTCAAACTTAGTCAATCCTGGTCAACTCAGTAAACCTAGTCAAACTAGGAAGAAGTCGAATCGTTAATGATTATTGGAGTCTGGTCTGACCAATTTATTCTTCTGTTTATCGTCAGTCGTGGGATTGGCTAGAGAGTGTGATTAGTTGGAGGCAGCGCTTGAGGAGTATTCCGAGCATTGGAAGGCTTAGGCCTAATATGTGAGTGGACCTTTGTTTTAAATGAAAAGCATGCGATGAATTATTTTGTTGATCATTTATTTCTCTTGCTGAGATTTATTTATTTCTTGGATATTTGGTAATTTTTCCTCCTTTGGAGAGTTCCCGGAAATGAGATTTTCGGTGGATATGTTTTTTGGATGTTTATGAGGATAGTATGTATATATAAATGCTAGCTAGCCATACGTGTTTGATCCGTCATAATGAGGTAAAATACCATTATGGCGTGACGTGAGTGTTAGACACAAGCATAGTAGCCCTATATGAAAACTATTTTCTTATTTGGTTTATTTAGGTTTTCATATAGGGAGTCCACACGTATATACACTCGTGCTTTTTCCGCCATACTGAGGTACAATTTCATTATGGTGTGACGTGAGCGTTAGACGCAAGCGTAATAGCCTTGTATGAATTTCTATTTTTCTAATTTGTTCTTAGAATTCATACAAGGAGTCTGACGAGTGTAAATACATACACTTATATATGTTTATATATAGTTTAGCCTGAGAGGCTGTATTTCTTTGAGTTATGGAGACTAGCCGGAGCTAGTCATGAAATTGCCAGTTTTCGTGTTGAGCGCTTTTGAGCTGCCGCATGCAGTATATTTTCCTTGGAAATTAAAATGGGGAAGCATAAATATTTTCTTAAATTTATTTTTGTCCACTCACTCTAACGGTTTCAAATGTTTTTCTCCTGAGCCCTTTGTTTTGAAATTGCCCAGTCTGCAGGATTGCATAGTTGAGGTCGGGCGTACATGGAGAAGAGGCATAGTCAATAGTATAGCTTCCGTTCATTTCTATTTGTTTCTAGTTTCCTCTCCTCTCAAGTAGAGTTGCTCTGAATATGTGGTTGTTAGTTATAGGATCTTTGTTAGATTAGTGAATCTATATTGGGAGATGATGTGATTTGTGGGGAGCACGAAGGCTCCAGGAGTTTATAAGGTTGGAGTTGAAACTTTTAGAAGTGCTTGCAGGTGTTTTATCTAGGAATGGTTGTCCATTTTCAAGGGAGGTTATGCCGAATTTTAGGTAAATTTTCCTTGAAGGTGGTCCCCACAGGATTTACTTCGGGTTTCAAGTGAAATTCGGGGTGGGTCCTGATAGAAGATCCCAGAGAAGAACTCAATCTTGGTACTCCCGAAGACCCAGAGCCACTCTTCATTAGCAAGCTGCTTCCTAGTGAGTTTAAGGAGGAGTTGGTAGCTTTACTTAGGGAATATAAAGATTGTTTTGCTTGGATTACCATGAAATGCCCGGTTTGGACCGGAGCGTTGTAGAACATAAATTACCTTTATATCCTAATTGTAAACCTCATAAACAGCCGCCGCGGCGATTTTCCGCCGAGGTGCAGCTAGAAATAAAGAATGAGATAAAACGATTGCTTTATGCTGGTTTTATTCGTACTGCTAGGTATGTAGATTGGATTTCTAATGTTGTTACAATTATTAAAAAGAACGGTAAGTTGAGGGTATGCATTGACTTTCGAAATCTGAATGCTGCTACTCCAAAAGACGAGTATCCCATGCCTTTAGCTGACCTTCTTGTAGATGGAGCCGCGCATCATGAAATTCTATCATTCATGGATGGCCATGCTGGGTACAACCAAATCTTCATAGCCGCAAAGGATGTGCATAAGACGGCTTTTAGATGTCCTGGTGCACTTGGAACGTATGAATGGGTGGTTATGCCATTTGGCCTTAAGAATGCTGGAGCTACATATCAACGGGCCATGAACATGATCTTTCATGATCTCATTGGCCGAACAGTGGATGTATACATCGATGATGTAGTCATTAAGTCAAATCAAAGAGAGAATCACATTGCCGACTTGCGTCAGGCATTTGTACGAATGCGCTCTCATAAACTCAAAATGAACCCGCAGAAATGTATTTTTGGGGTTTCAGCTGGAACTTTTTTGGGTTTTCTTGTGCACAAACTAGGGATTGAGCTGGACAAGAGTAAAGCTAGGTCGATCATTGCCGCACCTCCACCAACAAATAAGAAGGAATTGCAATCTTTTTTTGGGTAAGGTTAATTTTTTAAGACGATTCATAGCAAACTCTGCAGGGAAAATCCAACCTTTTTCGCCCTTATTACGTCTCAAAGGTGAGGAACAGTTTATATGGAATGAAGAACACCAGCGTGCATTTGATAACATTAAAGACTACCTTGCCAAGCCTCCTCTGTTGGTGCCTCCGATCCGTGGTCGGCCGCTCAAATTATATCTGGCCGCAACTGATCGTTCAATTGGAAGTTTTCTAGCCCAAGATAATGATCAAGGGAAGGAACGCGCTGTATACTATTTGAGTCGAGTACTTACACCAGTGGAGCAAAGGTATACTACCGTTGAAAAATTGTGTTCAGCATTGTACTTTTCGGCCATAAAGCTACGACATTATATGTTGCCTTCGGTAGTTTTGATTATCTCAAGGACAGACCTGATTAAGTACATGCTTACGCGGCCGATCGTTTGTGGCCATATTGGCAAATGGACTATGGCTTTATCCGAATTCACATTCAAGTACATAGCACAAAAGTCAGTAAAAGGCCAAGCATTGGCTGATTTCTTAGCCCACCATCCATCAAGTGAGATAGAGCCGATGGATGAGGTCGAAAACGGAACGATCGAGACGCGACCCATGCAGAACAACTTTTGGACTATGCATTTTGATGGTTCCAGCACTGAGATCTCAGCCGGAGCCGGAATTACGATCGAGACTCCTGAAGGTGAGTTGTTCCAATTCGCGTTGCAACTTGAGTTTCGCTGTACCAATAATCAGGCAGAGTATGAGGCCTTAATCATTGGGATGGAGATACTACAAGAAATGGGGGCGCGACGTGTTCTTATCCGTGGAGACTCGCAACTAGTTATTAATCAACTGCTTAAGGTATTCAAGTGCACGAGTTGGTCTTTGTTACCTTATTATGCTTTGGCCGACCAATTAGCCGAGGTTTTCGATCGGGTATCTTTTGTCCATATACCGCGAAAAGAAAACTCGGACTCAAACGAGATGGCACAACTTGCTTCAGGTATAACTTTAAAAAGGACCGAATCCAGTCGGACCGTCAGAATTTTACGCAGAAGCATGCCTGCCTTGCAAGATCGTGGTGTGCCTCTAGAACTTTTCGTCGTTAGCGTAGAGCCATGCGATTGGCGATATCCTATCATCAGGTTTCATGATAATCCTAAGGGAAAACATGATCGAAAGATCAAATTTTTGGCATCAAACTTCGTGTTATACAAAGACCAGCTGTACCGGAAGTCTGCCGATGGTTTGCTTCTCTTGTGCGTCGGAGGGCCGGAAGCCCTCAAAATCATGCATGAGGTTCATGGGGGAATCTGTGGAGCTCATCAAGCAGGAATAACGATGCGGTGGCTGATTCGCAGACATGGTTATTACTGGCCTACAATATTGAAAGACTGCATTGAATTCACTCGTGGCTGCAAGCAATGTCAAATTCATGGCTCCCATCATCGAGTGCCAGCCACATTGCTACACCCCATTATTAAACCATGGCCGTTTCGTTGTTGGGCCATGGACATTATTGGGAAGATTCACCCTGTATCTTCTAAGCAACATGTATGGATCTTAGTTATGACAGATTTCTTTACAAAATGGATAGAAGCGGAGCGATATACTTCAATCACTAGTGAGACCGTGATCACTTTCATCAAACAAAAAATTGTGCACCGATTTGGCGTCCCAGAAACGGCCATTACGGATCGTGGCTCCGTTTTTATTTCAGAAGCGACGCATAATGCTATGCGTGAGTTGGGTATCCAAACGGTTCATTCAACTCCTTATTATCCAAAAGCTAATAGACAAGCCGAGGCCGCCAACAAGCTGGTGATTAATGTGTTAAAGAGAATGATCACTGATAAACCTCGAGACTGGCATAATATCTTATCTGACACATTATGGGCTTTACGTACCACAAAGCGATCTGCAACTGGGACTACACCATTCACTTTGACATATGGCCATGACGCCATGCTTCCAGTAGAAATCCAAATTAAAGCATTACGTGTAGCTGAGCAGCACAACCTAACAGTCGGTGACTAAACTCAAGCCATGCTACAGGAATTGGAAGAGCTCGACCAAGCTCGGTTGGATGCTTACAACAGAATGGAAGCTCAAAAGCGCGCAATGGCCAGAGCTTACAACAAGCGTGTCAACAACAAAACCTTTGCTGAAGCTGATTTGGCCTGGAAAGCGGTCCTCCTTGAGACCGAAAAAGATCCAAAATATGGAAAGTGGTCACCTCGGTGGGAAGGACCATTCGTGGTAGATCACATCATCGGGAATGGAGAGTATCATCTTCGAGACCATGACGGCGAGTTGCATTCCATGCCTATCAATGGTCAACACTTAAAAAAGTATTACCCAACTGCAGGGGAAATGTGAGACCCTCACTGAACATTAAGTGACTCGACTATGTGCCTTGACACCTAATAGTCGACTCACTTGGAGAGGGCAACCATATACCCTCTATTCTCACATGTAAATAGAGGCCATCGTTAGAAACCATTTGAGTTAGCTGCATTGATCACCATTGTTGGCCGCAGCGAGAATATTGGCCTTGTTATTTGATCACAATAGGTCGTGGCTCACGAATGCCCGCATTGATGGTAGAGCCTATTGATAGGCCACGGTTCATGAGTGTCCATGATGGCGAATAGCGAAGTAATTTTGAAATAAACTTGCATGGAAAAAGAAAACAAGAATGGTTCATTGAAGTTTGAGCGAATACAAAAGTTTGAGCAAATACATATAAAATTTTGATCATGCTTGAGAAAACCCATCATGACAAGATATTTTCCCACATGGCCCAATCAGGTTCATGGCCTTGTCAAGATCTTCTTTGATGTCTATAAAAGCTTTGGTGTCTCTACCATATTGAGAAAATAACTTGAGTTCTTCATGGTGTGCCGCGTATTCCTGGTTTATGACGTGTGAAGTTGTGGACATGCGCTCTCGAATCGTTTTCATTTGACTTTCCAGCTCGGCCAACTTCTCGGCATCGGTCTTGAGTTCATGTCGCATTTGGGTGAGTTTCGCGGCGCGTGAAGATTGCCGCTTGACAATGAGTCCATATTTTTGCTCTAGCACGCGGCCGGTGTCCCATTTTTCCAATGTTTGTGAAAAGGCATCAATGCTCGCGTCTATGACCTTGAGATGACTTTCGATCTGCCGAGTGCGTTCAAGAGTGAAATGGTTAAGTGAGATCAAGAATGTCAATTCTTGTTTGAAACGGTCATAAAGACCTTGCTCAGCGATGGTCATAAGCGGTTTACGACAATGCACAGCAACGAACTCAGCCGCCCTCTGTTCCCTCGGGTCACGTCTTATTCCACTCTCCTCCCTCAAATTATGATTTTGTGGCACTTCAAGTTGCCCAGCAAGTTCGTCCAAGAAAGCCATGGTGTCTGCGGGCAATAGGTCTGTAAGAAGATTCGACCGCATTCAAAAGAATAAATATATTAACTCAGGAATGATAATTTAAATGGCATTAAGGCCCATGGTGAGCCGCGGTGAAAATAAGATGACAACTCACTTGGCTGGAAGTACTAGGTTGAATGGCAGTCGTTTTTGTGTGAGTACTTTGGGTTTGGCTGGTGTTCTCATGCTCGTACGGTCCCTAAAGTGTGAATGACAAGTGATCAAGTCAGTGATTCCAAAACGTATTGTGGCTCAATGAAGCCGCAGTGAGTAAACATATACGTGTTTTGGATAAGATGGTTACCTGATGGTTACGGTTCGGAGATGAACAAGGCAAACTATGAGACGAAGTGCTGTCTACATCGTCTTCATTTGCGCTCTCACTGTTTAAATTCTCGCCATACCTGTCGGCACAGTCGTCATGTGCAGCAGACTCATGACCGCTTCCATTGTTCGAGCTTACAGGAGAATTCTCGTCAAAGATTTCTTCAATACGAACAGAGCTTCGTTGCCTAGGTGTTGATAGCTCGTTACAATGACCAACAGAAGCCCGTTTTCTCTTGTGACCAGTTTGGTTCAGAAGAATATCTCCAACTCCTTGGACGATCCGCTCTGTAAACATATCTTTATATTTTGGATCCACAAATTTCATAGAAAAGTCTGCCCACCAAGACACGAAGGTAGGAGTGGCTGCGGAATTCGATTGGAAGCCTTCCAACTTAAAACGATTGAGGCGATCATGGTACCGTCGTGAAACTGAGTCACACATATCTTTTGTGTGCACCTTTCGGCGCCATGGGGTTAAAAGATTTAATGAGTTGTTGTAAAGGACGGGACAGCTTTGGATGCATCCGAATTGACGAGCAAAATAGTTGGGAAGGTAAACTTCTACTCCAGGCTTAGAGTGTGTATTGAGTGTCAACCCATGATGCAAGTCTCGTGAAATCACAAAGCTGCCCCAAGATGTTCTCCATTCCTCATCAGACATGTTCTTTTCTGACTCTTTGTTGGTAGCAAGAAATGCCAATCTCCACTGAGTATAACAAGGGCGCAGGTCTTTGAAACTTCTAGAGGTATAAAATGACAAGACCCGCCTTGAAAACACACAGTACAACAGGCAAGTCTTGCGGGGTCCACTCTTAAAAGAGATTATACTGAAATTTCGGCATAACCTCCCCTAAAAATGGACAACCCATCCTGAAATAAAACTGAAACACTTCAACTATAATCATCAACCACCACTCCAGGAGTCCTTCACTCCCCATAACAAGAACCAAAGTCATAGCAGTACTTAACAACCAAACCAAATACTCAACTACATTAATTAACATGAACATCAACAAAGATTAAACTCTCTACTTGAGTCATAGTCCTAAAGAAAAAAACTTCAACTTAATTTACATCATCCCATGGTTCTCAGAGCACTAAAGAAGGAAGATATAACAACTACACATAGGTTAACAGGTAACCTACGATCAGCAAGGAGCAGCGGGAAAACTATGCCTCAACTTCTAGGGAAACCGAACAGGAGCTCTGCAATCTGGGCATTTGAAAACAAAGGGCCCAGGGAAAAGCATTTAAAAATGTTAGTGTGAGTGGACGAAAAATAAACTAATTAATATGCATCCAAGAACAAAATAATACAAAATCAAATTTTATATGTTTTTCCATTTATACAGAATTTAAGAATTTCTATGCATGCAAATATTATAATCTCAACAAAATTCACACTAGCCCTGCTAGTCATAAAGCAATAAGAAAAATAAACGGATTCCTCATATAAGAAACTTCCAGAATGATGGGCTAGTCAAATTAACAACTCAAATAAAATATCTTATATGGCTGTATAGGTGAGTCTCCCAGACTCGATTGCCTCCCAGGCATAGTACTCCCATACTCCCTGTACCTTCACGTCGAGTTGACGGATAGGACACAGGGCTTGCTTGATGCCGCCGGCAACATCACATCACCACTAGGATGGAAAGGGCTTGCGTGACCCCACTTGAAACGTGAGAGTCACATCACCTCGAAAGGTGGAACGACACACTAGCATTGACATCATATAATCAAACAAATATAACATAAGAAAGAAAAATATAATTCATGGGAGTTTCCCCGAAACTCATCTTTAAAACATAAGTATGATTCCTAACCGTACTCGGAAAATTCCAAGAGAAAAGAAATAAAATAAATTTAATAATGTGTCCCACACGTTAAGATGCTCAAAGTAATAATTAAGCCAAATAATCCACATATTTCAAATCTCCAATCATGCATGCATAATCCATTAAAAACAAAGTGTCCACTCACAATATAGATGGCTAAGCCTGACGTCGGTCAGAGCCCTCCTCACGTGGTGTCTCCTCTCGTCCTGTACAAAACGAGATTTAAGGTCCGAGACAATAACTCAAAAATAACAATTTTAACAAAGTAAGGTAAAGTCTTCCTCACTCCCTCTACACACCCAAACCTAAGAAGAACTCCAACCTTATTTTTTACTAATCATCTCCAATTTTTCCTCAACGTTCTAACATATAAATACAAATATGGAAATTTCCATGGATGAGGCTCACCTCTACTTTTTCACCAAAATCAACTTAAAAATTTCGTAAATTCCTACCAACAAATACCATAATTTTTCAATACTTCATTACCACTCGTTTCTCACTCATGGAGCCACCAAAACCATCCCAAATTCCAAACACTCTTCATAAAAAATCACCATACAATACAACAGCATTTATCCCTTCTAGAAATCATTCAAAATTACTCTAAACCACCACCAAAACCAGCAGCAGCCACCGGCAGTGGCGGTCAACTGCCAGCAGTGGCAGTCAACCACCATCACTACCTCAACTCCGACCAAAATTAACAAAGTATATATCAATCTCTTCTTCTCAACAAGCATAACAACAATCAAAACTAGCACAACCCCTAGAAATCAAAGACTTGGCCGGAAATTACTTCCAAGCTCAAGAACACCAATAATAACGATTTGCCCTATACCCCAAATCGTTCTACCTCTTTTGGGTGGTTGAAGGACCAATCAAAGAGCTGCAAAACCCCCCAAAGATTGCTGGATTCGGTGGCCGGAGAAGGAAGTTCCGGCAAGGCTAAACGCACGGCAGCAGCGGCGTCCCCGCGCCTCAACGCCGGCGAGTTAGGGTCGGCTTTTGCCTAGGAAGTACGTGCGGTGTCCCAGCTGTCGGTTGGGATTGGTGCGGCAACCTGGCGTGGCCGGACGGAGGCGTTCCATCAAGGAGGGTCGGACGGGTTCGGGAGGTCGGGGAGAAAGATATAAGGTGGTTGGTGGATTTGTTTTCTTACCCTAACGAAATGGTAAGTTTCCCTTAAATACCCCAACCCAATAATAGTAACTTTTATTATTTCCTATAGCACTTACACATACGAACTACCAATCGGGTAATTAAGAGTCCACAAGTTTGTTTACACCACCCCCATCAAAATAACAGAATAAATTTCTGAATTGATTAGCTACCATTAAATCGGAAATCACCATGTAAAAATAATTACTAGGTTCGGGGTGTATCATAAAACATGGCAAAACACTTCTCCAGGGGCATGAAAGAGGATGATGTGGCCATAAGTTACCGCCCATAAAACATACCGTGGCCAGTTTCCAGTTCCGAGACTGATGTATGAGGGAAGTATGCTAGCAACCACAGTTGGAACATCCACAATGGTCCGCCAACGTTGAGATCCATGTTGTTAGTCACAATGTTGTGTAAAGTTCTGTATAAATTGGTAAGGATGAATGGGCCAAGAGCTAGCCGAATACCAGAAGCCAGCGCATTAGCTAATATTGCGAAATCTGGAGGACATTGGCGGGCTCTGCTGCAGAAAACATACTTGCATAGCCAATAATATAAAAACGCCGTGTGTTCATCCTTCCCTACAGGTCTTCGGTTCGCAGGCTCGGAGTCAACAACTACATATTTCTTATACAAAGAGCCGTAGTTGCGCGATCTTTTTGATACTTTAATAGCTTCGGTTTTTGCTTCCTTGTCATGGTCGTTCGCGCGTTTGGGAGGAAGTAAACTATCTCTGAAGGTAGTAGGAAAATTGTGACTTGGGTGGATTTCGGCCCCGATTGGCTGCAATCCGATGAGTATACACATATCCATGACTGTTGGACTCATAAGACCTAATGGTAGGTTCATTGTGTTCGTAGCTGAAGACCAAAAACATAGAGCCACGGCCAATAGCGGTTTCTCTACTACTATGTCTTGCTCGGTGAGTTTGATGGCGTCATAAATGCCGATTCTTTTCAAATGATCGGCATAAAAGTGCTCCATTCTTGGAACCCATGCTTGCCATTCATCTGTAAGGGTTGGCCAACCATCAGACCTTGGGCAAGACCATGAAGACCAGTTATGCTCAGTAAAGTGACAAGAGTCATCCAATTCTTCCTGGCAGAGAACTTTCGAGATCTTATGGGGCATGCCTTCAGGAAAGTGAGGACCTAGGGAACAAGCCGATGGAGTTGGTGTGGCCGATCCGGGTGTTGTTGGCAAAGTTTGCGCGGCCAACATTTGGATTTCCCCTGTTTTCACTTTGTCACGCACTGAGGTCAAGGCCTCGTTATATTTCTTAGAGAACTTCAAAGCTTCGTCTTCTGCCGAGAACCCCATGGTTATGCAACGTTGAAAGGAATTGTTGTTTTGAGTAATTCATGGCCTAGGTCTCTTATTTATAGTGGTTGTTTAGAATGGCTAAGGAATAAGAGTTTGATGTGGGACATAATTCCTAAGCAAATTTGAGAAGTTCTTCTCCCAAAAGGAAAAGGAATCTAGGTCTATGGTGGTGATGTCTTTCACGTGGGAGAATACTTTTTGTCAAATATTGTTTACATGGCAGCCTTGCCTTAACAATGAATTCGCGGCCATGATTGAATAAGCGTGTGGCCGCCAAGATTTGTGTTGAGTACTATGACTCATGAGCTCTACTCAACTCAACGAAAAAAATAAGGGGTGTGTTATGTGCCAAATAATTTTTATAGACATACTTCCAATTCCTTAACCATTCGGCGTCTTTGCCGAAGCATAAGAAACTGGGGGGGGGGGGGGGGGGGGCGTCGGGGTCTGTTTGAACCTATATTTGGTACGAACCACGTGGCAGACCAAATGGACGGGTCCATTAGTGACCACGGCCATTAATAAGTAAATATCGTGACTCATCCGGTTATTAACAGAGATGATGACCGCGGCTATTGGTGTTTTGAGCTGCGGTCGTTGAGCCGCAGAAACCTTATGTTGAGCCGCGGTCACCCTTTGTTGAGCCGCGGTCACCCTTTGTTGAGCCGCGGTCACCTTTTGTTGAGCCATGGACATCTTATGTTGAGCCGCGGTCACCTTTGTTGAGCCGCGGACACCCTTTGTTGAGCCGCAGTCACCTTTATTTAGACGTGGACATCTTATGTTAAGCCGCGGTCACCTTTGTTGAGCCACAGTCACCCTATGTTGATCCGCAAACATCTTATGTTGAGCCGCGAACGCCTTATGTTAAGTCGCGATCACCTTATGTTGAGCCGCGGTCACCTTGGTTGTTGAGCAGCAGACGCCCTTATTTAGCTGCGGCTCTTCGTGAGTTGCAGCGGCTAAATAAGAAGAATAAAGGTTATATCCTGTCAAAGTCATACGAGGTCGACTGATTGATATTTACAAGCTAAATTATGGTCAAAGATGACGCCTTCAAGGGAGACGTCACCACAGTTACCAAAAAGGTTGCAATCAGGTTGAATGAGTTTTATTGCGGGAATGACGTTACTACAATCTCAATCTCAAAGATAGCGCTTTCAAGGGAGACGTCACTATAGTTACCAAACTTGTGGCAATCAGATTGAATGAGCTTTATTACAATTTAATCCATGATTTACCTGTAATTCATCCCTGTGTTAAAGCTGGGATTACGTTTTCTTTATTTTACTTCACTATAAAAAGGACCTTAGGATTCTTTGTTAGAGGTCCTCGACCAAACGCTCTACGCGATTACACATTTTTATCTCAATACAATTCAGCTTCTCAACATTACACTTATCAATTCTTCAGTGTCTATCTTATCGTTTTTATTTACTGGTACTTGTCTATCTTTGCTGCGATTTACATTATCGTTCTTTACATACTTGCAATTTATCTTATTGTTCGTTACTTTTCCGCATTATCATTCATGCAATCTACATTCGTGTTCTTTACGTTATCTTTAAGTTTCCTGCATTTTATTTGTTGGACTTTACATTCTTGCATTTGCACCATCACAACATTCACCTAGTCACACAGCACCAATATCGGCTTGCCGGCCGATCGGTGTTAAAGTCCTTGCATCCAAGGCAGAGAGAACCCTGCGGCTGAGATCGATCCTTCCTCGGCCCATAGTCGACTAATCAGAAGTCAGGGCAGCACATCTACAGATCAGAACAAAACCTCACTTGGCCTCTCGGCCGCGAGTTGGCACGCCATCGCACACATCACCAAGCCAGAAGGACACGTGTAGCCCAAAGAAGCTCTCAGCCCATTGACACGTGGCCGAGACGATTTTTGAGCCAACAGTCTCATTATGTATAATGATTAGACGGCTAGACCCCCAGATAGTAGCAGCAAGATTAGACGACCGACCTGGGCAGTAGCAGCAAGACTGGACGATCAGGTCCAGGCAATAGCAGCAAAATTGGACGACAAGATTGGACTACCAGGAAGTAGCAGCAAGATTAGACGACCAGGTAGTAGCATCAAGATTGGACAACCAGGCAGTAGTAGCAAGATTGGATGACCAAGGAATTTGAGGATAAGACAGTAGCAAAATTGGAGGATAAATCTTCAAGCAATAGTAGTAGAAGTGGAGAAGGCAGTCGCAAGAAGTGGAAGATAAGGCAGTAGAAGAATTTTAGTACAAGGCAGTAACAAAATCAAAGGATAAATCTTCAAGCAATAATAATAGAAGTGGATAACTGCAGTAGCACAGAAGTGAAGGATAATGCAGTAGCAGAGTTAACCTTCATTATCTTAGTCTTTAAGCAGTAGTAGAACTAGAGGATTGCCAAAACATACTTGTGCTACTACTGAGATGTTAACCCCTGCTACTACTTTTACTGGAATTAACTGTTAATACACTAAGTTATTGAAACATGCTGTTGTATTTCATTTACTGAAAAATCTCAAAAAGAGACTTTTCTCTTCTAAAAACATATTTAAATTAATGTAAAGTTAGTTTGGTAAATTAAATTATGACACATAACATGTTGGGAAAAGATTGTCTTTAATTAAAAACTGTCATTATTTGTTTAACAACACAACACAAGTAGATTTATTTGTTTCAAATCCTTTTAAATGATGTATATGTGATTTTCTTTATTTCTAAACTAGAAAAATAAAACCCAGTATCATTTAGTCTAGTGGTATAGTCTCTTCTTTAGTAAGTGGGAGGTTGCGAGTTCGACTCACACAGTTATAAATTACCTGATAGAAAAAAAAACTAAGGAAAATAAAAAAGTGAACACATCAAATTGATTTTTCCAGTTTTTCCTCGTAAAATTGAATTCTTGTTTTTTTTTTTTCAACGTTTTCAGAAATATCTCACTGAACGCCTTTTTCATGTTATTTCATATTCAAAAATGAAAATACAAGCATGAAAACGTTACCGAACACCAAGATTGTATCATCTGTCCACTTGAAACTTAAAAGATACAAGTTCTGAGGAAATGCCACATTCAAACCATCGTTGATTTGCACCGACATCAAATATACTAGTATCACAGCCACGGAAACCATGGAATTTCATAATAGCAAGAATTCGTCTAATTCACTTGCTCTAATGAAGAAGAGGAAAGTCCCAAACTCAAAGCAATGGGAGCTGATAGTAAGTTGAAGGCCGGAAGAGAGGATCAGAACTGGAACTGCATATGAGGGGCATATTCAAGTGATTCAAGATGAGCAGCCATGGCCTTGTTCATGGGTGGTGGACCACATCTTAGGATCTACAGATTCCAAAAACATAGTAACCATTTGCTTAGCAAACGTAATGCAATCTATTTTCATTTCTAAGCGGCAAGACAGAACGCTAACATTTCTGCAAGAGTTTAGGGGACATGACAACAAATCAATTAATTCACAAATAGTTAATTACCTGTATATCAGGGCCAGGGGCGGGCAAATGGGTTTGAATCATTTCCTTCGAGACAAATCCAACTCCCCCATCCCATACTTCAGGAGGCTGAAAAGTAAATAGTTTGTTAGGAGAAAAAGAAAATAGCCAGTCATAGACTCACATCTCTCATGGCATATAATATGAGCTACAGTACTGTAGAATACCAGTAATTATAACTCTCGCATCTCAGTATAAGTTGAACGTATGACTAACATGTTAATAATTTATAATCATGGAAACTCACTTTTAGTTGATTTAACGTCCCACAAAACATACAAATAAACAGCGGTATTTTCAGGAAGTGTCATGCAATCTCTGGTCAAATTGAGTGCACTAGAAAGCTCCGCTGGCTATTTGAACTAAAAAGATGTTCACACACACCCACGATTAACAGAGTTCACCAGTTATACTTGCTTCAGTTACATTTATTGGATGCCATGACAATGTTGAAGACCAACTTCTTGAAAAATAACAGCAAAGAATATTAATGTGGCATAAAAAAAAAGAAAACTTAATCACTGAAAACTAACAAGTAATTTTAAATTTCTATATATTTATTGAGCAACAAGACAGTAAGAAGTATAGGAGAAAAAAAAATTGTTTAGAAATTACTGAACGAGCAACGCAACTAACCTGGTTCAATACGTAGAAGATTTGAAAGCGATCAGGGTAGGTAGTAGCAAGGCCATCCAACTCATCCTGCAAATAGAGAGGAATAAAATATGATTCAATTGCCTCAAAAGCAAGTTTATATTATCAGAAACAAACAGCATCTTCCAACTATTTTCTAAGAACCAGCAACTAGATCAACAGGGCAACCCGAAAGTAGATGAGTAGACAACACTCACATTGCCATGAAAATGAATACTTATATAAACACAAGGGGTTGTCAATGACATCTCGATTAAATTGAAAGGTAGAATCTTCTCAAATATTCCCAATATAACTCATCGTTTAGAAGCACAAGAGAGTGGATACCTTTAAGAGAATGTCCTCGTGTGTCACGTTGGCATAGATCAGGTGAACCCTTGTTTTGTCTTTGGGATTTTCTAATATTGCCCTAGCAACCTAAAGCAGATGTCAAAAAGATGAAACATATTTTCCAACAGTAAAAGAAAGCACAGAAATTAATGTACCCATTTCATATACATACCTGGAACATCGGAGTGATTCCAGAGCCTCCAGCAAGCATCCCAAAAGCTCTAACTTGGCCAGGTTCATACTTGAAACGGCCCTGGTTGCAGAAATATTTTATAGATCAACTTGGTGAAAAGGAACATAGTAGTTCATAGAAAAGTACATGAATTATTTTAGTGAAGCCATTAATAATGTATTCAGACAGGTAACATAAGAATAGCAGGCTTTACTTGGTGCAAGATTTTAACAAGATCAGTTCAAAAGCATTGTGCTTAGAGAAGTATTAAGTGTACACAGGTAATATGGTCAATATCACGTTTCAACTGTATAGTGCAACATTCATAACCAACAGTCACAAACTTCCACATGGACAGGTTGAACAGCTTTTCTTCAACTCTTAAATGATATTCCAAACTACATGCAGACCAATATCTTTGAACCCATTATTATTATGCAGACCACCTTTTATTCGGATATAGAAGTATTAGATAATTTGAATTAGGTAACATTTCTTTTTTCAAATAATCAAAACACATGCAAAACTACCTGCCTAGCTATATGAGGGACGAAAATGAATAAGGTATCGAAAGTGAATTAAATCAATGAACGAATTGAAACTGTTCAACTTGAACCATTCGTGTTTTTAGTTCTAAATCACATCTTTGAATGCCTTACGATTATCAATTTGGCTGAAAATTTGTAAAGATGATCTACTCATATATACCTATAATGTGAACGGTTAAGATGATAAATATGATCTAAAAGTGGGTCAATTAAGAAAATCCGTACCTTTTGAATAAATAAGGATATTTGAACCTGATAATAATTGTGTGTGTGTGTGTATATATATATACAGTCCGGATCCAAAGAGGACGTCCGAACTGGGCTTAAAGTACGGACGGCCATCCGTTCTCCACCAGACGGTTCCGACGACGGTGCGCCTCCACCCGAGAGTACTCCAGTGGTGTCCCCGACCACTTTCCGTTCCCGGCGAGATCGATTT
>NC_020491.1:2029354-2035183 GCF_000184155.1 Fragaria vesca subsp. vesca
TCCTCTCCGTACTATATATATATATGTATGTATGTATGTAGAGAGAGAGAGAGAGAGAGGTTTCCCAGATACTAGATAATGAAGCATGTACCTTGGGTCCCTTGACAGCAAGATGATCTCCAACACGCATCTCACGGAAATGGTGTGACATTCTTCCTTGAGGATACATCTAAGACAAACAAAAATTCAAAGTATTATGATTTTATAAACAATCACATGCATCATTTTGTGCCCCTTTATAAACTCAAAACTAGATTAGATAAATACCTTTATCACTAGTTCAAAGTATCCAACATCAGAATCCAATGTGGTTGGGGTATATGGTTTGATAACCTCTTCACCTTGGCTATCCTTGCCCCTATTTGATAAAGTAGCTCATTTAAAGGCTACAATGATTATATATATATATATATATACATATGTATATATATATACATATATATATATATATAAACTAAGCAAAATTCTGTTTTTTTTCTTCTATATATTAGCACATCTCACAAACCATTTAGTGAGTCGAGTTTCATTCATTAGATATCAATAACTGAAAGACTCATGAAACACCTATTGACCATACCTACAACTTATGTGTTGTCCAATTGGAAGACCTAAAATTGAAGTCGATGTCAGAAGTTCAAATTTGAACTTTGCCACATTGTGGCTCAATTGTGTGCGCTTGACAAGTTTGAAGTCCTTGAAATTCTGGGGATCTAAGCAACCTGTAAGAACACCACTAGGTGAACAGATTAACAGAAAAGCACATGGCAAGACCCGTTTTGTACATCAAAGAGATATAAAAGGACAAAGCGAAGTAAATAAACTTTCATAGAAGCTGCATTTTTGAATACTGAAAAAGGAATAAATAACAATAAAAAAAAGTGAAAGCAAATGGTTGAAAGTTTAGGTGCATGATTCTGAATCTTCCTAAACTGTTAAAAACTGGGTAGAAACATATTCTAACCTTTTTTGTAATAAAAGGACACTAGGAATGGATAAGTAGTAATAGAAAGAAAGAATTATAACACAAAAGCATATCAAAACAACCAAAAACCAAACTAAAGGATAACAATCACATAACCGCTGGCTACTAATTCAACAAGATTGCAGACAGACTTACACCCCTTAAAACTACTGAAACAGAAATATAAAGAGAGGGACTATTAAAAAGAAAAAAAACCACTGGTTCTTCGACCCCAAAAACAAATCTATCTAAAACAAGCTTACTGGATTAACATGATCCTATAAATCGTAGAATGACATGCAAATTACTTCAAGCAATCCCTTTCTGCATAATTCAAACACAAGTCCATTCCTCTAATCATAAGTTTTAAAATGACTATATACCAGGCATTCAAAACTATTTATGTGATGAACACATAGTTTCTTAAATAATTCATCACTGAACTGGTTCTGTACATTCTGATATCAAGGGCTGATTCAATTAAACATTTTTGAACATATCATACTAGGTTGCTACTCAACGTTTGGCCAAGTATGAGGAAAGGAATGGAACAGACACGAAGAATGAGTTGAAGATTATATCTTGTCTCCTCCATTATCTATATCTTGTTCCTTGCAATTCTCTGAGTAGAAGGAAATAAAGGAGTACATAAAATAGGCCAGCTGGACACTAAAATTTAACGAAAGCTATCAAATTGATCATCAATATCCCAGATCATACATTTTCTTGCAAAGAACAAAGGAAGAAGAAACATCGAAAACCCAGTACCAAATCAACATAAAAAAGAAAAAGGAACAAACCTTTCGGCTTCTTGGAGGAGAAGAGAAAAGCTGCAGCAACAATGACCACAAAAGCAACAGATACACCCACGAGGATCTGAGGATCGAGTGACTCGATGAAATCCATAGGATTCATGTTTCTTTGTTTCTATCGATTCTGAATTAGTTCTAATGTTATACGGGGAGTAGAAGAAGGAGACTGTTCGCTGCTTATCTTTAAAGTGCGTGTTGAAATGAGAGAGGTGGTAGGTCAGTCGTTCATGGGTGCCTCTGTGTGACTTGCGAGTGGATCTGGTATACCAACCAAAGCTGACTCACAAGAGACGCCACAAACCAACCAAGAAAATGAACCCACAATTATTTAGAAAAACAACATTGTAAAACAGGGACGCACACAGAAATTGAAGGGAACAAGACAAACATTACCATCGATTTTATATCCAAGAAGGATCCCCAATTTCAACATCTTCTTCTTAATTCTTATCAAAAAAGAAAAAAAGAAATCAGTTGGCAAGGACGGGTTTGTGGTGGAGACCCCATCCAAGTTCGATCTTTACTATTAAAGGTGGCATTTCCGAGCCGAAAACCGAAAAAAACCGAGCCGAAAACTAAACCAAAATCGTAAAAACCGAGCCGAAAAAAACCGGGCCGAAAAAAAAACCAAGCTGAACCAGTTCTGTTCGGTTTGGTTTTTGGTTTCAGCTTAGCAGAAACCGAACCGGATCGGGAAACCGAAGTCAACATTCCTCTCCAGTCAAAGTTTCAAAACGAGGTCGTTTTTGGGTTTTTTTTTTTTTTTTTTTCCGAAAACCCTAATGACTTAATGAGTATTGGTCTATTAGAGAGTCTTTGTCTTCGCCTCCTCTCGACCTCTCCTCCTTTTTTTCTTTGTCGCCTGACTCGCCTCCTCTCCTCTCTAATTCGATCTCATCTCCACACTCCGCCACCGAACTCCAATCCTCTAACCTCTCCTCTCCTCTCCTCTTGCCCTCTGGGTCTGACCATCACAATGAAGAGGGGTAAATTGAACCCATCGAAGCGGGGTTCCTCAAAATCGCTTGGCTCCACTAGTCGTGGCCGTGGTCGTGCTGCTGCGATCAATGCAATGAACAAATCATCCTCATCTTCTCAGGTATGTTTTTCTTTTCAGAATGTCCTCATCTTCTCTACTGTATGTAAACTTTGGAAAGTCATAAGTATTTGTAGAAAACTCTTTTTGCTGCGATTCCAATTCTCAAATAATTTTTAGGTTGTCTTTTACAAGTGTTGTGAAGAGACCAACCTAAAATTCTTAGCCGAGCTATA
The DNA here is from genome assembly GCF_000184155.1 of Fragaria vesca subsp. vesca. Lineage (NCBI taxonomy): Eukaryota > Viridiplantae > Streptophyta > Magnoliopsida > Rosales > Rosaceae > Fragaria > Fragaria vesca. Next base: position 2,032,400 of record NC_020491.1, read on the forward strand.
CTGTTTTTAGCCAAAAAGGTCTGCTGGCCACGGTCAGGAAGTTAGCAGTTTTTCTCTACTGTATCTGAAATTTGGAAAATCATAAGTACTTGTAGAAAACTCCTTTTGCTGCGATTCCAGTTCTCAAATAATCTTTAGGTTGTCTTTTACAATTGTTATGAAGAGACCAACCTAAAATTCTTAGCCTAGCTATACTGTTTTTAGCTAAAAAGGTCTGCTGGTCACGGTCAGGAAGTTAGCAGTTTTTTTCTACTGTATCTGAACTTTGGAAAATCATAAGTATTTGTACAAAACTCCTTTCACTACAAAAAAGAATTTATTTAGCCACCGTAAATCGTCACGGCTCGGATTTGCCGTGGCCATTGATCCTAAATTTGCGATGGCAAAGCGACGGCAAACATACTGTGGCTAAATAAAAACCAATTTGCGACGGCAACAACTTGCCGTGGCTAAATAACGTAAAATTCGCGACGGCAAACTAGCGTCGTCGCGTCTGTTTTTATCAACGGCGACGACAGATGAGTGCCGTGACAAAAAACCAATTTTATTTCTGATTTGCTACTACAGTTGCGTTCGTCGTTGCCTGTGTTTTTTCAGTATTAATGGAAGGCGCCAATTATCCCGCTTTCCATTTTAACAAAAAAATGAAGTCAATTTTCTAACACCAAATTAAACCAACTCTCTTCAGACATCTTTACTCTCTTCAGACAAATCCCCATCTCACAAACCCCCACCTAATTCTTCTCTTCTAGAAATCGCCCATCCTAACCCCATAACCCCCATTTTGTCAAATACGTTGAATGAAATTGGGGTTGGCAGTGAGAAACACAAATCATCGACGGTGGAAGGAGAGCGGAAGGAGAGCTTGTTGACTGTGGTTGGTAAGGCATCGACGGTGGTTGTAGATTGGTAAGGCGTCGACGGTGGTTGTAGTCATTGGGAGGAGAGCTTGTCAGTTTTCATCTGACTGGTGGCGGTACAAGATTGTATCAAATCTACGGCGGCGGGTTTGCACTGGTGGCGGGTTTGCGTTGGCAGCGGCTTCTTCGGTCAAGTCGTGTCGAATCTCTAGAGGTCGACGGCAGAGGCTTCTTCGATCAACCCTAATCTCCCATCTCTTCCCTGCTCTTCCCTGCTCGAGCTCGCAGAAGGTACACTTTTCCCTGCTCGAGCTCGCCCATCTCTTCATTGATTTTTTCGATGCGTTTTGTGGTTTTGTGAATTGGGTTTGAGTTGGTTTTGTTTTGGATTTTTGATAGGTTCCAGAGGGGTCTGAAGCGCAAGCCCATTTAATGATCAAGAAGCTTCGCAAAGCGGTGAGTTTTACTGTTATTGGTTTGATTGGTTATGGTGAATGAAATATGCTGTTGTGATAGATTGGTCACATTATCGTTCAAGTATTGAAATTTTTGATTCATTGAGCAGTTTGTTTGAAGCTTACCATTCTATTCGCAAGTTTATATTAGAATTTGTTCATTGAGCAATATATATGTACTGGCGATATAGGAAACTTTTGAAGTTTTGGTAGTTGTCATTGTATTGACTGTATTATATTTATACCCTCCAAGATAAACCGTTGATGGTAGGAACTCATACCATAGAGATCAACAAGCTATTTGTCCGAAAACCGGAGAACGTGCTTGCTCTGACACGACCTATCCCGAATTTCACCCTGAAACCCGGAGTAAGTCGTGCGGGGACCACCTCCAAGGAAAATTTACCGAAAAGATTGGTAAAACCTCCCTTGGAAATGGACAAACCTAACCCGAAAAATTTCCAATTCACACTCTTACTACAGCACGTCCAAAAATATAACACACAATTATCCAGCTAAATAAAAGCAAATATTATCTTTCAAAAATTCTAAACATAAAGTCAACCGACCGAGCACACCACCGAAATAATATACAATAATCCCAAAGTATTCAGAGCTACTAGACACTAGCGGAAGCAAGAAAACACTAGTAGGTTAAACAGGTAACCTACTGATGAAAACTGGCGGAAAAGCGGGTAACTATGCCTCGTCTCCTACTAGGTCCAACCTGAACTCTGCAGACTGGGCAATTTAAAACGAAGAGCCCAGGGGAAAACATGTGGAACAGTTAGAGTGAGTGGACAAAAATAAATTAAAATAAATTAAAATAAAAGTATTTCTTTATGCTTCCCCAATTTAATTTCCAAATAAAATAATACTACATGCAATCGCTCAAAAGCGCTCAACTCAAAAACTGGCAACCTCACGACCAGCACCGGCTAGTCTCCAAAACTTAATAAAATACAGCCTCTCAGGCTAAATTATATATAAACATATATAAGTGTATGTATTTACACTCGTCAGACTCCTTGTATGAATTCTAAGAACAAATTAGAAAAATAAAAATTCATACAAGGCTACTACGCTTGCGTCTAACGCTCACGTCACACCATAATGGAATTGTACCTCAGTATGGCGGAAAAAACACGAGTGTATATACGTGTGGACTCCCTATATGAAAACCTAAATAAACCAAATAAGAAAATAGTTTTCATATAGGGCTACTACGCTTGTGTCTAACACTCACGTCACACCATAATGGTATTTTACCTCATTATGGCGGATCAAACACGTATGGCTAGCTAGCATTTATATATACATACTATCATCATAAACATCCAATAAACATATCCACCGAAAATCTCATTTTCGGGATCTCTCCAAAGGAGGAAAATTGCCAAATATCCGAGAAATAAATAAATCTCAGGAAAAGAAATAAATGATCAACAGATAATTCATCGCATGCTTTT
>NC_020491.1:2035283-2081613 GCF_000184155.1 Fragaria vesca subsp. vesca
AAAAGTATAAACAATCCATACCTCGCAGACAGAAGCTTCATCCGAAATAACTGGTTTCCCCCATGAGAAAAAGGTTGTCCGCCAACAATGCTCAGTTTTACTGTAGTATAGTCCAAACGTCGATAAGCTACATGTTCCTCGCCAAGACTGATTACATCACATATATATTGTCACTTAGATAAGTCTTTTACAGTAGCAACAAACCAATCATCATGCACAGACTAGTTTCAAATGAATGCTGCTGAAATTTATTAAAATAATCATCAGAAGCCTTTACATTGGTTTAATATGTGCTTTTAGATCACTGGAAGCAGGTTTACATTTATAAACCCATGCTGATTAACATGACATGATGGATGCCAATCTAGAACAGTGACTAGATTACTCAAGTTGGTAACTAACTAACCATAAAGTGTATGGGACTCTAATTTCTAAAAGTGAAACTTCTTGACTCCCAACCATACAGTAAAACTACCTTTTCATTTACCTAACTGATGATATGTGATTCAAAAGGTAATCTATAACATTTAACGATAATGAAGATAAGAGAAACTCACCATTCTAGCTGAAGTTGAACGCCGTCTTTTGTCCTGACAATCAAAATCACCATATTCAGAGTTACGCTTCCAATTTGATGACAAGGCGTGTCTACATAAACTAAGAATGAATGAACCGTGTGAAACACATATACGAACAGAAGGAAATTCAGGAGAAACCTCATTTTAACTGGGGATATAAAAACTTACTTTCCTGAAAACTTCTTTGTATGCCATGCATCATGGTTTCCCAAAATAACTGCTTTAGAAAATTCAAGATTTGCAACACTCCGAACCAGTTCAATGTTCTCTTCACCAAAATCACCTAAACAAAATGGAAGAAATTAAAGAAAGGACCCAAGATCAAGATAAATAGAGATTTACATAACCCCAAGAAAAATTACCAGCCATGTTGGCGCAGAAACAAGAGGTAAATCCAGCTTCTCCCAGACATGGCTAAACTTCTTTTGTTGTTATATACTTTCAACATAATTAGGTTTAAGTCATTATAAAATCAGGGCACAATGTTTAGAGTTGGTGCTAATATTGTCCTTAGACAAAGCTCTTTCATATACTTATCAAAGTTACTTAGCTCACCATTTGGGGACGGCAAGAAAATCAAGGCAGGTGCTGATATGCAAATCGAGCGGCACAAAAAACATTAAGTAGATGCATGGTGAAGGAGTGTGGAACCTGCCTGTAAAAAGCACCAAATCCGGCTGCATTTCAACACAAACTTATATCAGATTCCTCACATATACAACATTCCGATTGCAACAAGATCTCGGCAGGATTTCAAATTGAAATGAATAAATTAAAAGAAGTATGCATTTCAATCACTATGAACTATGAACTCAACATTTTTCATATACAAAAATAGAACCAATTTTCACTACTTCAAATCATATCCAACTTTTGATAAGGATTTCTAACCATATCAAATCTTATACAAGTTTAACTACTGTGATTAACTCTAGCTGAGCTTGTAAACACATTTCTATATCGCCAAAAATTAGAATAAAAAATCTGAAAAAATAAAATAAAATCAAAGAAGAAAGAGCGAAATGTATACCTGCAGAAATCGAAGCGCTTTTGTGTCTTCTTCTAGATTCCACTGATCATGCTTCATATACCAGAACACGAATTGAAAATGAGTTTGAGTAAGAAATCTGCAAAATTTGCTAGGGTTTTCAAAGTCCGAGAAGAACAGAGTGAGAGAGAGAGAGAGAGATGCTTACGACGTCGCCGACAACTGCGATTCGAGCTGAGGTGGCGGCCATGGCAGCGCGCGTGGAGAAGAGGCGGGGAAGAGAGGCGGAGAGGGAAGAGAGTGGTGGCGCGTGTAGTAATGAGCTTAGCATCACCTCTCTGGTCAAGATTAAGAGGTCAACCAAATTGTTGTAAGATCAACGTGGCGTTTTAGCCGTCCGATTCATCTGTGGGTCCTAGTGGATAAGCAAGAATTTTGCAACAGGTGGCAGGAACTGTGTGAACCTGAACCGGACTTGGGCCGAACCGGTGGTGACCCGGGTTTTACTTCACCGTCGAATGCCCAAATGGTCCGATACGGGATTAGTCTAGAAACTATGTACATTGTTTTTCTGCATTTTAGAAACATAATATAATATAAAAGGACGTACAATATTATACGTTATAAACTTGAAATGTTCATTGTTTTCTACTAATTTATACATATGGGTGATTTTTCGTTCGACGAGTTGATATTATGTGCATGATGGAAGAGTTCTTGAGAATTGGAACTAGTTAGCTTAGTTTGCTTTGGTGGGGATGTCAATGGCTATAAAAGGTCACTAACGTGTTGCATAGGGCGAAGAGGAATTAGACCCATGACTGATGCCTAATAGTGAAAGATCCTAGACTCTTCGATCAGAGTCTAAGGCTTATCAGTTCCAAACTTCCGATCTAAATCCCGATTAAGATGTCAACTATATGTAGACGAGTTGCTCATCACCTTAAACCCTAAAAAAATGCATAGGATTGATAAGTAATGTATAGATATAGGAAAATTCTGTTGTGCCCTCTGGCATGCTATGCCTGCAAAACAAAGGCAAAACCAGCCCCTGCTCGTCTCTCTAGTGAAAGGCATGCTATACCCTCCGGTATAGCAGCCAAATATATAAGATTGCTTTAGTCTATGTTATATATTGGACTTTTCTAAAGAGAACAATCAAACTATTTTCTTATACGAAAATGACGTGGGGTAAACTAAAACAATCGAAGGCAGTCGGGACGGACTCGAGACAATTACAAAATAACTTGTTTCTTTAAACTTACGGTAACCTTAATCAATCTGTTCATTTTTTCTATGTTATGCGTTTCTATTGTTGGTTTCAAACTAGGCTGAGCTAAATTATACTTCAATTGCAAAAACCAGGTGGCAACCATGGAGAAGTTGCTAATATAGCATATGCACATACGTAATTTTAGCTACTTCTGAAAAATTATATCTTTTAATCTTACGTCTCAAATGTTCCGTACATCTTCCTAATTACTTGTGGATAATTTCAAGCTGACATTTTGGACCAGAATAGTTTCTCCGGAATTACATGACGGGTGTCACACTCTAATCCAACATGTGTGATGCGAGTCACTGCCGTTACCAATGGGTAAAAGTTTGTCAAGGCGGCCATTTCCAGTTTTTAATTTGGCCCTGGGCGGCATGCACAAAAGTCTCCAAATCAAAGTTGAAATCCAGGATTTGAATCATGAAATTGACAAACTTATATATCTACGTACAGCGAGCTATATATAACCACGTACTGTACGTATCTAGTCCTCCTTAAGTTGCAAGCAACTAATACAATGTCTTCCAAATCAATAACTCTTCCATTTCTCTTCTCCCTCATCCTCTTATTCCTTAGCCACTACCTCAATGTCTCCGCCGCCCAAACCACCGTCGTTAAAGCCGCTTACTGGTTCCCGGACAGCGGCCAAGCAGCCTCCGCCATAAACTCCACCCTCTTCACTCACCTCTTCTGTGCTTTCGCAGATCTCAACCCCACCACTTACCAAGTCGCCATTTCCTCCGCAAACTCGCCTCAGTTCTCAACTTTCACTCAAACAGTCCAACAGAAAAACCCTAACGTCAAAACCCTCCTCTCCATCGGCGGAGGAAACTCCAGCCCCTCCACCTTCGCCGCCATGGCCAGCCAGGCCGCTCGTCGCAAAGCATTCATAGACTCATCAATCAAATTAGCGAGAAACTACTCCTTCTACGGCCTTGACCTAGATTGGGAATACCCTTCCTCCACCACCGAGATGACCAACTTTGGCAGCCTCCTCACGGAATGGCGCTCCGCGGTGGCCAACGAGTCAAGCACCTCCGGCAAGACGGCGTTGCTGTTGACCGCTGCAGTCTTCCGCAATGCGGATTACTACAGCATAAACTATCCGTTCCAGGCTGTTTCGAGCAGCCTGGACTGGATCAACGTCATGACGTACGATTACTACGGTCCTAGTTTCGCCGAAGGTAAAACCAACACTTACCCGCCAGCTGCATTATACAACGGCGGATCCACCACTCTCATCAACGGAGACGCCGGAATCGTGTCGTGGATCAACAACGCCGGAATCTCAACCAAGAAGATAGTCATTGGTCTTCCGTTTTACGGGTACGCTTGGAGATTGTTAAACCCTAATAACCATGGATTTTTCGCTCCGGCTAATGGCTCGGCTATCGGAGTTAACGGAGACCAGGGTTACAACCAGATTAGGGTTTTGATCAGCCGAGGGTTTCAGACGGTGTACAATGCGACGGTGGTTAGTAACTACTGTTACAATGGGACGACTTGGATTGGTTACGATGATACGCAGAGTATTGGCGCCAAGGTTTCGTATGCTAAAGGAAAGTCTCTTCTTGGTTACTTTGCTTGGCATACTGGTGCTGACACAACTACCTGGACTCTCTCTCAAACAGGTAAGTATTGCTATTGGTAACATTCCCTTGCTAACTAAGTAACTATTATATGTTGTCTGATCGAGCTCTATATTTGTATTGTTTTGCAGCTTTCAGTACATGGGGATGAGCAGTCATTGTTGATATGTAATATAAGATCTTATAAATATGTTATTAGTCGCCCACAATAAAAACAGGAACAGTACTATCTAGCTTTCGTGTTAATTGCATTGCAGTATGGCTAATGATCCGGTTAAATATATAAAACACTAATCTTGTGACGTTTGCAGTAGAATTAATCAAGTGAAATTACCCCGGAAATCCATGTAATTTTGGGCAAAGTGCTGGGAATCGACAAACATGCATAAGTTGATAATGTGATATATATTGCACTACCTAGCTAGGGCCTCCATTGCACTATAATCTTGAATCTTGGCATGCAGTACGTTCGCAATTATTTGATATTCTTTTTCATTTGGATTTTTCTGCTGGGCCGGTTTTCCACCGCAAGATCCCCACCCTACCCCACCCCCACCCCCCCTGTTGAACGGCGCAGATCCGGACGGTATGCTATACCGTCCGGAACAGCAGACAAATCCTTTTCATTTTAGGTATTTAATTGTGACAAAGAAGATTTGTGGTCGAACTTCGAAGGTTCTATCTCCTTGTGTTTCTGAAAACCCTATAGACGGAAATAGACCATTTAATTAATAATCCCCCCTCTATATATATATATATCGACGTATCTGTTGAAAATGCTACCAAAGTGCTTCTCCTATTCAGTTAATTTTGTTTTTATTGCTGGACCAGTATACTGATCACCTGAATACTTTCACTGAATCTTCAATAACGACAGCTCAGGATGAAGAAAATACTCACGGAAAAAAGAGGGGTTTTGATCAGCAAGGTCATGTACATGAGTCTCTATGAATACAAGTCTTCTATGAATATAAGACTTTCATTTCTCTTTCTCTTTCGTAGAAACAAATGAAAGGACTTAATTTGTACAAGTGCTGATGGTGTCTCTGTCCATCATTTTCATGGGGCAACTTAGCTTTCTTGTTGTCTCATACACTTCATCACATGAAGTTTGGTATTTTTCCATGTCCACATTATCGACTTCAATGTTAGGTGTTTGTCATCACTTTACTATGAAATTTCTTCATCGATCAGATTGAAGGTGACGGTTCTCATTCTAGTGTTTCTGAAACAAGCTAGATGTTGTCGAAAATGCAATACCATCTATCAAAACTTCTCCTCCTCCTCCTTCTCTTTTCTTTGAACTTCAATTGTTCATACACTCAGACATGGATCAAAGCCGGTTACTATTACACCGGTAATGAATCCCCTGCCTCTACCATAGATTCCACATTGTTCACTCACCTTATATGTGGTTTTGCCTATATAAACTCTAGCTCTTACCAGCTCTCAATCAACTCCTCCACCCAACAGAAATTCTCCACTTTCACAAATGTTGTCAAGCTCAAAAACTCAAAAGTCACAACCTTGCTGTCCATCTGGGGTGGCAGAGAAGACTATTCAGTCTTGTTTTCAATGCTGAACCAATCTTCTCACCGGAAATCTTTCATTGATTCCTCAATTAGAACTGCTAGACTTTATGAGTTTGATGGCTTAGACATTACAGGGGCTGTACCAAGAACAGTCATGCACACTACATCTTTGGGAACATTTCTAGATGAGTGGCGCGCTGCGGTGGATTCTGAAGCAAGCAAGTCAGGAAAACCAGGTTTGCTCTTGACAATGGCACTTCATCATATGCAGGTTGTGGATACTGTAACTTATCCCATTGACTCTATTAAAAAGAACTTGAATTGGGTTCATCTTGTGGCATATGATTACTATCTTCCTAAAAAGGAAAACTACATCATTAGGTCCTGCGTTTACCACAGACGGGTCCATGTCTTATAACCACATCAAATGGTTCATTAAGACATATGGTGCAGATCCCATGTACAATGACACTTATGTAATGAACTACTGCACAAGTGGGTCAATTTGGATTAATTTTGATGATGTGGAGGCTATCAAAACGAAAGTTTCGTATGCTAAAGAGATGGGGCTTCTTGGCTACAATGTGTTTCAAGTTGGCAATGATGACAATTGGGTGCTCTCCAGGGCAGCAGGTAGCTAGGTTGATAACTTGATATTATCTTCCAGGTATTCGGCATGTTTCATTTTGATAAGAAAATATATAGGTCACCAGACTCACCACCAAGTTTCCTTAACAGCTGAAGAGGAAGGAGGTCGACAGAACAAGAAACAGTTATTGGTGATTGTTCTGGTCACGATTGCTATGTTTATTATCCTACTGGGAACAATAATGTGTTACATGCAAAGGAGAGTACTTAAGTCAATTGGTAATCTTCTTCTTCTTTTTTTTGGACGAAATTGGTAATCTTCTTAAACTGTGAATATATATGTTGAATGACTGTTATTTTCAATGTTAGTTCTCCGGCTAAACATTGGGGAAAGAAGTTTTCTAATTTGTTCTTTGTACTGATTTTGTTTAGGGATTGTAGGCAACATCAAAAGATCAGTTTATAGGCTATTAGATATAGTTCCAAGTACAGACAGTTTTGACAGCAATGCTCCTAATCTGCAAGTTTTTAGTTTTGCAACCATCAAAGCAGCTACAAATAACTTTTCGAGTAAGAATAAGCTTGGAGAGGGTGGCTTTGGACCTGTATACAAGGTAGCATCCATGACGAATCGACGATCATTATATAAAATCTGAAATCCAATGCAGGATCTGCAGGGATATATATGCTAATGATTCGTGTGGTTTTTCTAGGGTACGTTAAGGAAGGGCCAGCAAATCGCAGTGAAAAGACTTTCGAAAACTTCAAACCAAGGCCTTGAAGAGTTTGAAAATGAGGTCACACTTGCTGCAACACTGCACCATGTGAATCTAGTTAGAGTTCTGGGATATTGCACCAAGAGGGAAGAAAAGATGCTGATATATGAGTACATGCCAAACAAAAGCTTGGATCTCTACCTCTTTGGTATTTCCATTCTCCTTTGCTTTGAAAATTTGAATCACATTGAATTATTTCTATAGCTTAAAATGCATAACAAGCACTTACAGAAGGTCCAAAGGTGAAGTGACGCTCACATAAGATTGAAAGAAGCCTGCCAAGACCAATTTAAGCTCATTTGATCAATCTGATGGTTGGTAGTTTACTTTCATACAGATCCAAGTAGATGCGATCTTTTGCATTGGGAGCAACGTGTCCACATCATTGAAGGGGTAATTCAAGGCCTTCTATATCTCCAAGAGTACTCAAACTCTACAATAATTCACCGTGATCTGAAATCTAGCAACATTTTGTTAGATGATAACATGAACCCGAAAATATCAGATTTTGGTCTAGCCAGAGCATTCAGAAAGAATGAACTTGAGGCAAACACTGGTCGCATTGTAGGAACATAGTAAGTGAATTGCACTTTACATTTTCAGTAGACATGCTTCATATATCATACTGATCACAGACTCACAGTTCTTATGTGAAATGCAGTGGCTATGTTCCCCCTGAATATGTAAGAAGAGGCATTTATTCCATGAAATCCGATGTTTACAGCTTCGGTGTTCTGCTTCTGCATATCATAAGTGGCAAGAGAAGTTCATGCTTTTATGGCATAGATGGAAATCTAAACATTCTAGAGCACGTAAGTCGACAAGTACAAAGGCTTTCTATGTTTTGCATAATATATATGGGCAAGAATTTAGAATTGTATAACATTAACTCGGACATTTCAGGCATATGAGTTGTGGAAAGAAGGCCAAGGCATGGACTTTGTAGATCCTACCCTAGATGATTTGACATCGTCTTGCAAGCTCTTAAGATGCATGGGGGTGGCCTTGTTATGTGTCCAAGAAAATCCAGTAGATAGACCATCCATGCTGGAGGTTTCTTCAATGCTCAAGAGCGAAAGTGCAGCCATCATTAGTCCTAAAAAGCCCGCTTTCTCAGTTCAGAAGGATGAAGATGAGGATCATGTATACACATACAGGGAAGAAATCTATTCAGTCAATGACGCAACAATGTCTGAAATTGTGCCCCGATGACAATTCTTTCTGAAACATAACATGTAAGAGATCTGTATAACAATTTTGATTCTTCTGTCATAACATTTTGGCATGAAATTAACTATACATTAATTAAGTTTAATTAAGACCACATTTGCTGGTGAAGCTCTTCTGTTACCGTTTGGAGCTTCCTCAACTCCCTAAACTCCTGTCTTCATCGTTTTAGCGCGCATCTGCACAACCAGACATCAAATGCAGGACGACCAAATAGTCCACCAAACTAAAAGATAACACACATCATAATACAGTAGTGTTAATACCATAAGAAAATTAAGAAAACATAGCATATATAAGCTACATTTTTCCAGATCAAACCAGAACAGATCATATTCATAAGTCTTTCAACTGGACCTCTCAGATTCCATTTCCAAATAAGCAAGACAGAGTCGATGATTTGTTTACTCCCATAGCCTTTAGCTCTTCATAGCCATGATTGAGCTCTAATAATCTACATTTCATTCATTCTTGTGTAAGAAATGCCAACCCTCAACAGCTTTGTGCATCGTATTCCTTTTTTTCTATGTTTGTGATGATCAGTACCGAAAGTGCGGCAGAGACCTCAGCGGGGGTGAAATCAGGCTATTATCCTCCTACGGATGATTTCCCACCTTCAGCCATAAACACTTCCTTCTTTACTCAAGTCTACTATGCCTTTCTAGTGCCTAGCAATGTTACATTTAAATTCGAGCTTTCAAATGAAACGACTCTGCTCCTCTCGAACTTCACCACCGCCCTCCGCCACAAAAATCCGCCGGTGAAGACCCTTCTATCCATAGGTGGCGGTGGCGGAGACAAAGCACTGTCGGACATCTTTGCTAGCATGGTCTCAAACCCGTCCTCACGGTCAAACTTCATTGACTCGGCTATAGAAGTTGCACGTAAGTTTGGGTTTGATGGGTTGGACCTGGACTGGGAATACCCTGAAAGCCCAAAATAAATGAAGGCATTGGGCCACTTGCTAAAACAATGTCGCCGAGCGATCAAGAAAGAGGCCCAGGCCACAAATCGCCCTCCTCTACTGCTCACCGCCGCCGTCTACTTCTCCGCCGAGTTCTTCTTGGACGCCGTCATCCGGTGATATCCGATTAAGTACATGGAGAAGTACTTGGATTGGGCCATTGTAATGTGCTTTGACTATCACGGGGCTTGGAGCAATATTACTGGGCCCAATGCACCATCATTCGACCCAAATAGTAATGTGAACTCTGTTTATGGGCTTAGGTCATGGATTAACGGTGGCATGAGCCCAAATAAGCTTATAATGGGCTTGCCGCTCTACGGTCAGCCTAAACCCACCTGCTGCTGTCAACGAGTTGCTCGTCACCCTAAAAAACATGCATAGGATTGATAAGTAATGTATATAGATAGATAGAAGAATATTTGGAGAAAAATGCTAAAAAAATGCGATAGTCTATGTTATTGTCTAAGAGAACAATCAAATTTATTTATTTTCCTAAGAAAAATGACGTTGGTAGACTAAAAAACTCGAATGCAATAGTCGGGACAATTACAAAATAACTTGTTTCTTTAAACTTATGTTAACCTTAATCAATTTGTTCTTAGTGGCGGAGCCCAAACATTATAGCATAAGTGTATATTAAAGTTTTGTAAAAAGTCACATGACTCGATGTTTAATTTGATCATCTTTAAATGAAGCAAAATTTTATTATATACATCTCATAAACTCGTGTAACATTAAAAATATACGAATGAAGAAAGTAGTAATTTACGCATCACTTAATACTTCACATTTTTTGTTTTGGTAAATTCATTAATGTTCGTGTTTACTAATTAAAAGAAATCAATTATCTTAACAATTTCGAATGGTAAGACATAAATACCAATCAATTCTATAGATACATTTCTTAATATAATTGATTTGTCATTCAAGATTAATTGATATGTAGAAAGTTTAAGGGGATTTTAATAATATAATTAAACAAATTTTAATGATAATTAGTTAATTAAACACTTAAATTTCAAACTTTTCAAAACCCAAGAGGGGTTTAGACCCTTCAGGCCTCATCAAAGCTCCGCCCCTGTCTGTTCCCTTGATGGTTTCAAACTACGTTGAGCTAAATTAATCTAAATTACTCCCATAAACCAGGTGGCAATCATGCATGGAGAAGTTGCTAAATCACACAACTATGTATATATAGCATATGCACATTCGTAGTTTTAGCTACTTCTGGAGAATTATATATTTTAATCTTACGTCTCAAATGTTCCATACATACATTACTTGTGGATAATTTCAAGCTGACATTTTGGACCAGAATCAGTTTCTCCGGAATTACAGAAATAATTGAAAACCCTATAGAAGGAAATAGACTATTTAATTAATAATCCTCCCCACCCACCTCCTATATATATACACACAAATCTGTTGAAAATGCTACCAAATTCTGTTTTTATTGCTGAACTAGTCTACTGACGGAAGGAAATCGCCTGTACCGAGTTACCCTGTGCCAACCGTGTGCCAGCCTCCATTTGATTGACACATGTCCCTTCACTTAACTGATAATTAACTTTGTTAACCGACGTTAACTTATTTTGAAGAAAAGAGAATCACACCTTGTCATCTTCTTTATCTCTTTCCCCTTTAAAACCTCTGCAAACTCAACATCACCGCAAAAAATCTTATGAACCCGGTTTGGATTTCCAATCTGATACAAACATATACCCAATTTTTATGTATCTTATTTTTGTAATCTTACCCCAAAATTACGTTTCAAAAACTTAATTGAAAAATTTGAAGTCAGATTTTTCATCCCTTCACTCTAGTCTGCTAAACCAGAAGCTTCTAATCTCCCGGGTTCCGACCATCCTTCATCACTATTTTCTTTGAAAACCCTAGAAAGGCTAGAATTTGGGGGGAAATTTTGCTTTCACTTCTCGACACTGCATCACTTCTAATCTCTACCCAGACACTTCAGAATCATACAATTCCTCCTTAAGCTAATCTCCGATCATCACTACCCAACATCCAAACAATCAACTCCGGCCACCCAGATTTTCCCAATTCTGAAACCCCTCTTTGCGAGTTTATTTCTTGGTTTTTGTAGTATAACAGAGTTAGACTTCGTTAGGTGTTCTTGAGTGGAATTCCATGTGTCGAACTTTATTGATGGCACATAATTGGCATAGAGAAATTGGGCACAGGTGATGTGCTTCCTCTACTGATCACCTGAATTCTTTCACTGAATCTTCAATATATATAACGACAGCTCAGGATGAAGAAAATACTCACGGAAAAAAGGCAAGACCCGTCTCTATGAATATAAGACTTTCATTTCTTGTTGTCTCATACACTTCATCACATGAAGTCTGGTATTTTTCCTTGTCCACATTATCAACTTCAACGTTAGGTGTTTGTCATCGATCAGATTTATCAACTTAGCTAGATGTTGTCGAAAATGCAATACCATCTATCAAAAGTTCTCCTCCTCCTTCTCTTTTCTTTGAACTTCAATTGTTCATACACTCAGACATGGATCAAAGCCGGTTACCATTACACCGGCAATGAATTCCCTGCCTCTACCATAGATTCCACATTGTTCACTCACCTTATATGTGGTTTTGCGTATATAAACTCTAGCTCTTACCAGCTCTCAATCAACTCCTCCACCCAACTGGACTTCTCCACTTTCACAAATGTTGTCAAGCTCAAAAACTCAAAAGTCACAACCTTACTGTCCATCTGGGGTGGCGGAGAAGACTATTCAGTCTTGTTTTCAATGCTGAACCAGTCTTCTCACCCGAAATCTTTCATTGAATCCTCAATTAGAATGGCTAGACTTTATGAGTTTGATGGCTTAGACCTTATTGGGGCCGTACCAAAAACAGTCATGCACACTACATCTTTCGGAACATTTCTAGATGAGTGGCGCGCTGCGGTGGATTCTGAAGCAAGCAAGTCAGGAAAGCCAGGTTTGCTCTTGACAATGGCACTTCATCATATGCAGGTTGTGGATACTGTAACTTATCCCACTGACTCTATTAAAAAGAACTTGAATTGGGTTCATCTTTTGGCATATGATTATTATCTTCCTACAGAGGAAAACTACACACACCTTCATGCTGCTTTATATGACCCAATATCAAATGGGACTAACACGAACAGTCATGTCAAGGACTTGATAAACAGAGGACTACCTGCTAGCAAGTTGGTTTTAGGCTTGCCTTACCATGGTTATGGTTGGACTGTTCTGAATCCCAGTAACTATGTTAATAATGTTGGTGCACCGGCGTTAGGTCCTGCGGTTACCATAGACGGGTCCATGTCCTATAAGCACATCAAATGGTTCATTAAGACATATGGTGGAGTTCCCATGTACAATGACACTTATGTAATGAACTACTGCACAATTGGGTCAAGTTGGTTTGATTTTGATGATGTGGAGGCTATCAGCGCGAAAGTTTCGTATGCTAAAGAGATGGGGCTTCTTGGCTACAATGTGTTTCAAGTTGGCAATGATGACAATTGGGTGCTCTCTAGGGCAGCAGGTAGGTTGATAACTTGATATTAGCTTCCAGGTATTCGGCATGTTTCATTTTGATAAGAAAATATATAGGTTACCACCATGTTTCCTTAACAGCTGAAGAGGAAGGAGGTCGACAGAACAAGAAACAGTTATTGGTGATTGTTCTGGGCACGATTTCTATGTTTATTATCCTACTGGGAACTATAATGTGTTACGTGCAGAGGAGAGTACTTAAGTCAATTGGTAATCTTCTTAAACTGCGTGTGAATATATATATATATATATATATATATGTTGAATCACTGTTATTTTCTAATTTGTTCTTTGTTCTGATTTTGCTTAGGGATTGTAGGCAACATCAAAAGATCAGTTTATAGGCTATTAGATATAGTTCCAAGTACAGACAGTTTTGACAGCAATGCTCCT
Organism: Fragaria vesca subsp. vesca; assembly: GCF_000184155.1. Taxonomy (NCBI): domain Eukaryota; kingdom Viridiplantae; phylum Streptophyta; class Magnoliopsida; order Rosales; family Rosaceae; genus Fragaria; species Fragaria vesca. The sequence goes on from NC_020491.1 coordinate 2,048,754, forward strand.
AATCTGCAAGTTTTTAGTTTTGCAACCATCAAAGCAGCTACAAATAACTTTTCGAGTAAGAATAAGCTTGGAGAGGGTGGCTTTGGACCTGTATACAAGGTAGCATCCATAACGAATCGATGATCATTATATAAAAGTTGAAATCCAATGCAGAATCTTTACTTCATATTACTGTCGAAAATCAGTGTTCTGCAGGAATATGCTAATGATTTTGTGTGGTTTTTTTAGGGTACGTTAAGGAAGGGCCAGGAAATAGCAGTGAAAAGACTTTCGAAAACTTCACACCAAGGCCTTGAAGAGTTTGAAAATGAGGTCACACTTACTGCAACACTGCACCATGTGAATCTAGTTAGAGTTCTGGGATATTGCACCAAGAGGGAAGAAAAGATGCTGATATATGAGTACATGCCAAACAAAAGCTTGTATCACTACCTCTTTGGTATCTCCATTCTCCTTTGCTTTGAAAATTTGAATCACATTGAATTATTTCTATAGCTTAAAATGCATAACAAGCACTTACAGGAGGTCCAAAGGTGAAGTGACGCTCACATAAGATTGAAAGAAGCCTGCCAAGACCAATTTAAGCTCATTTTATCATTCTGATGGTGGGTAGTTTACTTTCATACAGATCCAAGTAGATGCGATCTTTTGCATTGGGAGCAACGTGTCCACATCATTGAAGGGGTAATTCAAGGGCTTCTATATCTCCAAGAATACTCAAACTCTACAATAATTCACCGTGATCTGAAATCTAGCAACATTTTGTTAGATGATAACATGAACCCGAAAATATCAGATTTTGGTCTAGCCAGAGCTTTCGGAAAGAATGAACATGAGGCAAACACTGGTCGCATTGTAGGAACATAGTAAGTGAATTGCACTTTAAATTTTCAGTAGACATGCTTCATATATCATACCGATCACAGACTCACAGTTCTTATGTGAAATGCAGTGGCTATGTTCCCCCTGAATATGTAAGAAGAGGCATTTATTCCATGAAATTCGATGTTTACAGCTTCGGTGTTCTGCTTCTGCATATCATAAGTGGCAAGAGAAGTTCATGCTTTTATGGCATAGATGGAAATCTAAACCTTCTAGATCACGTAAGTCGATATGTACAAAGGCTTTCTATGTTTTGCATAATATATATGGGCAAGAATTTAGAATTGTACGACATTAACTCGGACATTTCAGGCATATGAGTTGTGGAAAAAAGGCCAAGGCATGGATTTTGTAGATTCTACCCTAGATGATTCGACATCGTCTTGCAAGCTCTTAAGATGCATGGGGGTAGCCTTGTTATGTGTCCAAGAAAATCCAGTAGATAGACCATCCATGCTGGAGGTTTCTTCAATGCTCAAGAGCGAAAGTGCAGCCATCATTAGTCCTAAAAAGCCTGCTTTCTCAGTTCAGGAGGATGAAAATGAGGATCATATATGCACAAACAGGGAAGAAATCTATTCAGCCAATGATGCAACAATGTCTGAAATTGTGGCCCGATGACAGTTCTTTCTGAAACATAACATGTAAGAGATCTGTATAACAATTTTGATTCTTCCGTCTGTTGAACCAAAAAAATAAAATAAAAATCTTGCGGACGTAAAAAGGAGATAATGGCAGCAGTAAAAGAATTATGGCAGCAAGCATTCTGATGGCAAAAAAATGGAGGCGGCTCACCTTTTTTCTGTTAACAAAAAAGGTGCAGGTTGTACAAAGGCACGTTCACAGAGGCATGGGAAGGAATTTCAACAAACCTTCTGATGGCAAAAAAATGAAGGAGGCTCACCTGTGCTCTCTAGCTCGCTACCGATACCTATACGCGGTGCGTCCAGCGTATCAGGGGGCGGTAGTGTAGCTCGTCTTCTGGCCTGCTCCAAAGTGTCACTGAGTTCTCCATGCCGTGCTGAAGGCTCCTCACACACTGTTTAGAAGCAGCCGAGCTATACCTGCATCAATTACGACATCACAACCATGTAATAAAGAAGTGGCTCAAGTCGTGCATATCAGATTAAAGCAGGGAAGAAAAGGTTCGGTACCCATCGAAGCTACTGCCGCAACAAATGTCAATGCGTGCACACATGGACGGAACCAGGAATCGAAAGTGGGTTGGGCTAATTTTCACACAGCACACTTACAAAATATTTTTTGTGGTATTCTAAATGAAGTTGGATTAGCAGAGAGAGAAAGAAAGTCGATGAAAATGAAGAGACAAAAGGTTACCTGCCTACAGCTGAGTTTAAGAGACATTGCGGATAGAAAATCTGTATTAAGCAAAGAAGCTAAGAAACTGCATGTATATATAAAGGATATGATCAGTTTTGACTTTTGAAGCAGGAAATCAAAAGAATACGAAACTATTCTTGGAATAACCTACATGCTAGCAAGAATGATGCGAATATAACCGATAGCACAAGAACGATGCAGAGATGGAAAACATGTCCCCAGTTGAATCAACAAGGAAATCACAAGAACTTTGTTGTGGATATGTCATATATGGTATGGCAGTAGTAACTATTAGAATCTTGGACAGCCAATTTGGCTTCATTGCCTTTTTAAGGTTAAGGATTGTCATCATTATATAATCCTCATAGCAACAATATTCTCTGTGTTGCTGAGTTGAAAATGTATCCAGAGATGAAGTACAGAAGCGGCGAGAATATGTACCCAGGTAAATAAGACATTATTATTATTTTTTTTTTATTGGGCTGGGCTGGGCTATGATATATATATAAATATATACCTAGGGATTTTTTGGCCCAATTTTCGGTTGGGCTGTAGCCCATACAGCCTTTGTTGTAGTTACGTCCCTGACCGAGATTCAAGAGAAACAAAATCGAACTACCACTCACCGATTAAAAAAAATCACCAAAAGACTGCATAAAATGATCTCTATCCTCATTTGCTTCGGCTTCTCTCTTTTCCTTTTTGGCTTGGGCTCTTTGATTTTCTAGAAAGTAATCAGAATTGATGCTCTCGAAACTTCAGAAAAGAGTAGAACAGAAAAAGAATTAGAGATGATTCGGTGACTTTCGAGAGAGATCGAGAGCAAGAAAAAGAATTAGAAGGAAAGAGACGCAAGCCCAAGCCCAACAGACGAAAATGCATTGTTCTTCAGAACAGTAAGGCGGCGCCAGGCCGCATAATATATAGTTAAATTAAATTAAATTTGCTTCCGACAAAAACATTAAAACTGTCATACTGGGTTGTCGAACAAAATGGAAGGGTCAACAGACACTTTGCAGATTGAACCATCAATATTCATTGTTGTTTGTTTGTGTGGAATTCTTAAGAGAGCTTTATGTGCATCGTTGGTAGTACTGTTAATTCTTATCTCTTCGTTTAGAGTTTTCGGAACAAACACAAAGATCAATATTAGTGGGTTTTGCCTTATCTGATAAATCATCGATGGAATACTACCATGCTCCAACTTGATAGCTAGGCCGTAATCCCAACCATAAAAGTCTTCATGGAAATTATGTAATTCAACTATATGTCATGCTCATAATTAAGTAGTATTCAAGGTTAGAAATTGATCAAAGTGCATGTGCATTTTAGGAAGGAGACTGGTCTTTGAAAAGAAGAGAGACCAAAAGAGAATTGAAGATCCCTGATGTATCTGGGATTGAAATAACAGGGGAAACTGTGTATGTAACCAGATTGTAAGCAAAGTTTTTTCAGCTTTTGGTACACCACATATATTTTTACCAAAATAGTGAAAACTATTGACGTTTTCAGTATCTTTCTATAGCAGAGAAGAAATGTTTAGTGAGTTCTTCCATATATATGCAAGTGTTACATGTACCTGATAGGGCTACTTTCTATTTAGCAGTTTGCACATATACATATGTCGATCTCTATCGTCCTTAATTTTCACATGTTCTGAAACAATTTGGTTGATCAATCTCTATAGCATGATAAGAACCAAAGCCCTAGAACACCTCACACATACTTGGTATGTGATCGGTTCTGTTATGAATAGAAAAAAAAGTGAGTGATAGAATATAAAAAGGATACTTTCTTACTTTACAGTGTGTGTTGTTTTTTCACACTATTTCAGTTTTTTCTTTTTTCAACTTTTGATAGACTTCGAATATATAATTGGTTTAGTGTTGATTGTAGAATCTTCATTCCACAGACTGATATGAAACTACATTTTTAGTGACAGCTTAATATTTATTGTAGAAGGGACAAAATCATTCATTAATAATTAAGCTTATTCCATTTTGCAGGTTCCAATAAGAGAGATCTATTACATTGTTTAGGGAACTGTAAGTTGCTGTATAGTGCAACCTGTTTGGATTCAGGTATATGACTATCTCATTTTTATTTATTTTTTATTTTTGGCAATGAACTTTTATCCTATATGTTTCAGTTTTAAGTGACTCAGTTTTTGGTCAAGTGCTTCTTTTTTTTTTTTTCCGGTGGATTAGCTTTTAGTTCCTAAACCCTATACTTTTCATAATTTCGTAATATTCATAAGTATCTTTTTAGTTTGAACATTCTTTTATTATTTATCTTTACCTAACAGCCTCAGTTTTTTAGTCTTCTCGATCTTCATTAGCTTCATGTATTGATATATTATAATTCATTGCCGAATTATGGTCTTGCCCCAACTTTCTTCTTTCATTAGTTTTCCTTTAGAATTATGCTTCTTCATTCTGAGTTATTATGGTGCATAGGCTTTGAATAAGGGAAAATGTTTATTTAGTACTAATTCATTTTTGTTTTTACTTTATGTTTATAATAGTGCATGGCTATGATGTATAGCTGAATGCAAAAAAAATAATGGTACAAACTCTTCTTGCATATTTTTCTTTCTCTATGTCTCATACAGTCCACAATTTTTTTCTTTTTAGGTTGCAATATAACAAGAGCTGAAGCAAGCAAATTTCTCTACAACAAATATGACGATATATCGTTTACAACCTGTTCTATCAGCTTAGCTACTTCTTTGTTCCTTTCCAAACCCTAGCTACCTAATCCCTCCGTTTTAAACAATTCTAAATTCTGCTTGATGCACCATATACGGTTATTTTTATTGTAAATAATCAGCATTTTTTATATTAACTTTAAGCATAAAAATTCAAAAACCCGCAGCAAAACGCGGACCTAATTTCTAGTAAGTATGTATATATAGCATATGCACATACATAGTTTTAGCTACTTCTGGAGAATTATATCTTTTCTTAAGTCTCAAATGTTTCATACATACATTAGTCATCCTAATTACTTGTGGATAATTTCAAGCCGACATTTTGGACCAGAATAGTCTCTCGGAATTACGGAACCCGTGTCACACTCTAATATCCAACCTCCGTGATGCGAGTCACTGCCGTTACCTCGGAAAATTCCAATGGGTAAAAGTTTGTCAAGAGGGCCATTTCCACCCAGTTTCTAATTTGGTCCTCAATGGACCGCATGCACAAAAGTCTACAAATCACAGTTGAAATCCAGATTTTGAATCATGAAATTGACAAACGTATATATCTACAGCAATATACAACCACGTATTGAACGTATCTAATACATCCTCGATCCTTCAGTTGCTTGCAACTAATACAATGTCTTCCGAATCAATAACTCTTCCATTTCTCTTCTCCCTCATCCTCTTATTCCTTAGCCATGTCTCCGCTGCCCAAACCACCGTCGTTAACGCCGCTTACTGGTTCCCGGACAGCGGCCAAGCAGCCTCCGCCATAAACTCCACCCTCTTCACCCACCTCTTCTGTGGTTTTGCAGATCTCAACCCCAACACTTACCAAGTCGCCATTTCCGCAAACTCGCCTGATCAGTTCTCAACTTTCACTCAAACAGTCCAACAGAACAACCCTAACGTCAAAACCCTCCTCTCCATCGGCTGAGAAAACTCCAGCTCCTCCACCTTCGCCGCCATGGCCAGCCAGGCCACTCGTCGCAAAGCATTTATAGACTCATCCATCAAATTAGCGAGAAACTACTCCTTCTACGGCCTTGAACTAGATTGGGAATACCCTAACTCCACCACCGAGATGACCAACTTCGGCAGCCTCCTCACGGAATGGCGCTCCGCGGTGGCCAACGAGTCAAGCACCTCCGGCAAGACGGCGTTGCTGTTGACCGCTGCAGTCTTCCGCAATGCGGATTACTACAGCATAAAGTATCCGTTCCAGGCTGTTTCTAGCAGCCTGGACTGGATCAACGTCATGACGCGCGATTACTACGGTTCTAGTTGGGCCGAAGGTATAAAAAACACTTACCCGCCAGCTGCATTATACTCCGATGGATCTACCAGTCTCTTCAACGGAGACGGATCTACCAGTCTCTTCAACGGAGACGCCGGAATTGTGTCGTGGATCAACACCGCCGGAATCTCAACCAAGAAGATAGTCATTAGTCTTCCGTTTTACGGGTACGTTTGGAGATTGTTAAACCCTAATAATCATGGATTTTTCGCTCCGGCTAATGGCTCGGCTATCATAGCTGACGGAAAGGGTTACAACCAGATAAGGGTTTTGATCAGCCAAGGGTTTCAGACGGTGTACAATGCGACGGTGGTTAGTAACTACTGTTACAATGGGACGACTTGGATTGGTTACGATGATACGCAGAGTATTGGCGCCAAGGTTTCGTATGCTAAAGGAAAGTCTCTTCTTGGTTACATTGCTTTGCATACTGGTGCTGACACAACTACCTGGACTCTCTCTCAAACAGGTAATTATTGCTATTGGTAACATTCACATCCTCATATAGTACTATGTCATACAAGAGCTAGCGTGGTTTATTTACCCTTGCTAACTAAGTAACTATTATATGTTGTCTGATCGAGCTCCATATTTGTATTGTTTTGCAGCTTTCAGTACATGGGTTGCAGGTAGGTTGATTACTTGATATTAGCTTCCAGGTATTCGGCATGTTTCATTTTGATAAGAAAATATATAGGTCACCAGACTCACCACCATGTTTCCTTAACAGCTGAAGAGGAAGGAGGTCGACAGAACAAGAAACAGTTATTGGTGATTGTTCTGGTCACGATTGTTATGTTTATTATCCTACTGGGAACAATAATGTGTTACATGCAAAGGAGAGTACTTAAGTCAATTGGTAATCTTCTTAAACTGCGTGTGAATATATATGTTGAATCACTGTTATTTTCAATGTTAGTTCTCCGGCTAAGCATTTTGGAGAGAAGTTTTCTAATTTGTTCTTTGTTCTGATTTTGTTTAGGGATTGTAGGCAACATCAAAAGATCAGTTTATAGGCTATTAGATATAGTTCCAAGTACAGACAGTTTTGACAGCAATGCTCCTAATCTGCAAGTTTTTAGTTATGCAACCATCAAAGCAGCTACAAAAAACTTTTTGAGTAAGAATAAGATTGGAGAGGGTGGCTTTGGACCTGTATATAAGGTAGCATCCATGAGGAATCGACGATCATTATATAATATCTGAAATCCAATGCAGAATCTTTACTTCATATTACTGTCGAAAGTCAGTGTTCTGCAGGAATATGCTAATAATTTGGTGTTGTTTTTTTTAGGGTACGTTAAGGAAGGGCCAGCAAATAGCTGTGAAAAGACTTTCGAAAACTTCACACCAAGGCCTTGAAGAGTTCGAAAATGAGGTCACACTTACTGCAACACTGCACCATGTGAATCTAGTTAGAGTTCTGGGATACTGCACCAAGAGGGAAGAAAAGATGCTGATATATGAGTACATGCCAAACAAAAGCTTGGATCTCTACCTATTTGGTATCTCCATTCTCCTTTGCTTTGAAAATTTGAATCACATTGAATTATTTCTATAGCTTAAAATGCATAACAAGCACTTACAGAAGGTCCAAAGGTGAAGTGACGCTCACATAAGATTGAAAGAAGCCTGCCAAGACCAATTTAAGCTCATTTGATCAATCTGATGGTTGGTAGTTTACTTTCATACAGATCCAAGTAGACGCGATCTTTTGCATTGGGAGAAACGTGTCCACATCATTGAAGGGGTAATTCAAGGGCTTCTATATCTCCAAGAATACTCAAACTCTACAATAATTCACCGTGATCTGAAATCTAGCAACATTTTGTTAGATGATAAGATGAACCCGAAAATATCAGATTTTGGTCTAGCCAGAGCTTTCAGAAAGAATGAACTTGAGGCAAACACTGGTCGCATTGTAGGAACACAGTAAGTGAATTGCACTTTACATTTTCAGTAGACATGCTTCATATATCATACCGATCACAGACTCACCGTTCTTATGTGAAATGCAGTGGCTATGTTCCCCCTGAATATGTAAGAAGAGGCATTTATTCCATGAAATCTGATGTTTACAGCTTCGGTGTTCTGCTTCTGCATATCATAAGTGGCAAGAGAAGTTCATGCTTTTATGGCATAGATGGAAATCTAAACCTTCTAGATCACGTAAGTCGATAAGTACAAAGGCTTTCTATGTTTTGCATAATATATATGGGCAAGAATTTAGAATTGTATAACATTAACTCGGACATTTCAGGCATACGAGTTGTGGAAAAAAGGCCATGCCATGGATTTTGTAGATTCTACCCTAGATGATTCGACATCGTCTTGCAAGCTCTTAAGTGCATGGGGGTAGCCTTGTTATGTGTCCAAGAAAATCCAGTAGATAGACCATCCATGCTGGAGGTTTCTTCAATGCTCAAGAGCGAAAGTGCAGCCATCATTAGTCCTAAAAAGCCTGCTTTCTCAGTTCAAAAGGATGAAGATGAGGATCATATATACACATTCAGGGAAGAAATCTATTCAGTGAATGATGCAACAATGTCCGAAATTGTGCCCCGATGACAGTTCTTTCTGAAACATAACATGTAAGAGATCTGTATCACTGTATGATAATTTTGATTCTTCTGTCTTAACATTATGGCATGAACTATACATTAAGTTTAATCATGACAACATTTGGCTGGTGAAGCCCTTCTGTTACCGTTTGGAGCTTCCTCAACTCCCTAAACTCCTGTCTTCATCGTTTTAGCGCGCATCTTCACAACCAGACATCAAATGCAGGACAACCAAATAGTCCACCAAACTACAAGTCAACACACATCATAATATAGAAGCTATTTTTTCCAGACCAGAACAGATCGTATTCATAAGTCGTTCAACTGGACCTATCAGATTCCATTGCCAAATAAGGAAGACAGAGTCGATGATTTGTTTACTCCCATAATTAAAAGTTTAGAACTGCTGCTTGTGCATAAATCATAACGGACGGCTTAATATTCTTATACTTTTCTCTTTGTAATCACTATTTTTAACTTTTTGATGAACCTCGAATTGTATGCAGCGAAAAGACTTCAAAACTTTGAAAAAGATAAATAGCCTTTAGCTCTTCATAGCCATGATTGAGCTCTAATAATCCACATTTCATTCATTCTTGTGTAAAATGCCAAGCCTCAACAGCTTTGTGCATCTTATTCCTTTTCTTCTATGTTGCTTAGTGATGATCGCTACCGAAAGTGCAGCAGAGTCCTCATCGGAGAACCCTCCGGCGGTGAAATCAGGCTATTATCCTCCTACGGATGATTTCCCACCTTCAGCCATAAACACTTCCTTCTTTACTCACGTCTACTATGCCTTTCTAGTGCCTAGGAACGTTACATTTAAATTTGAGCTTTCAAATGAAACGACTCTGCTCCTCTCGAACTTCACCACCGCCCTCCGCCACAAAACTCCGCAAGTGAAGACCCTTCTGTCCATAGGTGGTGGTGGCGGAGACAAAGCACTGTCAGACATCTTTGCTAGCATGGTCTCAAACCCGTCCTCACGGTCAAACTTCATTGACTCGGCTATAGAAGTTGCACGTAAGTTTGGGTTTGATGGGTTGGACCTGGACTGGGAATACCCTGAAAGCCCAAAAGAAATGAAGGCCTTGGGCCACTTGCTAAAACAATGGCGCCGCGAGATCAAGAAAGAGGCCCAGGCCACAAATCGCCCTCCTCTATTGCTCACCGCCGCCGTCTACTTCTCTGCCGAGTTCTTCTTGGATCCCGTCATCCGCACATATCCGATTAAGTACATGGAGAAGTACTTGGATTGGGCCAATGTAATGTGCTTCGATTATCACGGGGCTTGGAGCAATATTACTGGGCCCAATGCACCATTATTCGACCCAAATAGTAATGTGAACTCCGTTTACGGGCTTAGGTCTTGGATTAACGGTGGCATGAGCCCGAGTAAGCTTGTAATGGGCTTGCCGCTCTACGGCCGAACATGGGAGCTCAAAGACCCTAAAGAGAATGGTATTGGATCCATTGCTATTGGCCCAGGCCCGGGGGGTGGGGCACTCGGCTTCAACGAGTTGGAGATCCTAAACAAAGTGTCGAGCGCCACCGTGGTATATGACGCCGACACTGTATCGGTATATTCTTTTAACGGGTCAAGTTGGATTGCATTTGATGATACATGTACAACTACCTCGAAGATAGGGTTCGCTCAAGCTCTTGGGCTTCGTGGGTACTTCTTTTGGGCTATCGTTCATGATAGCAATTGGAAGATCTCGGCCCAAGGTAATGTTACCTCACCTAATTACCATCCAAGACTTGTATTCTTTCAATCTTGATTAGTGTTTCCTTATGTGTATTTGTTCTGAAACTACAGCTTCAAAGTCATGGATCCTTTGATGAATGAAGAAGGGGGCGGCCTCCTTGGTGCTCAAGATTCCGGCGTGAGCAGGCTACAAACTCACCAAGTATATCAGTTAATGAACAATAAGAAGGATTTCAAGTCTGTCAAATTTCAAAAATTTCAGTACATGTTTAGACTTTATCAATTCATTAGTTGCAAGAAAGGTCTTGTATCGATTCATTAATTGCCAAAAACATAGCAGAGAACCCCATTCAATGATACAATCACGATTAAAACTGAAAATTTCCTCATTGCGAAAAATGTAGCATTTCTCATAAGAGGCAGAAGCAGAGGCAAATGCAGCTCCACAAGTCCCAAACAAAGAACAACGACAAGCATGAATGATTGGTTAGTAAAATCAAAAGGTCGAATTCTTCGCAAGCCCTGCAGATAGATCAAACAGAAGAAAGCTAATTACAACCGCCGGACAGGAATAAAACATTATACTAGTTTGATAACTCAATTGCTGTGATTTAGTACAAGCCATGAATGGGACGGAAAGGAATAAAAGAATCTGTTACCTTCTTATAGTTAGCATTGTATTCTCACAAAAGGGATCACATTGTCCCCAAAGATGCTCAAATTAGCTTTGCTTATTTTCTTTCATCCATTCAACAAAATTATCAATTATCACAGGCCATGCTTGATCAGAATCATAGTCTTCGAGGTCTGGGAAACTTATCTGTCAAAAGGAAAGAATCATTAGAATAAGACTGATGGTGTCAAGTCAAAGTGTTAGATTCAGCAAATGCAAATTGAGAGATGCGCCCTTCCAAATGAAAAATCTCAAGGTACAGGGATAGCTAATAACCTTATATACCATGAACGATGCAGGTGGATTTCACTATTATATTTCCTTATGGTCCTAATCAGATATTGTTCTTAAGTGCATCTTTCACACAGATTATTTACATGAACACAGTGTTGTAACTTTGCAGTCAAGAGATGCATGTGTAGCCTCCCAAAAACATGAAGAGGATTGTAAGAAAAGAAATACATCATCTGATTGCATAGTTTTAAATCAGGACCAATTTCCAGGCCCTACACCGACCAAATAAAATGCCTTTTAAGAGCGTAAAGGAATGTATGAAATATAATGGCTTACCTCCTTGCAAAAACGGTAAAAATGTCTCCACTGATCAGCATTTAATGCCCTGTACTCACTTTGGACCTGCAAAAATTTTGAATCCAGCGATCACAAGACAGATTATGGATCATTGTTGTAGAAAAGAAATGATTTAGTCAAATTACTAGAAAATAATATATAATGGGCCATTGGCATCTACCTACCTTCAGATACTTGGTTAATATATCAACCTGGGATCGGTATTTGGGACCCAGCACAAGATTCAGTAATTCACACACAGTCTCGATATCAACACTCTTTTGTCTGTCTTCTGCAAGTGTTTAACAAATTTCAGGAAAGTGTGAGTGAGAGAGGAACTTCTCCAGAAAGAAGTTGTTCAGTTTTACTAACCTACAGGCATGTCTACTTAAAAAGTAAGCTCACCTGTCAAGCAGTATTGAAATGCAAAAGCATAGAAATCTTCAAATTTGGGTGTGGCCATCAACTTTTCAAAGGCACAAAACGAAAGATCAGTACCATTAACAAAAGCAAGATCCAGTATTAGGTACCAAAAATCACCACAATAACAGCACAGATGAACCTATTGAAATAAACCAAAAATTTTGAATACCTCTTTTTCCAGACCTGGGAGTGCTTTCTTCAATTTAGCTATGGTGTCAGCGTTCAAATCTTTCAAGCCTCTTCGCCACTCTTCCTGATTCGAAGAGGAATATTGATTAGGAACTAGCCAAAACTAAAATTCAAAAGAAGAAGAAAAAAAGACCAGAAAAACCAAAAGTTGACCTGACATGCAGTAATGATAAAAAATGTACAGCATAATCTAGTTCAAGGGTACAAGGGTAATGCAGTGGTCATAATTTCATTAAGCAAAAAGGTTTAATGACAAGGAGCATTCACGTTCTCACTCTATTGCGTTTTAGAAAAGCAACTTTTGGACCTAGCGTAGTACACTCAAACATTTCCTTACTCATCATATAGATACTGGCCTTTCCAAGTATCCAGAGTAGAGGTAGGCCATGAGAGAGGCCTTTCAAAAGCTATGTTACATTGTTATGCAACCGAGCCTCAAGCAGATCTCTTTTTGTTCATCAGACTATCTAAATTTTTTTTCCTATCCCACATCAGCTATATATATGTATGTACTTATGTATAAATTCTTAAAGATAATGGTCTGTATACACATGCAGTTCAACTTCAAATGTATTCAACATATTAAAAGCATATTCCACAAATACATACATGTATGGTGTATATCCTGTGGTTTGTGTACGCAGGAATAGTTCATTTGATTACATTCCACTAACAAGACAATGTCCCACAAATACAAACAGTCAATATGCTACAAGCAAACCATGTACACCCCTTGGAAACAAGATGACCGCTTAAATTACACAGCATTGCCTTACCCTGGAAAAGTATCCTTGCTTTTCCGCTTTCATTTTCCTGAGACATAAAATCATCAATGTCAATGAGGTTATATACAAATAAAATCGGAGTATAGCTTCATATCAACAAAGATAGTGACTCACCAAGCAAGCATCAGGATTCTGACATCAGTATGGTCCACTCCCAAATGCGAACAAAAAGACACAATTCCTTCTGGGCTGTTCAATCGAACATAAGACAGTCAGCATTTTGCCAATGCATATATTTCCTTTTTCATATTGAATCTGCATCAATTTCATGTACGCTGACTTACTCAATCATGTCGAGGCTCTTGTTAACGTACACATCAAATAGGTCCCCTATCTTGTCTACATCCTTTTTGCCTCTTTTACCTGCGTCTGACTAACATTAGAACATCCGAAACTACGCAACATAACAGAAAATGTATTCCAACTATGTCAAAATGCACATTATAACACGATTCCAAACAAGAATTATAACTTCTCAAATCATCACATCAAGACTGAAAGAAACTTTTTCGGAAACGAATGCGAGATTATTCTGATCATCAATACGATCATTACTAAGTACATCATCGATACAATGAACACAAAGAATCTACTTCACAACCTATCACTCAACAAGTTCATGGCGAAACAGTGATTTGACAATTCAAACTTCACAATCAGTACATAAAATCCAAGCCATTGCAATCGAATCACTCTAAACCGATTGAAACGCGATCAAGAAACATCGAAAGAAGCAATCTATGACGTGCTACTACCGCAACTTAGCTCAGCTCATTCAAAAGAAACAAGAAATCATCTTCTTGGCTCCATTAAGCCTACGAGTTCTATATTTTCGGAATCAGAATCGGAATGCGAGGGAGAGAGAAAGAGAGAGATACCTGGACGAGTCGAAACGACGTCGGAGGATGTGACGGAGGCGGAGGTCGACGGCGGCGCTTTTCTTTTCGAAGTGGCGCGAGGCATGGTACGGCGGTGAAGTGGAGCCGATGATGACGTGTATTGGGCGATTCTCGGAAGGCGCGCCGATTCGAAACGACGTCGGAGGAGAGTGAGTGAGAAAAGAGCGAGGGTTTTGGGGAATTTTCGAATCGCTGAACAGACGGCGAGAGATGAGAGGGGTTTTGTTTTATAGTGTTTGGATTGATGGAGAGGGAGGTTGAGGACGCGCGGGAGATTGGTTGCACGCGCTGATTGGTGCGTGGCGGAGATCTTTGAGGGGTTTGGGGTTAATATTGGAATTTGGGGTAGATAATCGGGTTGGCGGGTTATACGTGCGCGGGTTTGGGCGGTGCGTTACAGTGTTTGAATAACGGTAATTTTATTTTCGCTTTCTTTTGTCCAATTTCCCTAGTGCTTCTTAAATTTATGATATTATTATATCTTTTTGTACTACGTGTTGCTAGTTAGAAATTTAGAGAAATTTTATTCTAATAGTGAAAGAATTTACTTACAGGTTTAACTTGATATCTTTTTCTTATCCTTAAATTTAGATCTAATAGCATCAAACCAAGATTTTGCTAGTTTATTTAGTAACTAGATACGTTATATGAATCTGCAACATGAATTATCATAAATACGACACTAGTCATGTTGAATAGTCATGTTGAATGAATCATGTGTCCACGTATATTTCAATCGTTCATTGTACTTGATCATTGGACATTAATCAACTAGACAAAAAAAATTTTGTTTTCAATCATTGAGTCCATGTTTTTTTACATGTTTACTTACTTGGAATAAAATGAAATCATTTCGAGGTAATTAATTAAATTTATACATTTATTTTTGTTAAAGGGAAGAATATTAATGCGTTTGTTAACAAATAAAGAAATTAGAATTGTGTTTACTAACATGTGAAAGATTTAGAATTGATGTATGTCACACCTCCTCATCAGGAGCCGATTCCTGAATATTCAAGAATTTGATGATTACAAAAGAGGAGATGTTTAGGAATCAACAATTCAAAATCAACGCCGATCTATTTCCTCTCCCATTTCACTTGTCTCTGAGTTAAAATTAATTTTCCGTATTAAGTAAGCAAACGTGCCTATTAAAGATAATCGACGCATAAACTTTTTGATCCAAATACCAATTGGGCCAGGGGGTTGAAATTAACACAAACTGCAAAGGCCTTCTTCAAAAAAACAATCAGCCTCTCACAGGCCCAAGTGCTATTAGAAACCAATTGGCCTACAGTATAAATACCTCACCCTCAAGCATTTAGGGTTTTCTATCTCGCTAGGGTTTTGTCTGCAAGCCGCTGCTCCGAGTCGCCGAGAGAGCTCTTCCCTCTGCGAAAATGGTAAATCTCCGCTACCTCTCTCTCTTTCTCTCTGTTTTCTCATCTCGATCTTCCATCTCTTGATTTCGTTTTCGCTTCACTAATCTCGGCCGTTTGATTTCGCAGCCGTCGCACAAGACCTTCATCATCAAGAAGAAGCTGGGGAAGAAGATGAGGCAGAACAGGCCCATCCCTCACTGGATCCGCATGAGGACCGACAACACCATCAGGTAAGCAATCCAATACGGCGTCGTATTTCTGCGTTTTCTGTTTTTAAGAATTGGGATTCCTGCTAGGTTGTAATACGGCGTCGTTTTTTGTGTGTTTTCAGGTACAACGCTAAGCGCAGGCACTGGCGCCGCACCAAGCTCGGATTCTAAGCTGGATATGGGTGTTGCTTTGGAACTGGGCTTTTCGCTGTTTTGTGATTTTAATTCGAGAGATAGACTTGGTAATCTTTTATGTTTGGTCAATCGGGAACACTTCGGTGATGGATTTGTAGTTTAATTTGTATTTTGAGTAATGGGTTGAACCCTCTTTTGAATGATTGTGAGCTCATCATGTCTATGCAGTTCGATGATTTACTTATTGTCTGTGTGTTGACTCGTGTTCTGTTCATTATAGTCTGTTTGAGCGAAAGAGTAATATAGTTTAGCGGTGCCTTACTACATGATTCCCATTGTCTGCAAGTACGTTAGTGTTTTTATCGTAGCAACTATTTGTGGATGGTATATAGATATCCGAGGAGAGTGCTTTGGTAGTAATGTAGAACAAGGGAACTATTTGATATGAACCTTGTCTTGCCCTTTGCGTTATTAAGATATGTTGGTGTAGGATGTTTATTGAGATTCAATATCAAGTGATGGTCAAAAGGATTTATTGGTGGATTCTGAACTTTGGTTCTAGTATAGTATAGCATGCTGGTGACTTTCTAGCATGCTTAGGTTGCTTTTGAGGTGAGAATTGTGGCCCTGGTTGGCTAGATGTTGACTAATTTTGCTGATTGTTATGCTGGAGGTCTTGTGTCCTGTTTGAAGCACCGATATGCATTAGTTTGATGTACCTCTCATTTGCATGTATGAATTTACTTTTGCTTATTCCATGTAGCTTGGTGTTTTGATTCAAAATTATAGCTATGAAGTTTTTGGCCAAGAATATGGATTTAGTGCTTTCATTGCTTTGTAGTTTGTACAGTAATGTTAGCAATTCACGTTGAATATGGTCTTCCAAGTTTCAACTACATCTAAAACTTGCTTGAATAAATCTAAGTGCCCATGCTGCTAGTACTTCTAGATTCAATCAAAAGTGCCCTGGCTTCATAGATAGATAGATAGAGAGAGGTCCTAATTAAAACATGCCAACATAGTATTGTAGTCGGACAATTTCGTTGTAATAAGATCGACTGAGAATCACTGAATGACCTTGTGTACAAAAACTACAATCTCAAGAATAGCTGATCCTATTCTGTTTGATGACATTGACATGACTTCCGAGTGGGTGGAAGAGAGTTACAGTCCAAGCTTCGGTTCTGCTCTGGATGAGAGTGACCTGAATACAAGACAGTTCAATGCTGCCATATTTGGTTTATGATCCTGAAAATGATTTCAGCAACTATTCAAAATTCATGTTTGCATTTACCTTGTAAAAAATAGGGTAGTTATCCTCTTATGTAATGTGCATCTTTTGAACATGGAATTTTAGGTTAAAAAATAAAATAAATTTGGTAACACAACAACGTGGGGAGAAAGAGGAGGGTAAAACATAGAAAATTACCGAAGAGGCAGGGGACCCTCCGGCACTACAAGCGTAATTAAGAGGAGGCTTGTCACGCGTTTCAAATTCTTCTTACCCAAGTTGTAACACACACAATACGGCTTGACAAGGGAGAGAATGACCATTCACCCCTCTGTCACGATTTAAATTACGTGTTCTGTTTGCCTCTCCATTTGGAAATGACCGAGAAGCTAAAAGGGCATTACTGTCCTTAAAGAAATACCGAGAGAATATAGAGACACACGTAGAGCCTCCTGCCATCCTCGGACCTCTCTCTCTCTCTCGTTTCTTCGCTTCGCTCTTGTCTGTCTCACAATGGAAGGCGCCGCCTACTGGTTTCTTGTCTCACAATGTGATTGACTATGCTACTATCAAAGCGAATGCGAATGCGAACTTTGTTGTTGAGACATTTGTTGAAACTAGTTCAAATCTTGGATATGTCAACCAACTGACCAAGAGGCTTCAAAAGAATGAAGTCGATTTGGTTAAGATGTCTTGGAGTCACCATGACGAAGGTGAGGCATCTTGGGAGTTAGAGTCAGATGTGAGGGCTAAGTACCCCAAGTTGTTTTTAGATTAGTGTACTTGAATTTTGGGACGAAATTATTTTAATGGGGATAGATTGTAGTAACCTGGGTTTTCATATTAATTTTCTTGTAATATTTTCGAATTAACTAAAGGGATATGTTTGTGAAAATGCCTTTACAGAATTACAGATCTTGGTAGTGGAAGTTTCCGAAGTCTAAATAATTTAAGTGTTTCGTTTTAAGCTCTTAAAGTTGATTTTTTTATCCGTTAGGTATTTTCAAAAATTTTATTCACGAAATTCGTAAAGCTCGACGATACGAGTTCGTGAATACACGGCACGCCTAAAACGGATGAAGTATAAAAAAATTGCAATCAGTCGAAGTTTAGAATTGATTTTTAGAGAGGGTATAAATTGAAAAGTTGTGGGGTTTTATTTTAGAAACCCATTTCAGAAAAGCCTCAACCATTTCTCTCTCTCTTTCCTCCCGACGCCGCGCGCGCGGCCTCATCTCTGCCTATCCGGAACTCGGCCGTCCGGCCACCAAACCGGACGCCACTGGTCCCGTTCGGTACGCACAGGCCTCCTCTCCATTTCTGGGGCTGCACCGCTCGTTGTCTCGCCGCCTAGACGCCGCTACAAGGCGGTGGAGGTGTTTCGGTCTCGCCGGAAATTCTCCCTTCGACGGCAACATAGGTCGAAACTTGGTAAGTCTTGCTTCCCTCCTTCATCTGAAGGTGATTCGTCTAGCTAGCAACCTAAAAATCGATGTTTTGGACCCTGGGTTTTCAGATTTGAAGCTCGAGCTTGTGGCGGTTGTTTGGAGCAGTTTAAGGCCGATTCGAGGCTAGTCTCAGGTACAAAGATTGTCTCTTTTGCTTTGATCTACGAGTTGAGTATGTTGAATGTCCAAATTGCAGCGTTTCGGGCAGCGCGTGGAAGCGCGTGTCCGGGCAGTGTGGGTAGTTTAAGTTGCTTTGTTTGTGTCGTTGTGAGTGTGTTGGTTTGTGATAAGGCTACACATTTTCCCCTCATTCTCTCTTCTCAGCCGCCCTACACCTCTCTGCAGAGCAATGGCGTTCATCAAGGCCTCCGAACCCCGCGCCTACTTCACGTGCTTCCAGTTCAAATACAAGTGCCGCCGCAACAATCTGCTTCATAGGCGTTGATTCAGCAGTCATCTCTTTCTTTAAACAAAATTGATATGAAGGTGAAACATTAGAATTATGCATTCTCTTATCTAATTTTAAGTTAAGGTCACATAGCACTGAGTCTTTTGGATGGAACTCTCCCTTCATAGGCTAGATTGAGTCTGTTGTAGCAATCAATAGTAGTATGTCATGCTTTAGCTGAAATTTGGCATATAGGGCGAGATGAAGAAGAGTTGCAAGAAAACTCATCAATATAACAGCAGTTAAAACAAGCAATCAAAGCTCGTAGCAAACAAAATCCATGGTATTAACTGAAAATTTCTGTAAGGAAAACTTTATTACAAACTGAAATCATTATTTCAAATGTCATACAAAATAAATTTTCAAAAGAAACCATAAAACTCAGAGCAACTCCTACTGTTTTCAGCAATCTAAACCAATCTCTTCAGTATGTAGTGAGAAGCTTACCGGTTGTTTTTAGATTCCTCATGGACATGAAAGCGTGGAACATGATAGATTTGTGATAACATTCAGATGTATTTCTTGAGGCACTCTTTCGTCAAAGGCGAATGAGCCAACTCCTCCGGTGTTTCCCTAAATAAATCATGAATAGGAGAAAAGGATTTTGATTAGGGTTAAGATTTTGGGGAAAAACACAGATAGGCCAATAGTCAACAAACAAACTCAATATATAACCAGTCAAATCAACCGCGCGCTAAAAGTAATGAACTCACCACCACTCCGGCGTTGAGCTCAACCGTTCCACGTTGCCGACGTCATAATCCTCATTCTCGACCACCGACGGAAATATATGCATGCTAAAGATTCACTTAACTAGCTAGGAGGGTTTATGTGGGTTTAGGGTGGTTGTGACTACCAAAATAGGTAATGATAAGAACTGTAGTATCTTCCTCATTTCTTTGCACCTGTTAATAAATAAATAAAATCACAATTTAATAACATCACAGGTTTAATCTAATAAATAAATAAGTTGTTCGGAGCTTACATGTTTCCTCACACGGCAACGAGCTGACTTGCATCAGTAGTAGGTTTTTTTATCTCTTTTGAAAACCATGTCATGTTGATTTACTTTTGGTCTCTTTAGAGCTTTCATGGAGGACTGTTCATTAATGACTAATCTGAATTACTTTGAAAAGATTATTAAACCATTTGGTGATCTTATTAAACTGGTTAGGGGGTTAAGCAAAGTTCAATGTAATGTTGTTTGTGTTGGTTACTGAAGTTTGATTATAGGAACATACATATTAAGCTTGATTTGTTACTATGAAATTTGTTTAAATCTTACCAATTTTTTTTTTGGCAGATCTCTGACGGTTATTATTAGAGTTACCATGGGAAAAAGTTTCTAAAAAGAGATAAAAAAAACCTACTACCGATGCAAGTCGGCTCATTGCCGTGTGAGGAAACATATAAGCTCCGAACAACTTATTTATTTATTAGATTAAACCTGTGATGTTATTAAATTGTGATTTTATTTATTTATTAACAGGTGCAAAGATGTGAGGAAGATACGACAGTTCTTATCATTACTTATTTTGGTAGTCACAACCACCCTAAACTCACATAAATCCTCATACCTAGTTAAGTGAATCTTTAGCATGCATATATTTCCGTCGGTGGTCGAGGATGAGGATTATGACGTTGGCAGCTTGGAACGGTTGAGCTCAACGCCGGAGTGGTGGTGAGTTCATTATTTTTAGCGCGCAGTTGATTTGTCTGGTTATATATTGAGTTTGTTTGTTGACTATTGGTCTGTCTATGTTTTTGCCCAAAATCTTAACCTTGATCGGAATCCTTTTCTCCTATTCATGATTTATTCAGGGAAACACCGGAGGAGTTGGCTCATTTGCCTTTAACGGAAGAGTGCCTCGAGAAATACATCTGAATGTTATCACAGATCTATTATGTTACACGCTTTCCTGTCCATGAGGAATCTGAAAACGACCGGTAAGCTTCTCATTACATATTGAAGAGATTGGTTTAGATTGCTGAAAACAATGGGGAGTTGCTCTGAGTTTTATGGTTTTTTTGAAAATTTATTTTGTATGACATTTGAAATAATGATTTCAGTTTGTAATAAAATTTTCAGTTAATACCATGGATTTTGTTTGCTGCGAGCTTTGATTGCTTGTTTTAACAGTTGTTATATTGACGAGTTTTCTGGCAGCTCTACTTCATCTCGCCCTATATGCCAAATTGCTGCTAGAGCAGGACATACTATTATTTATTGCTACAACAGACTCAATCTAGCCTATATGAAGGGAGAGTTCCATCCAAAAGACTCAGTGCTATGGCTGCCTCCATTACCACACCTGCTTCCTCTACATGGTTGCTCGACACCGGTGCAA
Organism: Fragaria vesca subsp. vesca; assembly: GCF_000184155.1. Lineage (NCBI taxonomy): Eukaryota > Viridiplantae > Streptophyta > Magnoliopsida > Rosales > Rosaceae > Fragaria > Fragaria vesca. The sequence goes on from NC_020491.1 coordinate 2,069,984, forward strand.
ATTCACATGTCACTGCTGATTTGGGGAATCTGCAATATCAAACCGTCATGGTAATGATCAAATCAATGGCATAGGTACTGCTACTCTTCCTATTTCTCATATTGCCTCCAATTGAATAACGATACTTTCACTCTTAATAATATACTTCTTTATGTTTTCATGGATTTTGTAAACAAGATCATAAAGGACAGTTTATTTTGAGCATATGGTCAGATTTTTGCAGGAGCTCAAATAAACATACAGGTATCATATCTCGTTGGTGGTTCATGTTATATATTGCTGTTGCACAGTAGTTTTGGAATTCAATTAACTTGTTAGTTATTTGTTGTTCCTTAGCTCAATGTTGTAGTGATATATAGACAGAACTTTGAAATGGTTATTGAGACTGTAGCACCTTGTGCACACTCCAGAAAAATCTCAATATTGATATTCTGAATTTCACGTTATGAATTCATGCACAGTTGTCCTCTTAACTTGCTGTACTAAAAATGCAAATTCAGAAGGGTTCGATTTTGGTGGTGAGAATCAACTTAGTTAGTTGTGGATGAAGGTTTTGTTATGTTAATTCTTTGTGTTCCATAATCTTTTTAATTTCTGATAAATCTAACCTCCAAGAACAATGAAGATATTGAAACAAAGTAGAATCAATTTGAGTGGTGCAGTGTTATTTACCTTAGCATAAGGGGAATAGTACTTATAGCCTTCATTATGGTTTCCACATATCATTAACTTGTTTAACATATATATATCTGTTTGCCCTATGACTCTAGAAGTGTCCAGAATCAGTACTGATATACGGTCCTTCAGAGATCAATGTCATCAGCTGATTCCATATATATGCCTATACGATCTAGCACTGGCCCAACGATGAACATCTCTATCTCGAATTAGGCAAGAATGAATATCTCAGTATCGATGTTTCTAGTTTCCGCATGGTAAACTAATGAATTCATCTTTATTTCTGTGCTGTAAATGCAAATGCAGAAGGAAAATTTTCTGTGACAAGGATCAAATCCAGTACTCTAAACAAACTCTGTTACACCCTTTGTGTTGTGCGCATCGCGTTCGAGTTTCGACCATTACAAACTCTTAGTTTATGATGTTTTCCTAACCTATATTGGCCTTGATTTTGGCACCACATGAACTTGGGAGCTTTGGAACCAAGAAATCCTTAGCAGCTTCTTAACCTGTAGCTTGTGTTTTCATCAATGTACACTCCTTTCTTGGTCCAAGTTAGTTACAATTACAAAGACGCACACTGAATCGAAGCTATATATTTGAGTACTGCATAGTTTTCTTGCTAACAAACAAGCCATGTGGACTATGGAGTGTCTGCCTATCTCCCTCTCTATTCCATGTGACCAGCTTCATCGAATATGTAAATTTAGTACTAAATTCATTCAAACCTTTTGAACGACTAAAAGATATTTCTTATATTTGTCAGGATTGCGTATTGCGAGTGTGAGCAATCATTTTTTGACTTAGTACTGAGAGAGACAGCAGTGACTGTTGCACTATATATGATGTTATGTCAGTTTGAGCATCAATATTAAAAAAGGCTTTCTGCATTCGAATTTTCCATTAATTTTCTTGGCAACATGCATGTTTGCACATAATGATGAGTTTTATCTGCAAAAGTTTGTGTTAGACTTCATTGTTTGCTTATGCAGTCAATCCTAATACGATTCACTTAGATTTTCATCTTTCTGCATTATCAATTTGTGATTGCTCAAGATACTTTGCCACTAGCTTTTGCTAGGCTATTACAGAGGATTGTTGCCTTCTATTTATGTCTTTTTTTCATTAAAACAAGAAACCACATTACTCTGTTTTCCCTTTATCGATCTTAGCGTAGTTAGCATTCTTGTTCAAGCTACTATAATCTTTGGTCACAAAACAAAAGAAGGAAAATCTTTGCATTAAAGAACTGCATGTAGTAAGAACTGTAGTGTTTCATTGAAGTGATCTATATATGTCCTTTTGTACCGAGTAAGAATGACATATATATATGATTATAGATTCACCAAGAGTGTTGCATCTACAAGTCTGTCTTTTCATCAATGTCTTTTCTACATCTTCTAAAGCTTATTATAGATGCAACATGACTGTTGGGTTGCCTAGTTCGAAAGCAAGTATAGTCTCAACCAATATGGTTAAATTGCCTCTCTGAGTTGGTTGTACGTACGGAAAAAACGATCGAGTCCTATATCCATGCAAATGACAACACAATAATAAGGTAAGAATGAGAGCCACAAACACCTCTAACAAACTCCTCCGGCTTCCGATGAATCAGGTGACCCTCCAATTCCATTGTCTTCCTCTTGTATAAAACCAGACAAGGTTGCAGCAGTAGAGCCTTAGGCCATTGGAACAGATTAATAATAAGGGTCCGAAGAATCGGACAAATCTCAATTTACATATCCTTTTTACTTTCATCTCCATATTCTCTCGACCTCCCTCTTTCCAGTCTCTTCAGAAGCCAGGCTTTGGCGGATGAGGAGGCCTTGTAAGGGAGGTGCATGAGAGAAGAATAAGACTAAGAAGAAGAAGAAGAAGAGCCTAAGTAAGTTATTGTTAGGCGTTTTTCTTCAGAACATATCCAACCATGGCCGATATCTCCTTGGAGGACGTGAAGAACGAGAATGTCGACCTTGTAAGCTAGCTTCTGCATTTTAGTACTTGAACTTTGTATTGAGGACACTGCTGCGGATTAATTGAGTTGTGAAAAATTTGTGTAATGCAGGAGAAAATCCCGGTGGAGGAAGTGTTCGAGCAGCTGAAATGCTCGAAACAAGGGTTGAGCACAGATGAGGGAACGAAAAGGCTTCAGGTTTTCGGCAAGAATAAGCTTGAGGAAAAGAAGGAGAGCAAGGTTCTCAAGTTCCTAGGGTTCATGTGGAATCCCTTATCATGGGTGATGGAGCTGGCTGCAATCATGGCCATTGCTTTGGCCAATGGAGGGGTATGCAGTGCAACTGGAACTAGTTAGAATATTGTTTCGTGTAGTTAGTTTCGATTTCTTGCGGTGAAAGTTATGGTATTTGACAATGAAATGTGAACAGGGAAAGCCTACGGATTGGCCGGACTTCGTCGGTATTGTGGTGCTTCTGTTCATCAACTCAACTATCTCATTTATCGAAGAGAACAATGCTGGCAATGCTGCCGCAGCTCTTATGGCTAGTCTTGCCCCCAAGACCAAGGTTCATATCCATATTCATATTAATCAAGGATCTTAATGCATACATGTTTCTTAATTAGGACTAATTTGAATTTGAAATGTACATGCATTGAAGACAATTTCCCAATTAATGCACAAAAGTGTTTCTATTAGGACTAAACTGAAATTGGAATGTAGGTGTTAAGGGATGGAAAATGGGGTGAGAAAGAGGCAGAAATTTTGGTACCCGGGGATATCATCAGCATTAAGTTGGGAGACATAGTCCCAGCTGATGCTCGTCTCCTGGAAGGTGATCCTTTAAAGATTGACCAGGCTGCACTCACTGGTGAATCCCTACCGGTTACCAAAAACCCCGGCGATGAGGTCTTCTCTGGATCTACTTGCAAGCAGGGTGAGATTGAGGCTGTTGTTATCGCAACTGGAGTCCACACTTTCTTTGGCAAGGCTGCACACTTGGTGGATAGCACCAACCAAGTTGGTCACTTCCAAAAGGTATGTATGATGGTGTTTTAGTGGTTGTGGTGAACAAATTTATGTCATGCATTTTGATTCAATCTTTGAACACTTTTGGACTAGTATGACGTATTGGATTGTGTAAACAGGTGTTGACATCTATTGGTAACTTCTGCATCTGCTCCATTGGAGTTGGAATGGTGATTGAGATATTGGTGATGTACCCCATTCAGCACAGGGCATATAGAGATGGTATTGACAATCTGTTGGTGCTCCTAATCGGAGGTATCCCCATTGCCATGCCAACGGTGTTATCCGTGACCATGGCTATTGGGTCTCACCGCTTGTCACAGCAGGGTGCCATCACCAAGAGGATGACAGCCATTGAAGAAATGGCAGGAATGGATGTACTTTGCAGTGACAAGACCGGAACTCTCACCCTCAACAAGCTTACTGTCGACAAGAGTCTGATTGAGGTTAGTGAGAAAGTAATATTATCATTATGCATGTGCTCATGATCGATACTCTTGATAACGTGAGTGCTTAGTTGTTCTGATGTCATTGTAATTACAGGTGTTCCCTAAGAACTTGGACAAAGATGGAGTGGTCTTGCTCTCTGCCAGGGCTTCCAGGATAGAAAACCAGGACGCAATCGATGCTTCAATTGTTGGGATGCTGGGTGACCCAAAGGAGGTACACACATCACCATTAACCTAGTGTTTTTCTACCCTATGAATTGTAGTGATTGAAGCAACTGCAACTTACATTGTAGGCAAGAGCAGGGATCACTGAGGTACATTTCCTGCCCTTCAACCCTGTCGAAAAGCGCACAGCAATCACCTACATTGATAGCAATGGGGATTGGCACAGATGCAGCAAGGGTGCTCCTGAGCAAGTAAGATATGATCTAGTCTTATTGTACCAATTGATTTACTTCTGTAGCTACATTTTCAAGACTGACATATAACTGTTTTGCTCATTCACCAGATCATTGACCTATGTGACCTTAAGGGAGAAGCGAGGAAGAAGGCACACGAAGTCATTGACAACTATGCTGACCGTGGTCTTCGTTCATTGGGTGTGGCACGACAGGTGAATAAATTTGACATCATAACTATTACTTAGTGGTGTTCATTGTATCCACATTGTGATGAATTTGCTGGATTTATCTTTTTTCTTTATTCATCTACAGACAGTATCAGAGAAGACCAAGGAAAGTGCTGGTGATCCATGGGAGTTTGTTGGTCTATTGCCTCTCTTTGATCCTCCAAGGCATGACAGTGCCGAGACTATCCGCCGTGCTCTTGAGCTTGGTGTCAATGTAAAGATGATCACTGGTGACCAACTTGCCATTGGAAAGGAGACCGGCCGAAGGCTTGGCATGGGCACCAACATGTACCCTTCATCTACCCTTCTTGGCCAAAGCTTGGACGAGTCCATTGCTACAATTCCTGTTGATGAGCTCATTGAAAAGGCTGATGGATTTGCTGGAGTCTTCCCTGGTAAGCATATGTTTTTTCTTTTCATGGAGCATAATCAAAGAAAGAAGTCAGAAACTAATTCAATTTGGACATGCATATATGCAGAGCACAAGTATGAGATTGTCAAGAAGCTGCAGGAGAGGAAACACATCTGTGGTATGACCGGAGATGGTGTGAATGACGCCCCGGCTCTCAAGAGAGCAGACATTGGCATTGCAGTGGATGATGCAACTGATGCAGCCAGGAGTGCCTCAGACATTGTACTGACTGAGCCAGGCCTGAGTGTTATAGTGAGCGCCGTGTTGACAAGCAGAGCCATCTTCCAGAGGATGAAGAACTACACCATTTATGCTGTTTCCATCACAATCCGTATTGTGGTGGGATTCATGCTCCTTGCTCTCATCTGGAAGTTTGACTTCTCACCATTCATGGTCTTGGTCATTGCAATCTTGAATGACGGCACCATCATGACCATCTCTAAGGATAGAGTGAAGCCATCTCCTCTGCCCGACTCCTGGAAGCTCAAGGAAATCTTTGCCACTGGAATTGTCCTCGGAACTTACATGGCTGTCATGACTGTGGTCTTCTTCTGGATTGCACACAGCACTCAGTTCTTCTCTGTAAGTTCAAAATGCCACACTAAAAACCTGAACTAACAACTTTTATATAAAGCAAGCCTAATAGAAGTATCAACTGTTTGCAGAGAGTATTTGGTGTGCGACATATTGGGGACGACGCGGCGCAGCTTACCTCTGCTGTCTACCTCCAAGTGAGCATTCTCAGTCAAGCGCTCATCTTCGTGACCCGATCAAGGAGCTTCTCCTTTCTTGAACGCCCCGGTACCATGCTCATGGGTGCCTTTCTTGCAGCGCAGTTGGTTAGTGGCTCATTTCTGCCTTGTTCCATAATGTTCAAACTAGCTAGCTTTAGAAACTCGTTATCTTGCCTAAGTTTGGTATTTTCATATGTTATACAGGTGGCTACCCTCATTGCTGTGTATTGTAGCTGGGGCTTTGCTAGAATCGATGGTGTCGGATGGGGATGGGCAGGTGTTATCTGGATCTACAGCATTGTCACCTACTTCCCTCTCGACATCTTCAAGTTCATAATCCGTTACGCATTGAGTGGCCATGCTTGGGATAGTGTTGTACAGCACAAGGTTTGTTTCTAGCTAGTCTTGACATTTTCAAATCCTTTTTTGTTGCATGACTGCTTAATCTTGTTTTGTGCAATGTGTGTGTTTTGACTACCTATCAAGACTGCCTTCTCAACAAACAATGACTATGGAAAGGCTGAGAGAGAGGCACAGTGGGCAGCAACTCAACGAACACTCTCTGGTCTCCAGTCTCCTCCGGAATTGTTCCACGGCAACCACCATGGGGATGAGCAATCGATAGCTGAGCAAGCCAAGAGACGAGCAGAAGTTGCTAGGTAAAATTAATAACCAGACCAGTTTTAGAACCACTAATGTACACATTCCAATCAATGCTACAGCTGAAGAGAGTTTGATCAAAAGGGCATCCATTTTTACCTTGATGCTTCCTTGTAACCTCAATAGATCAATTCAAAGGTCTCTCTTTCAGATGTTCTGTATGAATCCAACGCCTACGTGTATATCTATACAAAAACATAGAGGAATGAGAAATTGTCACTCACATTAGAAATTAATCTCAGTTAAGACTTGATTTGAAGAACATAGACTAGTATACCTGAGAGTTGCATTCATTGATTTTGTACATGTTACATATACATCTGCAGGCTGAGGGAGCTCCACACCTTAAAGGGGCACGTCCAATCTGTGGTCAAGCTGAAGGGGCTTGATATCGAAACTATCCAGCAGAACTACACCGTCTAGAACACTTCATCACAAAAACGATGGAGTTATCAGTAGTATGAACGAGGAGGCCAGGGTATCAAGGACCAAAAGGGCGTAGCTGGAGATAGAGGTGCTAAGGAGAAGCTTAGCTTATAATAGTTGTACAAACTCTTCTTCTTCTTCTTCTTCTTCTTCTTTTGCACTTTGTTGTAATATACGATTGAAAGTAAAGAGGGTATTGTGCATTGGTGGGGCTTCATTCAGATGATGAGATTTGTCCTAGTAAATTTAGGAAAAGGAAAACTAGGCCTCTCTTTGAGATAGAATGAAGTTTACTACTAATACATAATAGTAAATAATAGTAAATTAGTAATACGTTTATCTACCCTCATGTGATATATTGTGGACTTGGCGGGTCAAGGCAGTCTTTACGCGGGTCTTAAGTAGGTCTTGACGGCTCTAGACGGGTTAAGACGCCCCCTTGGCTTCATTAAGTGGGTCTCGGCAGCCCCTTAGCGGCCCTAGACGTGTTTCGGCAGCCCCTTGGCAGGTCTAGACAGCCCCAAAGTTGGTCTAGGTGGGTCAAGGCGATCTTTTGGTAGGTCTAGGCTGTCTCTAAGCGAGTCTAGGTGGTCCCTACATGGGTCTAAGAGGGCCAAGGCGGGTCAAAGCGGCCCCAAGGCGGGTTAAAGCGACCCCTTGGCGGCTCTCGGCGGGTCAAGATGCCCTCTCGGCGGCCCTAGCTAAGTAGGTCTCGGCAGCCCCTTAGTGGCACTAGGTAGCCTCTAAGCGGGTTTAGGTGGTCCCTAAGCAGGTCTAGGCGGTCCCTACGTGGGTCTGGGAGGACCAAGGCGGTCCCTTGGCAGGTCAAGGCGGGTCAAAGTGGCCCCTTGGCATGTTAAGGCGGTCAAGGCGGTCCCTTGGCAGGTCAAGGCGGGTCAAAGCTGCCCCTTGGCATGTCAAAGCTGCTTAGGGCCACCTTGACCCGTCTTGGCCCATCTTGACCCTCTTTTAACCCGCCTTAGCCTTCCTTGATCCGCCTTGACCCGTCTTGGCCCGCCTTAACCTGCCTTAACCCTCTTAGACCCGCCTTGACCATCTTAGACTCGCCTAGGGCCACCAAGGAGCCGCCATGACTCGCCATGGACCGCCTTGACCCGCCTTGACCTGCCTTGGCCCGCTTTGACCCGTCTTGGACCGCCTTGGCCCGCCTTAACCCGCCTTGGACCGCCTTGACCCGCCTTGACCTGCCTTGGCTCGCTTTGACCCGTCTTGAACTGTATTGGCCCGCCTTAACCCGCCTAGGGCTGTTTTGACCTCCCTGGGGACCGCCATGACCCGTGACGCCAAGGGGTTGCATATGTCTGCCAAGGGGCCACCTTGAACAGCCATGGCCTATCTTGGTCCGTCTTAATTCGCCTTGACCCGCTTTGAACAGCCTTGACCCTCCTAGACCCACATAGGGCCGCCTTGACCCGCTTTGGGCCGTCATGGGCCGCCTTGACCTGCCTTGACCCGCCTTAACCCTCCTAGACCCACCTAGGGCCACCAAGAGGCCGCCATGACTCGCCAAGGGGTTGCAATGACCCTCCATGGCCCGTCTAAGGCCACCAAGAAGCCGCCATGACCCTCCTCACCTTGACCTGTCTTGGGTCGCCTTGACCCGTTTTGACCCGCCTTGAATCCCCTTGACCCTCCTAGACCCACCTAGGGCCACCAAGAAGCCTCCATGACTTGCCAAGGGGTTGCCATGACCCTCTTAGGCCCGTCTAGGGCCACCAAAAAGCTGCTATGACTCGCCAAGGGGTCGCCTTGACCCTCCTCAGCTCTTCTAGACCCATCTAGGGCAGCCAAGGGGCGTTGGGCCGCCTTGGACTGCGTTGGACTGCCTTGGCCCGTCTTAACCAGCTTTGGGCCGCCTTGACCCTCCTAGACCCGCCAAGGGGCTGCCTAGGCCCGCCTTCTACAGCCTTGACCTTCCTTGGGCGGCATTGGCCCACCTTGACCTGCCATGACCCGCCTTGATCTGCTTTGAACCACCTTGACCCGCTTTGGGCCGTCATGAGCCGCCTTGATTCACCTTGGGCCGCCATGGGCCGCCTTAACCTGTATTGGGCTGCCTTGACCCTCCTCGACCCACCTGGGGCCACCAAGAAGCCACCACGACTCACCAAGGGGTCGCCGTGACCCTCCTAGACCCACCTAGGGCCACCAAGAAGCCGCCATGACTCGCCAAGGGGCCTTGACCAGCCTTGAACCGCCTCAGGCCTCCTTGACCCGCCTTGCACCGCATTAGGCCGTCTTGACCCTCATAGACCCGCTTAGGGCCGCCTTGACCGGCCTTGGCTTGCCTTAACCCGCCTTAACTCTCCTAGACCCGCCTTGACCCTCTTAGACTCGCCTAGGGCCACCAAGAAGCTGCCTTGACTCGCCATGGATCGCCTTGACCCGTCTTGGGCCGCCTTGACCCGCCTTAACCCGCTTTGGGCCGCCATGGGCCGCCTTGACCCCCCCTTGACCTTCTTAGACTCGCTTAGGGCCACTAAGAAGCCGCCATGACTCGCCATGGAGCGCCTTGATCCGCCTTGGACCACCTAGGGCTGCCTTGACCCGCCTTGACCCGTCTTAGGCCGCCATGGGCCGCTTTGACCCGCCTTGGGCCGCCTTTACCTACCTAAACCCACCTAGGGCCACAAAGAAGCCGCTATGACTCGCCAGACCCTCCTAGGCCTGTCTAGGGCCACCAAGAAGCCGCCATGACTCGCAAAGAGGTCGCCATGACCCTCCTCGGCTCTTCTATGCCCACCTAGGGCAGCGGCCAAGGGGGAGTCTTGACCCGCCTTGAATTGCCTTTACCAGCCATGGGCCACCATAACCCGCCTTGGGCGGCCTAGTGCCATTAAGAAACCGTCATGACTCGCCAAAGCGTCACCCTGACCCTCTTACTCTCGTCTAGGGCCGCCATGACTCGCCAAGGGGTCGCCATGACCCTCCTTGGCTCTTCTAGACCCATCTAGGGCAGCCAAGGGGAGTTTGGCCGCCTTGGGCCGCCTTAACCCGCTTTGGGCCGCCTTAACCCACCTTGAACCGCATTGGACCGCCTTGACCTTCATAGATGGTAGACCCACATTGGGCCGCCTTAACCCACCTTGAACCGCCCTGGCTTGCCTTTTACCGCCTTGGCCCGCCTTGACCCACTTTGGGCCGTCATGGGCCGCCTTGACCAGTCTTTTTCCCGCCTTGGCCTTCCTTAGGCCGCCTTGACCCGCCTTGGCCCGTCTTAAACCGCCTTGACCTGCCTTGACCCACTTTGACCCGCCTTGGACCGTTTTAGGCCGCGTTGGCCCGCCTTGACCCTCCTAGACTCGCCTATGGCCACCAAGAAGCTGCCATGACTCGCCATGGACCGCCTTGACTCGCCTTGACCCGCCTTAACCCGCCTTGACCTGCCTTGGGCCGCCTTTAACCCACCTTGGACCGCCTAGGGCCGCCTTTACCCGCATTGAACCACCTTAAGCCGCCTTGACCCTCCTAAACCCACCTAAGGCCACCAAGAAGCCGCCATGACCCTCCTCGGCTCTTCCATGCCCACTTAGGGCAGCCAAGAGGCGGCCAAAGGGGAGCCTTGACCCGCCATGGGCCGCCTTGAACCGCCTTGGGCTGCCTAATGCCACCAAGAAACCGCCATGACTCGCTAAAGCATCGCCATGACCCACCTAGGGGGCTGCCTTTACACGCCTTACCCGTCTTAACCCGCTAAAGGGCTGCCATTACATGTCTACGGCTGTTTTAACCTCCCTAGGGACCGTCATGACCCACCTAGGGACGCCAAGGGGTTGCATACGTCTGCCAAGGGCCACCTTATCCCGCCTTGGCCCGTCTTGGTCCGCCTTAACCCGCCTTGACCTGCCTTGGACCGCCTTGGGCCGCATGACCCGCCTTGACCTGCCTTAGGCCGCCTTTACCTGCCTTGGACCGCCTTAGGCCGCCTTTACCCGTATTGGCCCGCCTTGACCCTCATAGACCCACCTAGGGCCACTAAGAAGCCTTCATGACTCGCCAAGGGGTCGCCATGACCCTCCTAAGCTAGTCTAGGGCCACCAAGAAGCCGTCATGACTCGCCAAGGGGTCACCATGACCATCCTCGGCTCTTCTAGATCCATCTAGAATAGCCAAGGGGCGTTGGGCTGCCTTGGACTGCCTTGAGCCGCCTTAACCCGCTTTGAGCCGTCTTAACTCGCTTTGAACCTTATTGGGCCGCCTTGACCTTCATAGACCCACCTAGAGCCGCCTTGACCCTCCTAGACCCGCCAAGGGGCTGCCTAGGCCCGCCATGGGGCCGCAATGACCTGCCCTGTCCCACCTTCGACCGCCTTGACCTTCCTTGGGTGGCATTGGTCTGCCTTGACCTGCCTTTACCCGCCTTGGGCCGCCATAACCCGCCTTGACCCGCTTTGGGCCGTCTTTACCCGCCTTTACCCACCTATGGCCGCTTTGACCCTCCTAGACCCACCTAGGGCCACCAAGAAGCCGCCATGACTCGCCAAGGGGTCGCCATGACCCTCCTACGCCCATCTAGGGCCACCAAGAAGCCTCCATGACTCGCCATGACCCTCCTAGGCCCGTCTAGGGCCACCAAGAAGCCGTCATGACTAGCCAAGGGATCGCCATGACCCTCCTCGGCTCTTCTAGACCCATCTAG
>NC_020491.1:2081633-2110241 GCF_000184155.1 Fragaria vesca subsp. vesca
GTTGGGCCGCCTTGACCTTCATAGACCCACCTAGGGCCCCCTGGACCCTCCTAGACCCATTAAGGGGCTGCCTAGGCTCGCCATGAGGCCGCCTTGGCCTGCCTTGACATGCCTTGACTTTCCTTGGGCAGCATTGGCCCGCCTTGACCCGCTTTGAACCGCCTTGCCGCTTTGGGCCGCCTTGACCCGTCTTGGGCCGCCATGAGCCGCTTTGACTTGCCTTCGGCCGCGTTGACCCTCTTAGATCCACCTAGGGCCACTAAGAAGCCGCCATGACTCGCCTTGGGCAACCTTAAACTGCCTTGACCCTGCCTTGCACCGTGATGGGCCGCCTTGACCCTTATAGACCTGCTCGGGCCACCTTAACACTCTTGGCCAGCCTTGACCCGCCTTTAACCCGCCTTGGCCTTCCTTAAGTCGCCTTGACACTCTTGGCCTGCCTTAACCCGCCTAAAACCGCCTTGCCTCCTTGACCTGCCTAGACCCTTTTAGACTCGCCTAGGGCCACCAAGAAGCCACCATGACTCCCTATAGATCGCCTTCGGCCGGCTTGACCCGCCATGACCTGCCTTGGCCCGCTTTGACCAGCTTTGGACCGTCTTAGCCCACCTTAAACCGCCTTGACCCTCCTAGACTGGCCTAGGGCAACCAACAAGCCGCCATAACTCGCCATGGCCCTCCTTGATTCGCCTTTAACCCACGTTGGCCTTCCTTGGGCCGCCTTGACCCTCCTAGACCTGCCACGGGGCTGCCTAGGGCCGCCATGACCTGCTCTAACCCGCCTTTAACTCGCCTTGGGCTGTCTTGAGCTTCCTTAGCCCGCCATAACCCGCCTTGACCCTCCTAGACCCGCCTTAATCCTCTTAGACTCGCCTTGGGCCGCTTTGACCCGCCTAAGGCCGCCTTGGCTTGCCTTGGCCCGCTTTGACCCGCCTTGAACCTCCTTGACCCTCTTAGACCCTCCTAGACTAACCTAGGGCCACCAAGAAGCCTCCATGACTCGCCATGGACTGCCTTGGGCCGCCTTGGGCCATCTTCAACCGCCTTGACCCGTCTTAGGCCGCCATGGCCGCCTAGACCCGCCATGGCCGCCTAGACCCGCCATGGCCGCCTAGACCCGCCATGGCCGCCTAGACCAAGAAGCCGTCATGACTCGCCAAGGGGTCGCCATGACCCTCCTCAGCTCTTCTAGGCCCATCTAGGGCGGCCATAGGGGCGCCTTGACCCGCCTTGGGCCACCTTGGACCGCCTTTACCCGCCTTGGGCCGCCACGGGCCGCCATGAGCCGCCATGGACCACCTTGACCCTCCTAGACCCACCAAGAAGCCACCATGATTCTCCAAGGGGTTGCCATGACCCTCTTAGCCCCGTCTAGAGCCACCAAGAAGCCGCCATGAGTTGCTAAGGGGTCGCTATGACCCTCTTAGCCTCGTCTAGGGCCACCAAGAAGCAGCCATGAGTCGCCAAGGGGTTACCATGACCCTCCTCGGCTCTTCTAGGCCCATCTAGGTAGCCAAAGGGCGGCCAAGGGGCGCCTTAATTGACCCGCCTTGACACACCTTGGCCGCCTTGACCTTCGTAGACCCACCTAGGGCAATCAAGAAGCCGCTATGACTCTCCAAGGGGTCGCCATGACCCTCCTCGGCTCTTCTAGGCCCATCTAGGGCAGCTAAGGGGGCGCCTTGACTCGACTTGGGCCGCCTTGGACTGCCTTGTGCTGCCATGGGGTCGGCTTGACCCGACTTTGGGCCACCTTGATCCGGCTTGGGCTGCCTTGACCCGCCTTGACTCGCCATGGGGTCGTCGTGACCCTCCTAGACTCACCTAGGGTAATCAAGAAGCCGCCATGACTCGCCAAGTGGTCGCCATAACCCTCCTCGGCTTTTTTAGGCCCATCTAGGGCAGCTAAGAGGCGACCAAGGGGGCGCCTTGGGCCGCCTTGACCCACCTTGACTCGCCTTTAACCTGCCTTGGTCTTCCTTGGGCCGTCTTAAACTGCCTTTACCCTCCTTGACCAGCCACGGGGCTACCTAAGGCCGCCATGACCCGCCTTTAACCCGCCTTGGCCTTCTTTTGGCCGTATTGACCCGCCTTAAACCGCCTTGACCCTCTTAGAACCGTCGTCACCCTCTTAAACTTGCCTTGGATCGCCTTGACCCTCCTAGACCCGCCTAGACTCACCTAGGGCCACCAAGAAGCCTCCATGACTCACCATGGACCGCCTTGATCCGCTTTGACCCGCCTTGACCTGCCTTGGCCCGTCTTGACCCATCTAGGGCCGCCAAGGGACCGCCTTAGCCCGTCTTGGCCTGCCTCGGCTCTTCTTGGCCCACCTAGGGCAGCCAAGGGGCACCATGACCCACCTAGGGGCTGCCTTTACACGCCTTGACCCATCTTTACCCACCAAGGGGCTGCCTTTACACGCCTTGACCCATCTTTACCCACCAAGGTGCTGCATACGTATGCCAAGGGGCCACCTTGACCCGCCTTAGGCTGCTTTAGCCTGCCTTGATCCCTTTACCCGCCTTGAACCACCTTGGCACTCCAAGACCCACCTAGGGCCACCAAGAAGCCGCCATGACTTGTCAAGGGGTCGCCATGATCCTCCTAGGCCTGTCTAGGGCCACCAAAAAGCTGCCATGACTCGCCAAGGGGTCGCCATGACCCTCCTCAGCTTTTCTAGGCCTATCTAGGGTAGCCAAGGGGCGGTCAAGAGGACGCCTTGGCCCGCCTTGACCCGATTTGGGCCGCCATGGGCCGCCTTGACCCGGCTTGGGCCACCATGGGCCGTCTTGACCCGTCTTGTACCCCGTTGGGCCGCCTTAACCCTTATAGACCCGCCTAGGGCCGCCTTGACCCGCTTGGCCAGCCTTAACTCGCCTTTAACCCACCTTGGCCTTCCTTAGGCCGTCATGACCCGTCTTTGCCAGCCTTAACCCGCCTTAAACCGCCTTGACCCTCCTTGACCCTCTTAGACTCGCTTAGGGCCACCAAGAAACTGCCATGACTCCCCATAGACCGCCTTGGGCCTCTTTGACCTGCCTTGGCCATCTTTGACCAGCTTTGGACCGTCTTGGCCCGCTTTAACCCGCCTTGAACCTTTTAGACTCGCCTAGGGCCACCAACAAGCCGCCATGACTCGCCATGTCCCCCCTTAACTCGCCTTTAACTCGCCTTGGCCTTCCTTGGGCCGCCATGGGCCACCTTGACCCGCCTTGGCCCGTCTTGACTCGATTGACCCGCCTTGACCTGCTTTGGGCCGTCTTGACCCGCCTTGAACCATCTTGGGCCGCCCTGACCCTCTTAGATGCACCTAGGGCCACCAAGAAACCGTCATGACTCGTTAAAGGGTTGCCATGACCTTCCTAGGCCCGTTTAGGGCCACCAAGAAGCGGTCATGACTCGCTAAGGGGTCCCAATGACCCTCCTCGGCTCTTCTAGGCCCATCTAGGGCGCCTTAACCCACCCTAACCCGCCTTGGCCCGCTTTGACCCGCCATGGACCACCATGGCCCGCCTTGACCCGCCTAGAGCCACCTTGACCCTCCTAGACTCGCTTAGGGCCACCAAGAAGCCGCCATGACTCGCCATGGACCGCCTTGACCCGCCTTGACCTTCCTTGGACAGCCTTGGGCTGCCTTGACCTGCTTTGGACAGCCTTGACCCGCCTTGACCTATCTTGGACTGCCTTGGCCCGCCTTGGACTGCCTTGGCCCACCTTAACCCCGCCCTTGGGCCTCCTTGAACCTCCTAAACCCACCTAGGGTCACCAAGAAGCCACCATAACTTGCCAAGGGGTTGCCATGACTCTCCTCAGCTCTTCTATGCCCACTTAGGGTAGCCAAGAGGCGGCCAAGGGGGAGCCTTGACCAGCCTTGACCCGTCAAGGGGCTGCCTTTACACACTTATGGCTGTTTTAACCTCCCTAGGGACCGCCATGACCCGTCTAGGGATGCCAAGGGGCTACATACGTCGGCCAAGAGGCCACCTTGATCCATCTTGGTCCGCCTTAACCCGCCTTGACTTGCCTTGAACCGCCTTAACCCGCCTTGACCCACTTTGGGCCGCCTTTACCCGCCTTAGACCGCCTTGGGCAGCCTTAACCCTCCTTAGGCCACCTTTACCCGCCTTGAAACGCGTTGGGCCGCCTTGAACGTTCTAGACCCACCAAGGGCCGTCATGACTCGCCAAGGGGTCTCCATGACCCTCCTAGGCTCATCTAGGGCCACCAAGAAGCCGCCATGACTCGCCAAGGGGTCTCCATGACCCTCATCGGCTCTTCTAGACCCATCTAGGGCAACTAAGGGGCGTTGGGCCGCCTTGGACTGCCTTGGGCCACCTTGACCCTCCTAAACCCACCTAGGGCCACCAAGAAGCCGCCATGACTCGCCAAGGGGTCGCCATGACCCTCCTCAGCCCTTCTAGGCCCATCTAGGGCAGGCAAGAGGCAGCCAAGGGGGCGCCTTGACCTGCCTTGCCCGTCGTGACCCGTCCTGGGCTGCCATGGGCCGCCTTCACCTGCTTTGGACCTCCATGGGCTGTCTTGACCCTCCTAGACCGACCTACGGCCACCAAGAAGCCGACATGAATCGACAAGGGGTCATCGTAACCCTCCTAGACCCACCTACGGCCACTAAGAAGCCACCATGACTCGCCAAGGGGTCGTCATGATCCTCCTAGGCCTATCTAGGGCCACCAAGAAGCCGCCTTGACCTGCTTTGGGCCGTCTTGACCCGCCCTGGCTCGCCTTCGACAACTTTGGCCCGCCTGGACTTTCCTTGGGCGGAATTGGCTCGCCATGACCCGCCTTGACACGCCATGGGCCGGCTTGACCCTCCTACATGATAGGTGCATTTTATGCAACGTTCTTAATGTGTTTCCGACCCTATTTAGCTATGTAATTCCTTTAACAATATTCATTTTAACTTAGTTTGTTTTTATGTCACAAATAAAGCCAATGAGCACAAAAGAAGCAAAAGGGGAGAAATCCTGAAGAAAAAGGAACATATGGCGCAAGGAAAGAATTCAGCAAATTTGCCAGGAATTTTCAGTCAACTTCGACAGAGGATTTTGATCAGCTCACAACTATCCAAGAGATGAACTTTATATCAATGGAAAGCTAGAAGAGTCTAGTTTCCAGAACTTTTTGCGGATCATCAATAGCTATTTTGGAGAAGAAGTTATAACCGTTTGAGTGGCCAAAGGCCAGTCTGCCTGAATTTCTGAATTGGACCGAAACTTCAATTTCAAGGCCTAAACCACATTGGCAAGCCCATAGATGAAAATTAGGGTTCTCTAACCCTAATAGCAGATGCTCATACATATAGGAGGAGTTAGAGAAGGAAAAGGTATCACTTCTTATGCACCAAAAGTCAGAAATTGCCGTTCTTCTGCTCTCCATAACCGTAGCTCTATTCCTCCCATATATCCTAGTTTTAGCTTTAGTTTCTGCCAAGATTAGGACTTTTCTGAAGCTTGGCAGTTCATCTCTTCCGTGTGCTACTCTTGGCGTGCTTTGAAGCTTTCTTCGAAGATCAAAAAGTGTAAAACATGACTTCTACTTCTGTATTTCGATTTAGTTTTAATTTTAGTACGTAGTTTTTCTTTCATCTTTGTGACGTTTGGATTTGATGTATGGGATGATTTTGAACTATTGTTATGAAATTTTCAGATTGTTATGATTGAGTGTTTAAGTTGTTTTTAATATTTGTTTAACTTAGATCATGCCTACTATTGTGTTAGAAAGTCTATGATTCTAGTTTAATTCAATATGATAATTCGGCCAAGTTAGTAAAGCCATAGTTTATGCAAAGCCTCTTCTGGTAAGTGTAGATTAACAAGTGGTAAAAATTAGGATTCATGTGATATGGGTTTTGATTAAGAACATAGATTGCATGTTAGGTTGTTAAGCCTCTTCCGGCAAACAAATCTAATATGTTCGAGTTCATCTTTTATGCTTAATGATTCATGTAGTGTGTTGTATGGATGCGCTTCGTATTAACATGATACATTGCATGAAATATTCTATGTGTTAGGACTTTTCCAGCATAGGAGACTTGAGAAGATTATATGGGATGCATGACCTCTTTCGGCTTGTGTTTCGAATTCGTTTCTTGCACTTAGTTGGCATGGTTTTTAGGTTTTATGAATTGAAAAGCTTGGATACTTGGTGATATGACTCTTGGTTGTGTTTGAAGTTGATCACATGCATATAGTAGCTTAGGTTTTTGTTTCTTTTTTAGTTTTAGGATTTTCGTCACTTTTCTGTCCCCTGTTTTGTTTTATTTTATTTTCATATCAACCGATCTTCGAACCCCCTGAAAATTTGTATAGTTGTTCATATGTTTGTCTACTATATCTCTGAAAATTTTTGTATTTTTCTGAGTAGTTTAGGTTAGGTTTTTAATTAGGTTTGTGACTGCTGTTCTATGGAATAGTAACTACTTCTGTAAATTGTTTAAAGGTTTTATTACTTGTTAATATTTCTTGTGTTTTACTAACGCTTTGTTTTGCAAGGTACCCTCAATCCCCGGCCCAATACGATACCCTACTTACTCAATGCTGCTAACGATAAGGGTTTATTTTATGCAGGTTTTGCACCGGTCACTACACTCACCTAGGGCCAGCAAGAAGCTGCCATGACTCCCAAAGGAGTCCCCGTGACCCTCCTAGACCCACCTAGGGCCACCAAGAAGCTGCCATGACTCGCCAAGGGGTCGCCATGACCCTCCTCGGCTCTTCTAGGCCTATCTAGGGCAGCCAAGGGGCGGCCAATGGGGCGCCTTTACCCGCCTTGGACTGTCTTGATCCGCCTTGGACCGCCTTTATCCGCCTTCGGCCGCCTTGAACCGCGTTAGGCCGCCTTGACCTGCTTTGGGCCGCCATATGCCGCCTTGACCCGCCTTAGGCCGCCATGGGCCACCTTGACCCACCTTGGGCCGCTTTGACCCTCCTAAACCCACATAGGGCCACTAAGAAGCCGCTATGACTCGCCAAGGGGTCGCCTTGACCTTCCTCGGCTCTTCTATGCCCATTTAGGGTAGCCAAGAGGTGGCCATGGGGGAGCCTTGACTAGCCTTGACCCGTCAAGGGGCTGCCTTTACAGGCCTACGGCTGTTTTAACCTCCCTAAGGACCGCCATGACCCGCCTAGGGACGCCAAGGGGCTGCATACGTTTGCCAAGAGGCCACCTTGACCCGTTTTGTCCGCCTTAACCCGTTTTGACCTGCCTTGGGCCGCCTTGACCCGTCTTGGCCTGCCTTGACCCGTCTTGGCCTGCCTTGACCCGCCTTGGCCACCTTAACCCGTCTTGTTCCACATTGACCCGCCTTGGGCCGCCATGGGGCGCCTTGACCCATCTTGGCCCACCTTGACCCGCTTTGGGCCACTATGGGCCACCTGGACCCGCCATAGACCGCCTTGACCCTCCTAGACCCTCCTAGGGCCACCAAGATGCTGTCATGACTCGCCAAGGGGTCGCTATGACCCACCTAGGACCACCAAGAAGCCATCATGACTCGCCACGGGGTCACCCTGATCCTCCTAGACCCGTTTAGGGCCACCAAGAAGCCGCCATGACTCGCCAATGACCCTCCTCGGCTCTTCTAGGCCCATCTAGCGTAGCCAAGGGACCGCTTTAGGGCGCCTTAACCCGCCTAGGACCACCTTGACCAGCCATGGACTGCCTAGTGCCACCAAGAAACCGCTATGACTCGCCAAAGCGTCGCCATGACCCTCCTCGGCTTTTCTAGTCCCATCTAGAGCCACCAAGGGACCGCTTTAGCCCGTCTTGACCCTCCTCGGCCCACCTAGGGCAGCGAAGGGGGCGCCATGACCCTCTTAGGGGGCTGCCTTTGCATGCCTTGACCCATCTTAACCCGCCAACGGGCTGATTTTGCACACCTACGGCAGTTTTAACCTCCCTAGGGACCGCCATGACCAACTTAGGGACGCCAAGGGGCTGCATAGGTCTGCCAAAGGGCCACCTTGACCCGCCTTGGCCCGTCTTAGACCGCTTTAGGCCGCCTTGGGCCGTCTTTACTCGCACTGGCCCACCTTGGACCGCCTTGACCCGCTTTGGGCCGCCTTTACCCGCCTTGAACCGTCATGACCCTCTTAGACCCACCTAGGGCCACCAAGAAGCCTCCATGACTCACCAAGGTGTCGTTATGACCCTCCTAGGTCCGTCTAGGCCTGCCTTGACCTTCATAGACCCACCTAGGTCCGCCTTGACCCTCCTAGACCCACCTAGGGCCACCAAGAAGCCGCCACGACTCGCCAAGGGGTCGCCATGACCCTCCTCGGCTCTTTTAGACCCATTTAGGGCAGCCAAGGGGCGTTGGGCCGCCTTAACCAGCTTTGGGCCGCCTTGACCCGCCTTGACCTTCATAGACCTGCTTTGGGCCGCCTTGATCCGCCTTGGGCCGCCTTGACCCTCATAGACCCGCCTAGGGCCTCCTTGACCCACCTTAGCCCGCCTTGGCCTTCCTTGGGCCGTCTTAAACCACCTTGACTTGCCTTGGCCGGCTTTGACCCGTCTTGGGCCGCCTTGACCCTCCTAGACTCGCCTAGGGCCACCAAGAAGCCGCCATGACTCGCCATGGACCGCCTTCACCCGCCATAGGACGCCTTGAACCGCCTTAGGCTGCCTAGTGCCACCAAGAAACCGCCATGACCCTCCTAGGCCCGTCTAGGGTTGCCAAGGGAACGCCTTAGCCCGCCTTTTCCCATTTTGGCCCGCCTTAACCCTCCTCGGCCCACCTAAGGCAGCCAAAGGAGTGCCATGACACACCTAGGGGCCTACCTTTACACACCTTGACCCGTCTTGACTCGCCAAAGGGCTGCCTTTACACACCTAGGGCTGATTTGACCTCCCTAAGGACGCTAAAAGGCTGCGTACGTCTACCAAGGGGCCACCTTGACCCGCCTTGGCCCATCTTAACCCACTTTGACCTGCCTTGGCCCATCTAGGGCCGCCTTTACCCGCATTTACCCGCCTTGGGCCGCCTTTACCTGCCTTGAACTGCCTTGACCATCCTAGACCCACCTAGGGTCACTAAGAAGCCTCCATAGCTCGCCAAAGAGTCGCCTTGACCCTCTTAGACCCGTCAAAGGGCTGCCTAGGCCCACCATGTGGCCGCCTTGACCAGCCCTGGCCCGCCTTCGACCGCTTTGGCCAGCCCGAACCTTCCTTGGGCGGCATTGGCCGGCCTTGACCGACCATGGCCCACCTTGACCCGCTTTAAACCGCCTTCACCCTCCTAGACCCGCCTTAACCTGCCTTGGGCCGCTTTGACCTGCTTTGACCCTCCTAGACCCACCTAGGGCCACTAAGAAGCAGTCATGACTCGCCAAGGGGTCGCCGTGACCTTCCTAGACCCACCTAGGCCCACCAAAAAGCCGCCATGACTCGCTAAGGGGTCGCATTGATCCTCCTAGGCCCGTCTAGGGCCACTAAGAAGCCGCCATGACTCGTCAAGTGGTCGCCATGACCCTCCACGTCTCTTCTAGGCCCATCTAGGGCAGCCAAGGGGCGGCTAAAGGGTGCCTTGACCCGCCTTGACCTACCTTGGCTCGCCTGGACTCGTCTTGGCCCACCATGGGCCGGTTTGACCCGTCTGAGACGCCATAGGCCGCCTTGACCCTCCTAGACCCACCTAGGGCCACCAAGAAGCCTCCATGACTTGCCAATGGGTCACCATGACCCTCCTAGGCCTGTCTAAGGCCACTAAGAATCTACCATGACTTGCCATGGGCCGCCTTGACCCGCCTTGGACCACCTTTGGCCGCCTTAACCCTGCTATACCCACCTGGGGCCACCATGAAGCCGCCATGACTTGCTAAGTGGTCGCCATGACCTTCCTCGGCTTTTCCAGTCCCATCTAGGGCAGCCAAGGGGCGCCTTAACCCGCCTTGGACTGCTTTGGGCCGTCTTGACCCGCTTTGGGCCGTCTTCACTCGTCTTGAATCACGTTGGGCCGCCTTTACCCTCATAGACCTGCCTTGAGCTGTCATGACTCGCCCATCTAGGGCCATCAAGAAGCCGCCATGACCCTCCTCGGCTCTTCTAGGCTCATCTAAGGCAGCTAAGGGGGCGCCTTCACCTGCCTTGACCCTCCTAGACTCATCTAGGGCCACCAAGAAGCCACCATGACTCGCCAAGGGGTCGCCGTGACCTTTCTAGACCCACCTAGGGTCACCAAGAAGCCGCCATTACTCGCCAAAGGTTTGACATGACCCTCCTCGGCTTTTCTAGGCCCATCTAGGGCGGCTAAGGGGGCGCCTTGACCAGCGTTGGGTCGCCTTGACCCTCATAGACCCGCCTAGGGCCGCCTTAACCCTCTTAGACCCGTCATGGGGCTGCCTAGGGCCGTCTTGGCCCACCTTGGCCTTCCTTGGGATGGCTTGACCCGTTTTGGCCCGCCTTAACCTGCTTTGACCTGCCTTGCCCCGCTTTAACTTGCCTTGGACCGCCTTGACCCTCCTAGACTCGCCTAGGGCCACCAAGAAGCCGCCATGACTCGCCATGGACCGCCTTGACCCACCTTGACGTGCCTTGACCCTTGGCCCGCATTGACCCGCCTTGGACCGCCTTGACCCGTCTTAGGCCGCCATGGGCCGCCTTGGAACGCCTAGGGCCGCCTTTACCCACATTGAACCGCCTTGGGCCGCCATGACTCGCCAAGAGGTCTCCATGACCCTTCTAGGCCCGTCTAGGGCCACCAAGAATCTGCCATGATTCGCCAAGAGGTCGCAATGACCCTCATCGGCTCTTCTATGCCCACCTAGGGCAGCCAAGAGACAGAGGAGGATCAAGGCTACCCAAGGCGGGTCAAGGCTGCCCTTGGCGGCACTAAGCGGGTTAAGACGGCCCTAGACAGGCCTAGGAGAGTTAGGGCGATCCCTTGACTAGTCATGGCGGCCCCTTGGTGGCCCTAGGCGGGCCTAAGAGGGTCAATGCGGGTTTAGGAGGGTCAAGGCGACTCTTTGGCAAGTCAAGGCGGCCCTAGGCGGGTCATGCCGGCCCTAGGCGGGTCATGTCGGCCCTTGGCTGCCCTAGCCGGACCTAGGAGGGTTAAGGTGGGTCATGGCGTTTAATGCGGGCCAAATCAGACAAGGCGGGTCATGGCGGGTCAAGACAGGTCAAGGCGGGTTAAGGCGGCCCTAGGCTAGTCATGACGGCCCCTTGGCTGCCCTATGCGGGCCTAGGAGGGTCAAGGCGGGACATGGCATGTCAAGGCGGGTCATGGCAGGTCAAGGCGGCCCCTTGGCAGCCCTAGGCGGGTCATGGCGGCCCATTGCCTACCTTAGGCAGGTTAAGGCGGCCCTAGACTGGCCTAGGAAGCTCATGGCGACCCCTTGGCAAATCATGGAAGCCCCTAAGTGGTCCTAGGCAAGCCTATGAGGGTCAAGTCGGCCCTTATGCGGGTCAGGAGGCCCCTTAGAGTCCCTTGGCGAGTCGTGCCGGCCCCTTGGAGGCTCTACGCGGGCCTAGGAGGGTCAAGGCGGGTCTAGGAGAGAGTAATGGCGGATCTAGGAGGATCAAGGCTGCCCAAGGCGGGTCAAGGCGGCCCCTTGGCGGCTCTAGGCGGGTCGTAGGCGAGTCATGGCGGTTGCTTGGTCATGGGGGCCTAGAAGGGTCAAGGCGGCCCCTTATTCATGCAGGCCTAGAAGGGTCAAGGCGGGTCAAGGCGGGTCAAGACGGCCCAAAAAGGGTCAAGGCAGCCCAAGGCGGGTCAAGGCGGCCCCTTAGCGAGTCAAGACGGTCGTAGGCGAGTCATAGCGGCTCCTTGGCGAGTCAAGGAGGCCCATGACTAGTCATGGCGGCCCCTTGGCTACCCTAAGAGGGTCAAGGCGGGTTAAGGCGTATCAAGGCGGGTCAAGGCATGTCAAGGCGGCCAAGGCGGTCAAGGCGGGTCAAGGCGGCCCATTGGTGGCCATAAGCGGGTCATGGCGGGTTAAGGCAGTCCTAGGAGGGTCAAGGCAGCCCATGGCGGGCAAAGGCGAGTTAAGGCGGCCCTAGATGAGCCTAGGAGGGTCATGGCGAGTCATGGCGGCCCCTTGGTGGCCCTAAGCGGGTCAAGACGACCTAAGGCATGCCAAGACGGGTCATGGCGGGTCAAGGCGGTTCTAGGAGAGGGTCAATGCGGGCCAAGGCGGGTCAAGTATGCCCCTTAGCGGGTCAAGACGGCAGTAGGAGAGTCATGGCAGCCCTTGGTGAGTCAAGACGACCCTAGGCGAGTCATGACTGCCCCTTGGCTGCCCTAAGAGGGTCAAGACGACCCAAGGCGGATCAAGGCGGTCAAGGCGGGTCATGGCGGTTCAAGGCGTCCCAAGCGGGTCAAGGTGGCCCCTTGGCGGCCATAGGCGGGTTAAGGCAGCCCACGGCGGGTTAAGGCGGCCCTAGACGGGCTTAGGAGGGTCATGGCGACCCCTTATCGAGTCATGGTGGCCCCTTGGTGGCCTTCGACGGGTCAAGGCGGTTAATGCTGTTCAAATTGGACAAGGAGGGTCATGGCGGGTTAAGGAGGGTTAAGGCGGCCCTAGGCTGGTCATGGAGGCTCCTTGGCTGCCTTATACGGGCCTAGGAGGGTCAAGGCAGCCAAGGAGGGTCATGCCAGGTCATGGCGGGTCAAAACGGGTCCAGGCGGGTCAAGGTAGCCCAAGGGAGGTCAATGTGGCCCCTTGGCGGGTCATGGTGGCCCCTTGGCTGCCTTAGGCGGGTTAAGGCAGCCCTAGATGATAGGAAATCCGGGTCACCCTCCGAATTCCCTAGCCCAAGATCGTAACTGAATGAAGACAATAACCAAAAATCAATGCAAGCGAACACAAGATATTAACGAGGTTCAGTCAAAACAGTTGACCTACGTCCTCCGGTGATGGTGATGGTGGATCCACTAAACGAGAAGAAGATTACAACTAAAGAACAATATGGTTCTTCCACCCTCAAATAACCTCTCTCCTCACACTCTAGATTCTCAGCAGAGAACTCAAAGCTTGCAACTCTCAAATACTCTAAACTCTCAATTGATCCACACCTAAAACTATATCTCTAAGGTCCTATTTATAGACTCTCAATTAGTCCGACTTACAATAGGATTTAGAACCATAACAGGAATCCTAAACCTTTACTCCTAAAGATAAACTCTAAGAATCCTAGATACACTAGAATAACTTACCCAAAACCTTCAGAAGTAAAGAATCCAAAACAGATAAGGAATTAGTTTTGAGCAACAATCTTAACACTAGACTGGCCTAGGAGGGTCATGGCGACCCCTTGGCGAGTCATGGCAGCCCCTTAGTGGCCCTAGGCGGGCCTAGGAGGGTCAAGGCGGCCCCTTGGCAGCTCTTGGCGGCCCTAGACAGGCCTAGGAGAGTCATGGCGACCCCTTGGAGTCCCTTGACGAGTCATGGCGGCCCCTTAGAGGCTTTACGCGGGCCTAGGAGGGTTAAGGCGAGTTTAGGAGAGGGTCATGACGGATCTAGGAGAAGGTCATGGCAACCCTAGGCTGGTCATGGCAGCCCCTTGGTCATGCGGGCCTAGGCGGGTCAAGGCAGCCCAGGGCTAGTCAAGGTGGCCCCTTGGTGGCTCTAGGCAAGTCAAGACGGTCGTAGGTGAGTCATGGCGACTCCTTAGTGAGTCATGGAGGCCCTAGGCGAGTCATGACGGCCCCTTGGCTGCCTTAAGAAGGTCAAGGCGATCCAAGGCCGGTTAAGACAGGTCAAGGCAGGTTAAAGCGGCCCAAGACAGGTCATGGCCGGTCAAGGCGGCCCCTTGGCGGCCATAGGCAGGTCATGGCGTCCCCTTAGCTGCTTTACGCGAGCCTAGGAGGGTCAAGGCAGCCCATGGCGGGCCAAAGCGGGTTAAGGCGGCCCTAGACGGGCCTAAGAGGGTGATGGCGAGTCATGGCAGGTCAAGACGGTCAAGGCAGTCAAGGCGGGTTATGGCGGGTCAAAGCGGGTCATGACAGGTTATGACGGGTCAAGGCGGCCCCTTGGCGAACCTAAGCGGGTCAAGGCAGCCCCTTGGTGGGCCTAGCCAGGTCAAGGTGGCCCTTGGCGGCCCTAGGCGGATCATAGCGACCCCTTGGCTGCCCTAGACGAGACTAGGAGGTCCTAAGAGAGTTAAGGCTGGCCAAAGCGGGTTAAGGTGGTTCAAAGCGGGCCCTAGGCGGGTCATGGCAGCCTCTTGGCTACCCTAGGCGGGCCAAGGCTAGTCAAGGCAGCCCATGGCTGGTCAAGGCGGCCCAAGATGGGTCAAAGCGGGTCATGGCAGTCCCTTGGCTGCCCTAGGCGGGCCTAGGAGGGTCAATACGGGTTAAGGCGGCCCTAGGCAAGTTATGCCGGCCCCTTGGTGGCTCTAGACGGATCAAGGCGGCCCCTTGGTAGCTCTATATGGGTCAAGGCTGCCTCTTAGTGCACTAGGAGGGTGAAGACGAGTTAAGGCGGGTCAAAGCAGCTCCTTTGCGGCCCTTAGCGGTCAAGGCTGCTCTTTGGCTGCCCTAGGCGGGTTAAGGCGGCCCTAGACTGGACTAGGAGGGTCATGGCGACCCCTTGGCAAGTCATGGCAACCCCTTGGTGGCCCTAGGCGGGTCAAGACGGCCTTTGGCGGCCCTCGAAGGGCTTGGGAGGGTCATGGCGACCCCTTAGAGTCCCTTGGCAAGTCATGGCCGCCCTTTAAAGGCTCTAAGCATGCCTAGGAGGGTCAAGGCGGGTCTAAGAGAGGGTAAAGGTGGGTCTAAGAGAGGGTCAAGGCGAGTCTAGGGGTGGGTCAACGCGAGCCAAGGCAGGTCATGAGGGCCCCTTGGCTACCCTAGGTGGGCCTAAGAGGGTCAAGGCAGCCCATGGGCGGCCAAGGCGGGTTAAGGCGGCTCTAGACGGGTCAAAGCGGGTTAAGACAGCTCTAAACCGGTTAAGGCGGCCTAAGGAGGGTCATGGACACCCCTTGAAGGCCTTTGGCAGGCCTAGGAGGGTCAAGACGGGTCTAGAAGAGGGTCAAAGCGGGTCATGGCGGGCCAAGGCGGTTCAAGACGGGTCATGGCAGCCCTAAATGGGTCAAGGTGGCCCCTTGGTGGCCCTAGGCAAGTCATGGCTGCCCCTTGGCTACCCTAGGAGGGTCAAGGCTTCCCCTTGGCGGCCTTAGACGGGTGAAGGTGGCTCTTTGGCAGGTCAAGGCTGCCCTTTTGCGGCCTTAGACGGGTGAAAACATCCACTTGGCTGCTCTAGGTGGGCCTAGGAGGGTCAAGGCGGGTTAAGACGGCCCTTGACGGGTCATGTTTGCCCCTTGGCTTTTCAAGGCTGGTCAAGGCGGTGCCTTAGCATGCCAAGGTGGGTCAATGCAGCCCTTTGGCCTGTCAAGGTGGTCCCTTGGCAGGTCAAGGCGGGTCAAAATGGCCCCTTGGCATGTTAAGGCGGTCAAGGCGATCAAGGCGGTCCCTTAGCAGGTTAAGGCCGGTCAATGCAGCCCCTTGGCGGCCCTAGGAGGCCTCTAATTGGGTCTAGGAGGTTCTTAAGCGGGTTTAGGCGGTTCCTAAGCGGGTCTAGGTGGTCCCTACTTTGGTCTAGGAGGGCCAAGGCGGTCCCTTGGCATGTCAAGGCGGCCTCTTGGCTTGTCAAGGAGATTCAAGGCGGTCCTCGGCGGTCCCTACGCGGGGGCGGGTTCTAAGCAGGTCTTGACGGCCCTAAATAGGTTAAGGCGCCCCCTTGGATTAGGGTTTAGGCCCTTGGAGGCCTCTAAGCGGGTCTAGGCCGTTCCTAAGCGGGTCTAGGTGGTCCCTACGTGGGTCTAGGAAGCGAGTCAAAGTAGCACCTTGGCATGTCAAGGCGAGTCAAAGCGGCCCCTTGGCATGTCAAGGCGGGTCAAGGTGGTCCCTTAGCAGGTAGCAGGTCTAGGCGGGTTAAAGCAGCCCCTAGGCTTCCCTTTGTGGCCGGCCCTTGGTGGATCAAGGCGGCCCACTAATGGCCCTAGGCGGGTCTCAGCAATCCCTTGGCGGTCCTTGTCGGTCCCTTAGCGGATCTTGGCGGTCCTTGTCGACTCTTGGCAGTCCCTTGGCGGTCCTCGACAGGTCAAGACGTCCCATTAGCGTCCCTAGGTGGGTCTCGGCAGCCCATTGGTGGGTCTAGGCGATCCCTATGCGGGTCCTATGCAGGTCTTAAAGACCCTTGGCGATCCCTTAGCTGCCCTAAGTGGGTCTCAGCAGTCCCCTACCGGCCTTAGATGTGTCTCAATAGCCCCTTGGCGGGTGTAGGCGACCCCAAAGCTGGTCTAAGTGGGCAAGGCGGTCCCTTGGCAGGTCAAAGCGGCCCTTCGCGGCACTCGGCGGTCCTAGGTGGGTCTCGGCATCCCCTTAGGGGGTTTGGGCGGTCCCTACGTGTGTGTTAGAAGGTCAAGCCGGTCCCCTTGGCAGCCCCTAGGCAGGTCTAGGTGACCCTTAAGCGGGTCTAGGTGATCCCTACGTGTGTCTAGGAAGGTCAAACCGGTCCCTTGGCAGGTCAAAGACGGCCCTTGGCACCATTCTACTGGCCCTTGGCGGGTCAAGGCGGCCTTAGGTGGGTCTCGACATCCCCTTGGCGGGTCTAGGTGGTCCTTACGTGTGTGTTGGAAGGTCAAGCCGGTCCCTTGACAGGTAAAGGCAGGTTAAAGTAGCTGTTGGCGGCCCTCGACGGTCCCTTGGCGACACATACACAAACCCCTCCTACTATATTCCTTAAGGCACCTAGCCACGCTTTAAGAGTCACAATTAACCTTACACACATATGCTATAGACACATACTCGATTAACCTCGCATGCATGGAAATGAACATAGCAACAAATGAGTGTCTGCAATAAAAAAAAAATATAACACCAAGGTAGGAAACAATCATAAAATCAAGAAAAAATGAGTTATTTCAAAAACTTTTTTTTTAATACAAACGCTCTGTATTTCATATAAAGAAAGAAAAAAATGTACAAAAAGAGTGGGGGACATGAACTAAAACATCTCCATGAACCAAATTAGGGAAAATACTCAAAAAGAGCACAAGAGCTAAAACAAATGTGTAAAGAGTGAGTGAAAGGAGCAACAGCCTAAACATGACCTGTATATATATGTCTGCAGAAGCAAATAAAGCAACCAAACATATATATGTGAAGACAATGCAACAACCAAATAGATGGAACACACCTCCAAAACATCAGCAACCATGAAACTTATACCATTAAAATCTAAGCCCACATCTACTAAAGGTAACCACCAACCCAAATGAGAATCAAGCATATCGAACTCAGGCAATGCGAAAATTTGGTAAGCCCTGCAAATTAAGAACAAAAGCAGTTGAAGCACATGAAGGGCAAGAGTCCCACAAATATTATCCCTCATGATCCATCCCAAAATTAGCTAAACAATCAGCTACTTGATTCCCTTCACAAAGAATATGTGAAAAACGAACCTGCATGGAAAAGAGAATGGTACGACAATTGATCCAATCAGCTCTTAAACGCCAAGGGATTGAGTATTTGTTATTGGCAAAAAAAATGAATTACAATTGCTGAATCACACTCAATCCAAAGTGAACGCCATCCCTTTCTCAAAGCCATAGAAAGTGCATGAATAATGAATAATGGCTTGAGTTATTTCGAAAACATAAAATCAATAAAACTTTCTCTTTCCCGCCAGTTTATTTGCCGCCTACAGCGACCCATTAGAGATTTTAAGAGATATACACAACTGCCCTAATTGCTTAAAGTTTCCAAACCGATCTCTCTTTTATTACCAAAAATAAAAAATAAAATAAAATTTCTCTCATGGCGACCCAGAAAATCACAGACTACGAGCGGAAGAGGCTCGAGAACATTCGCCGAAACGAGGAATTGATGGCCTCTCTGAAGCTCCAATCCATGGCCACCCAACTCTCAGCCTCAACCAAACGCCCAAGGTAACTCTATATATATACAATTCACAGTTCCTCTCAAAAACCCGATTTTTGTTTCGATAATTTGATTGAAACCTGAATATTTTATGGTTTCTAGGATTGAGCCCAAATCGTACAAGGTCAATTCGGAGAAGAAACCCAAGACGCAGGACCCAACTGTTATCCGGCGTTCTCTACGCAGCAGGGGATTACCGCCCGATGCGAAAGGCCTCGGTGCAATAGACTCAATGTTGAAGACTACTCTAGAATCCATGGACCGCAAGTGTGACCTGAGGAAACTGGGTCCTATTAGTAGGAGGGATGTGTACAGCGGTGTATCGGATCGAGAGTTGATTGAAACCATTTTGGGTGTTGAGAATAAACCCCAGTTGGGTTCGGAAGTTAAGAGTGAATTCGGGGATTGCAAGGAGGAGGAGGAGAAATCATGTGTTGCGTTTACTTTAGTTGGTGGAATTGGTTGTGGTTTGGTTAAGAAAGAAGAGGATGGAGGTGAGAGTGATGTGAAGGTGGAGGAATTGAGTCTCAAGGAGGAGAATGTAGCCCGGGTTGTGCCGGGGAATGTTATGAATGTGAGGTTCTTTCCGAGTTGTAGTTTGAGAATGGTTGTGGTAGGGAATAAGGTTGGGAATGTTGGATTTTGGAATATGGATTCTAAGGAAGGGGAGGAAAATGGGATCTATATGTATAGACCGCATTCTGGTCCCATTTCGGGGATCTCCATTCACCAAGATTCTATGTCAAAGGTAAATTTGTTTTCTGGTTTTCAGTTATGTGTCATTTGGATATATTTAACTGCATTAGGCTTTTGGCTTACAGTGGATTACCCAAAATTCTTGTTAACTTGGTTGGAATGTATGGAATTGTTAATTGATTAGCAGACTACTGACTAGTGACTAAAGAAAATAAGGAAAATGAGTTTCAGTATGACAACTCTGTCAGCAGACATTGGCGCTATTTGCTTGCACTATCAGGCTTTGATGATATAGCTAACATATGATTGTTGAATTAATATGCAGATATTTAGTAGTTGTTATGATGGATTTATCCGATCGATGGATGCTGAGAAAGAGGTGTTCGATCTTGTATATGCAAGTGATGAGACTGTATATGCTCTTGCTCAACAATCAAACAATGCAAAGTGTTTATACTTTGCTGAGGGTCGTGGAGGTATAAGTATGTGGGATGAGAGAACAGGAAATATCTCAGCCCAATGGAGTCCACATGATGATAGAATCAATTCCATAGACTTTAACTCATTAAACTCAAACATCATCACTACTAGTTCAACAGATGGAACTGCCTGCATTTGGGATTTGAGAAGTAATGATGCAGATAAGTTCAAAAGCTTAAAGACAATTGGTCACAAAAGGGCTGTGCATTCTGCCTACTTCTCGCCTTCTGGAAGGTCGCTAGTGACGACAAGGTGATTATATATTGTTGTTACTAAATAAGAGGAATATATCTCCCTACCTGTGACATGCATGCTAGATCGAATTCATCATGTGCTTAACATAAGTGAGAATCAACGTTGAGCAACATGCATTTCTGGGCTTTATGAGTATGCTGGTTTTTGTTGTTTCCTATCTTATTTCTGTTGTTTCCTACCTTATGAATGCTGTCATGAAAATGTTAGGGATTTGTCGCCTGTACCAGCTTCCTGCATATTTTCTGAGCATATCATAATACAGTTCGGGATCAGTACATTGGTCCTGTCAATAGTTGCTTTCCTCTATGTAATTCGACAAGTTGTGGGCACAAAGAAGGGATGAGATGACACTATTGTAATTGTTCTTGCAGGCTGCAATTCTCTGCTGTACTATTAATGTTTTGGGATCTAATGTTTCTCACATAATGTGTAACTGTGATGAATGACAAGAATCTAAATGGATGTTACTAACTTTCTGACCTCTTCATGCAGCCTTGATGACACAGTTGGTATATCAAGTGGAGTTAATTTTGAGGACATATCAATGATACACCACAATAATAATACAAGCAGATGGATTCCTAAGTTCAAGTAAGATTTCTACCAGATTTTCAAATGCTGATGTAATTTTTCTTTGTCCAACTCTCCTGTTTTATATGATTCATCTTCATTTATTACATTTTCTGAGGATTATGTGACACTCTGAGCAGTGTTTTAATTACAATGAGCATGAAAAGGAGTCTCTTTCTGATAGCTATCAACACCTCCGCAAATGTGGTTTTGAATACGTACAGTACTGACTTTTGCTAGCGTGATAGATGGACTGTTCTCTGACATCTTTAACACTGCTACAGGGCAATTTGGGGATGGGATGATGCGCATGTCTTCGTTGGAAATAAGAACAGAGGAGTCGATGTTATCAGTCCCTTTCAAAGAACAAAAATCTTCACTTTAAACAGCCCATATGTGTCTGCAATTCCGTGTAGATTTGCTGCTCACCCTTATAATGTTGGGATGCTAGCAGGAGCTACAGGTGGAGGCCAAGTTTATGTATGGACATTGGGATAAGAAACTCAGCCTCTTTTTTTTTTTTTTTTTTGAAGGCAGAAACTCAGCATCTTTAAACAGACTACTTTTAACGTGTAAGTAGCGCAAGCATGGGATTCGCTTTGTACCTTTTAAGTTGTTCTTTACTGTTGGTTTTCGTAAGGATTTCCTTTGCTCAGTGTCCGTAGAATATGTATTTGAAAGAGGTTTTCTATGAATACTATGTGCAAGTTTTTAAAGCATATGGCATACCTTCGTAAAAGATAGCGGAAATACTAAAATGCAGGAGAGATCATGAAATTGAGAAGAATTGCATCTTTCAGCACCATCATGTTTCTTCATGCTCACAGCTGGTCGTAAGATTCCCCTGAAAACTCGGAAATACAACCCACACAAATGTCATGTGAATTTGAAAATCAATTTGGAAATGGATTCATAGACGAAGCATCAGAGAACATTTTCAGTATACGACGTGAATCTTCACATATATACATGGATGGTCAGGATTAGAATAAATAATATAGAAATATAGTAGTCAAATATATGAATTGTTATGAACGATGAAGATTGCGTCGTGTAAATACACGTCGTGCATATAAGAATTTTCAGACGCCAGAGTTTTTTTTGTTTTTGTTTTCCTAATTTTTTTTTTAACAGTGGGCCTCACCGCTCACTATGGCTCATGTCACGTGGATCGTCTATCCCTATCACGTCTCCGCCTTGGCCGGAGAAATTGTTTTTCTTTTTTACATTTTTTAAATAATGGGCCTCCTAACCCGTTAAGGCCCACCATATCTGGACCGCCAAGCCCATCCCCCTTTCCGCCTAGCCCGAAGGATATGTATCCAGATACGTGCTACGTAGAGTGTATAAGTCTAACCTTCTTCTAACAATCGGAGCCGCAGATCGTCCCAGCACTCGGCAGCGCGCCATAGGAGATTAAAGTTGTATCCATCTCCATCATCATCAAAGTTGTATCATCTCCTCTTTCACCAATTCGCTTTAGGAGATGGGCTCACATTCAAAGCTCGAAGTAGGAGATGGTGAGGATAAAATCAGTCAATTACCAGATGCACTTCTGTCTCACATCCTCTCCTTCTTGACAACCAAACAAGCTGTGAGGACTAGCATTCTCTCTACAAGGTGGAATAACATATGGGTTTCTGTTCCCTCTCTAGACTTGGTACACTACTACTGTAATGAAAGTAGGTCTCTGCATGCTGCATTTGTGTCGTTTGTTGATCGTGCGCTTCACTGTCGTGGATTATTAGACATTCAAAGATTTCATCTCCGTTATTACTGCTTCGCTGTGGATTTGTCTCGTATTGATGGTTGGATCCGCAATGTAATTTGTCGTAATGTTGTTGAACTTGACCTCTATGTCAGGGTATATGAGGACACGGTAGAAAAGATTGAGTTGCCTAAAACTATATTTCTGTGCAAAACACTGGTGGTATTGAAGCTGAATTTCAATTGTTTTATCTATGCTCCTCCTGAGTCGGGGAGTTTCCCTAATCTCAAGGTTCTCCATTCAGACTTGATTGCCCTGATAAGGACTTTATGGAAAAGCTTTTCACATTCTTCCCTTTACTTGAAGACTTGACTATAGATGGAGTATTGTCAAGTGATATAAGTGGTACTTTCAAGCTTGTGGTGCTGAACTAAAGAGGTTAACAATAGACTTTGCCTCTTATATGAGTCTTGAAGAACCTTATATGAGTTATGAGGACCCTTATGAGTACTACTTTTACTTCTCTATCAATGCCCCAAAGCTTGAATTCCTTAACCTCAAAGTGGATTTTTTGCCGAGCATTGTATTTGAAGATGCAAAGTCCCTGGTGAAGGCCGTTTTGAGTTTCTCACACCATGATGCCATTGAACACGAGCACTATGATGACCGTGCAACCACATTGCTGGCAGCAATTTCCAATGTTCAACATCTAACTCTTTCTGTTCATTCTTTGGCTGTAAGTATGCTTAACTTGTTCCTTTTCCACTATGTCTGATAGATAGAATTATATGAAGGAAAGAAAGGGTGGTTGAAAGAGGGGAAGATATGGTCTTATTCCATTTTATGTACTGAATATTGAGTACAGGTTTCTGCATATTTTGTTCCATCACGAAGACACATCTCTTGCACTCTGCTTTTTCATTCCTTCAACTCTTATATATGGTTCTTATGTTTTCTTTCTTTTTTACCAAGATAGTGTTTGTAACTGAAATTCTGTTTGGCAATTTCTGATATGAAATTATATGTGATGCATGGTGTTGAAGTGTTACTTGAATTTGTGTTTGATTTATATCGATCTTTCCTGTAGGCTTCTTTTATGCCTGCTTTTGATAATTTGATCCATTTGAAGCTGGTTATTAATAGCCATTTCTGGGAAGTGCTGCCAGAGCTACTCCATAGAACACCTAATCTAGAATGTCTTGTCTTGGCACATAAAAAAGTAAGATGTACTTTTCAATTATGCTGAGTTTTACCAACAGCAGGTCTCGTAATGTCCTCATATTCGTCAATTTTTTTAAATGATATTTCAGGACGTGTACTGTAACTCAGACTGTGAAGTAGACTCGGACTCGGACACAGAAAACTCTGAGAATGAAGAATACTGTGATCATCAGGAATACCGTGTGTTGTCACATCTCAAGACTATCGTCTTAAGGGGTTTCAGGGGATGCATGGGTGAGAAGGAAGTGGCAAAGTACTTATTGAAGATTATGAAGTTTTGTGCACTCTTTCGGAAGGGCTCCAAGACTTGCCGGATTCAATTTATCTAGATGCCGTTTGTAGCTTGTACATCAATTTTCATAGTTTATAAGGGGAGCGGGATGTATTCAATCCAGATTTTAAAATACTTTCACTAACTTTTAATATATGGATTTTGGTAACTTTATGGATTGTTTTAATTCTTTATAGAGTTTAACATATTTTATTGGATTGATTTATCAGTATTCTCTTAGATTTTATAAGTCCATAGACTGTTATAATTGCAACAATGAATGAAATAAAAAGACCAAAATACTAAAGGTACTTATGAATTGAAAACAAAATGGTTCTTATACAATGGCATATAGGCCTCTATTTAAAATAGTGAAAACGTGAAGCGAGGCTTCAAGTCGGAGTCTTAAGCCTTGAATGTCTTTAGGCAAAAAGGCGAAGTCTCTCATGCATTCTAAATATCTAATTATTAAATTATAGATATAAAATTGTTACAAATTATTAATACATTTTTAATGACAAACGCAAACAACATAAAATCATTCACCCATGAACTGAAACAGATGATGAGAGAAGTCGCTCACGAATGAATTGAAAGAAGCCAGAAAAACTATTTTTGTGTCTTTGTATTTTCACTAAAACGACATAATTTTAGGGTAAAGAAAAAAAAAATACACGTATAAATAGTGATACCCCGTGACGCCTTAAGTCGCCTTTTCTACCTCAAGGCGTCAAGGCGCACGTTTACTTCACATTTTGTGACAAAAGCTTTTAAGAAGAAGCCTTGAGGCGAAATGAAGAAGCCACGTCATGCCTTATTTTAAACATAGATACATGCAACTATTTTTGCATCCTTATCGAACTATTTTTGTATCAAACAAGATGATGAAATAGGAGTTGTCATAAGGGACCTGCGATGGTAGATGGCCAATAGAAACGCAAGATCAATCAGTACGACACAAGAGAGCAAGGACAAATCAAATAATCCAATATTGGCATAAAAGCATACAGCCACACTCATTCCGGTACAAAACTATATATACTTTCTTCTTCTTTTTCAAAATCATTATAGTATAATTACATGGAAAAACCTATTATACATACTCCTGTGGGCTCTCTAGTAGATGCTGTTTGTATGTATACTTGTTTAGTATTCTGTACATTACTCACTTCTCAATGAAAACAAGAACAAACGTGATTTGTTGAAGTATTAAGACACCGACAATATCTTCTACACTTCTCACGCTCAATTCTGCAGTGTGGATACAATTCTAGTCTCCCAAGTTATTGTGACAAGACCAGGATGCTCAGATCTTCCATCATCAAAGTCGAACTGCTTCCACAACACATCTCCCACTGAGGTCCAGATTTGCCATTTGAAGCCCGTGTTTTATTGTGTGTTTTTTTCTGCTACAAAAATCAATGTCTGGATATTAGAGTATAAAGAATTTCTTGCTACTCATACACAGTATCCAATAATCAACAGTTATCATGGAAAAATGGAAAATGAGAAAGCATAAAGAGTTATGCAGTCTAGGCAACCCAATACAAAACTTTCCTCTAAAAAGAGTGATGCAGTTCTTCACACCTACACTCTAGGCAACCCAATACAAAACTTTTCTCTGAAAAGAGCTGTGCAGTTCTTCACACCTACAGTCTAGGCAACCCAAGTGTTTATATTCTCATCATACAGACTTTGATTGCAAGGTTAACCTTCAAACTTTTGGGGTTTTGTAGTCTAGGGTTTCTATATCCTTCTGTTTGCCAATTAATTTGGATCTGATTTTCTCTAATAATTGTCCTGGTTTTTAATTGGTGCCACGTGGAAAATCTAGATTGTTCCTAAATAAGGGGGAGGGCTTTTGGGCCTTTGGTTGGCTTAAAGAGAAAAGGACACAGCCCAATGGGAAAAGGGGTAAAACATTTACAGGTTGCGGAATAATTAAGCTTTCTAGTCATTGTGCATAGAATTTCTTTGTATTCCAATCTTTTATTCATCTACAATTTCTTCAAATAAATGATGTAACGAAAACAAAAATAAATCTGTTAAAAAAAACGACATGTGATTAGGAGGGTCTGTCGAATATTTATTTATACAATACAGTTTTCATCACATAATGTATAACCTAAAAGAACATCATATTTAAGTAGTAATTAAAAAGTGAGGTGAAGAAAACGTAAGTTGTCATTTACAACAAAGTTCTACTGATGATACATTATCATAAATCGAGCCATGCCGACACTAATCTCGCACGAGAACATGATCAATGACACATGAAGCAAAACCAATCCATACTTTTTAAGTATAACATCTATATTTATATTCATAACTTAGGCAAAGCTCCTAAGAATATCAAAAAAGAAATGAGCTTCTCATAAGAAAAAGAACATGACTCATTGCCATTGTAAATTGATAATATTTTAGAGACACAATAAATAACCTAAGATTTAACCGTTGGTTCAGTTATATCTGTAATATTTTTTAAGAGACGTAGATTTTTTTAGATTTGAAATTCGATTATTTAAATCTCATATCGGTGCATATTAGGTACCTTACTGGATTGAAGATGGTTCCCGATTCACCTAACCAAATACGCTTAATGAAGCTAGATTAGGTAAAAGAGTTTATTTTTAGATGAAAATTATGTAAGAATCAGATACTTTGTATTAGAACACGGCTCTCTTTAACATATAAATAAGATCCAAAGCTCTCTTATTTTACACTGCGTAGAACACCTTCCACAATTCACAGTTTCACTGCCTATCCCTGCCCGCAGCTTTCGTTTGAAACTTTGAAAAGGCCAGGAAACCCGCGAGAGGAAGAAGAAGACTTAGAAGAGTGTCTCTCCCAGTCTCTCTGAGCAAGTCAACACGTCAACTCTATAGAAACACAAAATAAATTCTAAACTCTCGTTTTCTTATAATTCCAAACCTTTTGGACCCACCCAAAATTCTCTGCTCGAGTAATCACAGTGACCAAGAGAGAGAGAGAGAGAGTAGGAAGCACAGTCGCAACGCGAAGCAGTATGGGCGACGCGCCTCCCCCAGCGGAGAGTGGGGATGTGGAGTCGGGTCATGGAGCTCCGAGGCCGGAGAAGGATCCGAGGAGGGTTGCTCGGAAGTAAGTTGTTTTATTGCATTGTGGTTTTTTGGGTTTACAATTTTGGCGTAAAGGTTGCTTCTTTATGTGCATACCACCTGTTCTGGGTTTGGTCTCTGAGAAAACGAAGTAAAGGTGGAATCTTTCTGTTTGATTTGGTGTAAGAAATGGTGGGTTTTGAGTTTCATTTGGAAATTTTGAGTAAAGGTGGAGTCTTAATGTTTGTTTAGTGAAAAAAAAAAATGGTAGGTTTTGAGGTTCATTTGGAAATTTGAGTAAAGGTGGAGTTTTTATGTTTTGCTTATTGGTTTGTATGTGTGGGTTTTGAAGGTATCAATTGGAGCTGTGTCAGAAAGCTTTGGAGGAGAATATTATTGTCTACCTGGAGACTGGCTGTGGAAAAACTCACATAGCGGTGCTGCTCATGTATGAGCTGCGCCACTTGATACTCAAACCTCAGAAGAACATATGTGTGTTTCTTGCGCCTACGGTGGCGCTTGTTCAGCAGGTGATGTGATTTTCTATGATTTGGAACATGACAAGTACGTTTCAATTTCGGGTGATTTTTAAGTTTGAGGTAGAAGTTAGATTTTAGCTTTGCATGTTCCTCAACAATGTATCCCTTAGGCCTTGAATCTTGTGGGAGATGGGCGGACTGAATTGCACAGTCAGGTTTCGGTGTTTAGTTATGCATTTTCTCAAACGCAGACACTGGTCTCTGATTTTGAGTTCCTACTACACACTATTTAGAAGTTGCATTAGTTCAAAGCTCTAATGGCTCTGTTGTGTGTGTTGACAAAGACATCAATAGATTAGTAAAAGATAACTGTAAAGAAAGATTTGATGTTTCTTTTACTCAATACACTCATGCACAAAACGTCTTGCTGTCTTAATAATCATGCTGTTACTTTTTCTTTCTTTGACTGTCAGCGCTGGTAATCCTATTTCGTATATGGTTGTTCAGTCAGGGTATCAAATTTTCAAACATTAAGAAGTTTGTTTTTTGTGTATGAAAACCTTGACTGTCCTTCATTTTCTTGGTTCGAATTACATTCTTTGTCTGGAAATATGTATAGCTTGATTTTGGTCATGACATAGATTTTAACTGGATTTCTTTGATTTGGTAGCAAGCAAGGGTTATAGAAGATTCCCTTGATTTGAAGGTTGGGACCTATTGTGGAAGCTCCAGGCAATTGAAAACTCATCAAGACTGGGAAAAAGAGATTGAACAATATGAGGTAATTAGGTTTAATTGATTGACGTGTAAATTTGTAACTCACCATTTTTGTCTCTATAATGAATTTAACACATGCACACGTGCACACACATGCTAGTAGACACCATCTCATCAAGTTCACCAAGTGAATTTTCCTTCAAATTAATTTAGATCTCTTCAAATTCTGGGCTGTTTTTGACCCATCTTATTTTTAGAAAATCAGTAAATAAATGTAGATTGAAAAAAAATTATATTCTTTTCCACCAACTTTGTTACAGCTTTCAAACCGTTTAGTTTCTTTACAAAAATGGAAAAGAAGGAAAGATACAACTCTCTCGATGCTTCATCATTTTGAATTTTATTTGCATCTTTTGCTGATATTTTATGCAGGTTCTTGTTATGACTCCTCAAATACTGCTGCGTAACTTGTACCACCGTATTATTAAGATGGAGATAATTGCATTGCTGATTTTTGATGAGTGTCATCATGCGCAAATCACAAGCAACCATCCTTATGCAGAAATTATGCGAGTAAGGAGCTCTCAAACACTAGCACTTCTTGTATATGTTTCTTCTGTTAGTCAGTGTTGTTTGCTGACACAGGTTAACTTGTATATTTTGTCTGTAGTTCTGCAAGAGTGATGTCACAAAACTTCCTCGTATATTTGGAATGACTGCATCTCCAGTTGTAGGTAAAGGTAAAGTTTCTAATCAATTATGAACTTTCACCTCTTATTCATCAGTTCTCTGATCATATTAATTTACAATTCATGTTGCATATATTATTGGTGCATAAGTATTTGATACATGCTTATTAGCTTGCTACGGTTATTCTAGAAATATTACAAATCATAGATATCATAAAGTTTTGGAATGAAACATGTACCTAAAGGTTGTTTTTGAACCCCTTCTATCATTACAGAAAAATGAGATTTATTATTATTATTATTATTTTAATAATGGCATATTCTTGGATCACTGCCATGCTGGTTGATGGTCATCCTTTACAGTTTACACTGTTTGTTTCCTAGTTATTATTATCCATGTTAGAATGCTTATGGCTTGTTAGTTGCTACTCATTTCATTTCCTAATTTGTACGTATATTCTTTACTATTTCAGGCGCTTCTAGTCAAGCGAACTTATCAAAGAGTATCAATAGTCTTGAAAATTTACTTGATGCTAAGGT
>NC_020491.1:2110757-2142499 GCF_000184155.1 Fragaria vesca subsp. vesca
AGTGGAGAACGGACGGACGTCCGCACTTTAAGCCGAGTGCGGACGTCCGCTTCACATATATATATAAATATATACAGAGAGGATGAGAAGCGGACGTCCGCACAGCCCTTAAAGTGCGGACGTCCTCCGTTCTCCACCGTACGGCTCCGACGATGCGGCGCCTCCACCCCAGCAGCGTCCCCGATCACTTTTCCTCCCCAGCGAGTCCGCTGAATTCCAGTTTTCCTGCGAGATTGATTTTGTTTGAAGTTTTGGGTGATCTCGCCGGAAAACTGGAATTCGGCGGACTCGCCGGGGAGGGAAAGTGATCAGGGATGCTACTGGAGGCCGCTGGAGTGTAGGCGCGCCGTCGTCGGAGCCGTACGGAGGGACGTCCGCACTTTAAGGCCGGTGCGGACGTCCGCTCCTCATCCGGCCTGTGTGTATATATATATGCGTTTGAAATTCTTCTTCCTTTTCTCTAAATTTTTATTTTATTTTCCCCAAGGTAAGTACTCTTCATTTCTTTAATTGAACTTGAACACACGCGAGTAGGAACCATAAAGCTTGTATGTTGGCCAAGGCTAAGTTTTCCAATTCCATCCTCTTTGTTTCTTAATGGAAGGCGAAATAGATTTATACAAGACACCTATAATCTTGCAATTAACAATGCAAAACCACAAAACAACACCGCAAAGTTTCCGAGAAAACAAAACTTTCAAATCAGAACCAATGCTCTGAAATATGTAAGATGATCATCGGATCTTGAAATTTTCAGATAATAAAGAATCTGTCAGCAATGTGTTGATAATGAATCCTGCCAACATTCATTTTCTGTTAAACTCCTCAGTATCATTAATTTAGTTCTATACGGAGTGGACATTATCATTTCAAGAAAAGCCATTCCCTAGGAGTGGCTCAATTTGAACCCCATTTTTCTTTTGGGGGAGCTTTCTACAGTGTCTTGACATGCACTCATGCTGTTTTACTATCTAAGTGCTTGTGATTTCCATATCTAATTATAGTTTCACCCTCCTTTTGTAGGTTTATTCGGTTGAAGACAAGACAGAATTGAATTGTTCTGTTGTTTCTCCTGTTATACATGTACATAGTTATAGTCCTGGTATTAGTGGCACATCCAGCCCCTTCATGACTCTTGATAGTAAACTTGAGCAGGTGAAACGCCAGGTATGTAGTTCTGTTATATGTTGGGCCCCCGAAAAAAAGACAGGTCCTTTTCTTGTTATCAAGTCTTTCTTATTGTGCCTCTTGCTATATCATTGACAGTGCGTAGCGGAACTTGGTAAGAAGACGAGTGACTACCAACGTCTAAGGAGTACAAAGAAAACATTAAAGAGAGTGCATGACAGCATAATGTTTTGCTTGGAAAATCTTGGCCTCTGGGGTGCATTACAAGTAAAAAGATTTAACTCTTATCTGTTTAGTGATTTCTCCTATTTGTGATCTCTTTAGTCCCATGAAATGTTCTTACTTATTCACGGAAAGAAAGATTGCTTACTTATCTATCTCTGATATTCTTTGAATTCCTTTTATGCAATTCTCTCTCTCTCTCTCTCTCTCTCTCTCTCTCTCTATATATATATATATATATATCTTGTAATGGTTAAAAAGTATCCCAATGACTTATATAACCTAGACCATGAGTTGTGTCTAGGGAATTTTATATTACTTGATGGTCCAAAACAGCAAAAAAGGAGACCTCCTTTATTGAATGTTTAGCTCATGTTGCTCAGTTATTATTTTTATTTCAAAAATTGACCTTTGTTTCCTTTGCTTTTCTTCCTTCTCCAAGGCTAAACATATTGTTTCGAGTGGCGATCACTTTGAACGAAATGAATTAATAGAGGAAGGCAATAATGGTATAGAGGCAGA
This sequence comes from Fragaria vesca subsp. vesca, assembly GCF_000184155.1. Lineage (NCBI taxonomy): Eukaryota > Viridiplantae > Streptophyta > Magnoliopsida > Rosales > Rosaceae > Fragaria > Fragaria vesca. The sequence goes on from NC_020491.1 coordinate 2,112,630, forward strand.
GCAAAATAATAGTGATGATACTGTGTGTGCTGAATATCTGGCTCAGGCAGCTGACATCATTCGCACCGACTATGTGAAAGGTATTCTAGTATGTTTCCACATAAATGAAAAATTATTAGCAGATAGTTCATATTTGGATTGTTGACATCATCTATGGTACTCTTAATGATGGAAGTTTATTGTATCTTTATAGATGCTGTAGCATCTGGTCTATCTTGTATAGATATCTTAAAGGAGCCGTTTTTCTCAAGTAAGGTCTTACGTCTTATTGGAATTCTTTCATCCTCCAGGTTGGTAATTGTGGGTTCATCTCTATTTTCTCTGACCATCATTTTATTCTATACATCACATGAAAGCTAATGAAACAATAACACACGTATTAGAAGCCTGCAGTTAATACCACCGGTTTTAATCACAAAGAGCACTGATCACTTCTCATATGAACAAATTTGATTCAAACATCTACTACTATTATACTTATGGCCTTTCTGTTGCCTGAGATTACTGAATTATGTATAGCAATCATGCTCAAAAGGATTTGTTTGTTTCAGGTTGCAACAGAATATGAAATGCATAATATTTGTCAATAGGATTGTTACTGCAAGATCCTTGTCCTACATACTACAAAACCTTAAGAATCTAGCATCTTGGAAGTGCGATTTTCTTGTAGGAGTCCACTCTAAACTGAAGAGTATGTCAAGGAAAACAATGCAGATCACTCTTGATAAGTTTCGGTCTGGAGAGGTAATGACTAACCCTTTCCATCTTTCTTCTTACATATAAGTGCACAAGGATGAACCACTATCACAAGTGAGGTAAACTTTGTGTAAAGTCTGATGTATTGATGGCTAGTATCAGGGCTTGGATTTATTGTATGGGTGTTGACCTTCATTTGGATGATCGCTAAAGTGTACATGTATCCATCCTTTTTCATTGTTCATTGAGGTGTAGTTGAGTTGAGTGAAATCAAGACATCTATCTGTCCTGTTGAATTTAGATTTTGCTATGTGCCTTGCACATAGCATTGGAGGACATAGACTTCCAGTATAAGATAGTGTAGGACCTCACTCACACATGGTTTTCTATACATAATTAGTGACATATGCAAGATGCCATCCTCTGTGGACCAGGGCTCTAATTCCTCTTCTTTGTTGCTTTGGCAGTTGAATCTATTGGTTGCAACTAAAGTTGGTGAAGAGGGTCTAGATATTCAGACTTGCAGCCTTGTGATACGATTTGATCTTCCAGAAACTGTTGCTAGCTTTATACAGTCACGAGGTCGTGCACGGATGCCTCAGTCTGAATATGTATTTTTGGTAAACAGGTGCTTTTCTGAAATATATTGGTTTTATCATATCTCATTAGCTAGATTCATCTTCTTTCTCCCAGTCAGAGTAACCATTTTTGCTTATGCTGCAGTGGTAGTCAGAAAGAGTTAGATTTAATAGAAAACTTCAGAAAAGATGAAGATCGAATGAATATGGAGATTTCTTTCAGAACATCCAGTGAGACTTTTATTAGTCCGGAGGAACAAACCTATAAAGTTGCTTCTTCTGGAGCCTCCATCACTTCTGGATATAGCATCTCCTTGTTACACCAGTATTGTTCGAAGCTTCCACATGATGAGTATGTCTTTGAATCCCATTTTTTGTTTTGTTTTTATATCCATTTGTTTTAAGGGTATGACTTCATGAGCATGAACAAATGTATACAAATTTGAAACTTTATATGTTGAGTCAAGATGCATCTATTTACTGCAGGTATTATGTCCCCAGTCCAGAATTCTATTTTCTTGGTGATTTGGAGGGAACTATTTGCCATATAATTTTACCTTCAAATGCTCCAATGCATCAAATTGTCAGTGCACCACAATTTTCAATGGAAGATGCCAAAAGAGATGCTTGTCTAAAGGCCATTGAAGAATTGCATAAATTGGGTGCCTTAAGTGACTATCTCTTGCCACTGCAAGACAATGCAAATGTGGAGGAGCTTTTGCAAGACTCTTCTGATTCTGACAGTTTAGAAGGTTGGAAAATGTCAAATCTCTATTGAGACTCTGGTATCTGTTGTTCTTCTTCTTATTACTAGTAAGAATTCATTCGACTCTTTTTGTCCCAGATGAAGACTCACGAGGGGAACTACATGAAATGCTGGTTCCTGCTGTCCTAAAAGAGTCATGGAATAAGTCGGAGGATCTTGTCACTCTCAGCTCTTACTATATACAATTTGATCCTTATCCTAATGATAGAATCTATAAAAGTTTTGGTCTATTCGTCAAGGCACCTCTTCCAGCGGAGGCTGAATCAATGGAACTTGATCTTCATCTCGCTCATGGTAGATCTGTGATGACAAAGTTGGTGCCATCTGGATTTGCAGAATTTGTCAAAGATGAGGTAAGACAGTTGTTTCAATATACTATTAATTGTGATTGAGTCTCTCTCAGTGTACAGGAATTTTGTTTGCAGATCTTGCTGGCTCAAAACTTTCAAGAAATGTTCCTCAAGTTCATTCTGGACCGATCAGAATTTGTTTCAGAATTTGTTCCACTGGGAAAGTACGAATTTAGTGGATCGAGCTCATCAACCTTCTACCTATTGCTTCCGGTAACTTTGGGTGAAAATGATAAGATAAGCATAGATTGGAGGATTATCAAAAAATGTTTATCCTCTCCAGTATTCAGGGGCCCGGGACACGCTATGGACAGTAAAATTACATCTTCGGGTATTCGACTTGCATCTGGTTATACAAGCATTAGTGAAGTTGAGGATAGTATAGTTTACGTCTCATATAAGAAGTCATTTTACTTCATCACTAATGTTTCTCGAGAAAGAAATGCCTACAGCCTATATAAAGAAGATCCGGAACCTTTAATCTATGTGGATCATCTTAGTAAGAAGTAGGTAACTTAGTACCATTCATCCAATATCATTAAATTTTCGACTTTTTCTTGTAATATGTACTGGGAATATATGCAGAAAATAAGTCGAAAGAGTTTTTATGGTATTCTTATTCATCATATAACTTTTCTTTTTAAATGTTGAGAGCAGGTTTGACATTTCTCTCATATACCCTGAGCAACCTCTTCTGTGTGCAAAACCAGTGTTCTCTTTGCACAACTTGCTACACAATCGTAGGCAAGAAGATTCAGGTAATTTCTAAGTTGAACCATATTAAAATTGTAGGTCTTGTTTTTCAGACTGCACATAACTTACATCAATACATGCATGCATAATCTTTTAATAATGCTCAATGATTGAGTGGAACTGTGATTTGGCAATCTATTAATTACTTTTGCTGCCCTGACTTTTTTGTTTTCCTAAAGGAAAACAAACTAAGCATAAACTGTTGGTTATCTGTAGAACAGAAGTTAGTATATTGTTTAGGTTATTGTGAAGTAATATGGTCTTTGTTTTTTGGAAAACAAATGAAGCAAAGACTTTTGGTTATCTGTAGAACAATAAAAAAAAAAAATTACAAGAGGAAAAATGTTAGTTTCATTTGTTATATCACTAATATGTCAATCCGTTATTGAATCAATGAATAGGGGTACAACCTCTTCAAATCCCATATGTTGTTTAGGTTAGTGTGAGATAAAATCATCTGTGTATGATTGCTATCATAGAACGTGGATGTATGTCTGATCCAGTAGGCAGAAGTTATTCCTTTCAAGGCCCAGCTTGTACCCCTACTTTCAGTCCGTTCCCTTTTCCTTCTGACAATTTCCCTTATGATGAACAGCCTTTTTTTATTTTCATTTTTATTTTGAACTCATCTAAAATTTTCATGTATCAATCTGCGTGCTGTTGCCACCCGAAGTCATTAATATGTAAACTTTCATGCCTTATAAAACAGAAGCACAACAACTAGACGAGTATTTTATATATCTGCCTCCTGAGCTTTGTGAGCTGAAGGTAATTGGTTTTTCAAAAGATATCGGAAGTTCAGTGTCTCTGTTACCATCAATCATGCACCGTCTGGAAAACTTGCTTGTCGCCATCGAACTAAAGCATGTATTATGTACTTCATTCCCTGAAGGAGCCGAGGTTACTGCCCAGAGAGTAAGACTGCTCTCCTGATATTTTTCTGATAATTATTCTCTGACAATTTGTATTCATCTAATTTTGCCTGTTGCACTAACAATTCTTCATAATGACTTCAATCTTCATTCAAGGTTCTAGAAGCACTCACAACTGAGAAGTGCCAGGAGCGATTTTCCCTTGAAAGGCTTGAACTACTAGGTGATGCTTTCCTCAAATTTGCAGTCGGACGGCACTTTTTCCTTTTGCATGCATTGCTTGATGAAGGTCAACTAACAAGGAAGCGTTCAAATGTGGTAAACAATTCCAATTTACTGAAGCTAGCTACTAGAAGCAACTTACAGGTATAATTTCATATTGTTTTGTTTATCTTTTTGAAAGTGATTCTTATTTTCTTAATTTTCATTTATATCAATATCCTTTTGCTTCTACTTCTTGTAATTACTATGCTACTTAAAATTCCAGGTCTTTGAATATCTCTGAATGGGTCACAAACTTATTACACAAAAATATAATTTATCCAGTGATGCTAGTTCTCATGTTTGATAAGGGTTCCCTTCTGACATAGATACTAGGTGACAAACATGCTAGTTCATGTTTATCAATGGTTCCTTTCCGACGTAGATAACAGGTGCCAAACATTCTACATCCAGTGATCTTAATTCTTGTGTTTATCAGGGGTTCCTTTCCAACATATATAATCGGTGACAACCACGCTACCTCCAATGAACTGAACCAAAAGAAAAAATGTGAGATAAATTTGTAGGATTTATGGAATTAGTGACCGCAAAAATGTACTTTGATATCTGTGCTACGTGTTCTACTCTGTTTCATTTAGAAGTAAAATGAGAAAAATAAGCATTCAGAAACATTTCCTGGTTTTGTTTTTATTTATTTTAATTTTATCCATGATGGGATTTAAATAATTTTTTTTTCAGGTGTACATACGGGATCAGCCATTTGAACCCTCTCAGTTCTTTGCTTTAGGCCGTCCTTGCAAAAATATTTGTGACCAGGAGACAATAGGATCTATTGATTCTCAAGATTTATGCAGTGCAGTAAAACACTCACATGATTGTGAAGTCAGATGTAGTAAGGGTCACCATTGGTTACATAAGAAAACAATTGCTGATGTTGTTGAAGCCCTTGTTGGAGCATTCATAGTTGACAGCGGTTTTAAAGCTGCTACTGCATTTCTCAGATGGATTGGCATAAAAGTAGAATTCGAAGCATCAGAAGTTACTCAAGTATGCATAGCAAGCAGCAGATACATTCCACTTGCTGCTCGCATAGACATTGCTGCCCTTGAAACTTCATTAGGGTATAAGTTTCTCCACAGAGGGTTGCTGTTACAGGCATTTGTACATCCTTCTTACAACAAAAATGGAGGAGGTTGCTATCAGGTATGCTGTCTGGATTCATTCTTGTTTCATGGAGTTAGAAAAAACGTAGATTCCTTCCTGATTTCAATTGTGTTTCCTTGATGCTTTAAATCAGAGATTGGAGTTTCTTGGAGATGCTGTCTTGGATTACTTGATCACCTCATACCTGTATTCAGTTTATCCAAAGTTAAAGCCTGGCCATATGACAGACTTGAGATCAATTTCTGTGAATAATAAAGCATTTGCTACTGTTGCAGTAGCTCGATCCTTCCACAAGTTTCTAGTCTCTGACTCCTGTACCCTTTCTAAGGCTATAAAGACTTATGTGAACTTTGTTGAGACATCTGCATCAGATAGTAGTCTGGTTGATGGGCCAACATGCCCCAAGGTATGCAGCTACCCTTCTACCTTCATATTGTTGGTTAAGGTGCTTGAGGTTCTACCTTGCCTATGAAAGAAAATTTACAAATATGTGTTATCAGTTTATCCGCAGTTTATCACTATTATTTATTTGTAATGCTTCTTCAATTGTGTCTTATGATTATAATTATTGCTTCAGGCTCTGGGCGACTTGGTAGAGTCTTGTCTTGGTGCAATTCTTCTTGATACAGGATTCGACTTGAATCGTGTTTGGAATATAATGCTATCGTTTCTGAAACCAGTCATGAGCTTCTCCAACGTTCAGCTTAGTCCTGTTAGGGAACTACGGGAACTTTGCCAAGCTCATGCATGGGATCTTAAATTTCTTCCATCAAAGAAGGGTAAAACATTTTCAATTGAGGCAACAGTGAAGGGGAATAATGTTTCTGCTACTGCTTCCTCAACTGGCTTGAACAAAAAGGATACTATTAAAATTTCTGCTCAATTAATTTTCGAAAAGTTGAAGGTAAATCCATATATTATTAGAATTCTTTTGCCTTATAATGCCAGCATGCGACAACTTTTCTAATTTACTTATTTTCATTTGGTATTGGTAGTGGAAAATTATTCTACATAGAAGCTTTGTAGTTAACTTCTGTTTGTGGGTCTCATTTTCGGAATTGCAGGCTCAAGGCAATATACCGAAGTCTAAGTTAACTTTGGAGGAAGTCTTAAAGTCATGCTGCAAGATGGAAGCCAAACTTATCGGATATGATGAAACACCAATAGATGTTACAGCTCCTGATATAATTGGATTTGAGAACTTAAAGGTACAAGAGCCTTCTAGCAGCAGTTCCAACTCAGATGTGCATTCTATCAGTGAAGCAAGCAGTAGTCACTCCTGCGTAAAGCGTGTAGGACAATCCCCAGCATCAAGTGGAGCAGTCAAAATGGACAGCCATGATTCCTGTAACAATCATAGCTCTGATGCTGACTCAAAAACCAGAGGTACTGTTGTTGCTTCTTCTACTAAATAGATATCAAATTAGCGATTTGCAGGGTTTGCTTACCCTAAAAATTCTCCAGGTGTGCCACACAATTTAACAGCAAGATCGCATCTGTATGAAGCCTGTGCTGCAAACTATTGGGAACCCCCTGTATTTGAATGTTGCCAAGAGGAAGGACCAAGCCACTTAAAATCGTAAGTCCATAGTATAATCAATTCTAGTATAAATCAAAGTGTTATTTGAAAACCAAGATAGAAGGTTACCGGACTCTGCATTTTGCTTTCTCTGCTTGTGTGAAGACCGAATGTCTTAAGTTGGTCTGACGTTGCAGCCTTGCAGGAATAGCTAGTGCTAGTGAACATCCTGTACTAATTTCTTATATGCTTCCTTGGTATACTTTGCAGGTTCATTTACAAGGTTACAGTAAAGATAGATGATGCTTCAGATATGCTGTTGGAGGCCAATAGCGCACCTCGTACGAGCAAGAAAGCAGCAGCAGAGCATGCAGCGGAAGGCGCACTTTGGTACTTGGAAAAGAAAGGGTACATAGAGAAGAGAAGTCAAACAGAGGAACATTAACCAGAGAACATTTCTATTTACATAAAGATTGCATCATCAGAAACCCGTCACCCTTTTTCACATATCTATATAGGCTAATTACGGGTGATCTAGGTAAAAAAAAGCCAAAGAATCCTACTGTGTAAGATCTCAGTTCATTTTTATTTTTTTTTGATTGAAATGGAAATTTATAACTTCATACCAAAAGGTATATGGGTAATAATTTACAAAAGAGAACCCAGAACATCAAACATTACTACCGGCAGTTAATTGAACGAGTCATTTAGGCCCTTGCTCTTTGCAAAACCAACCTTCTGCTAATGATAAAGCCCATGTGTTACTGCATTAAAACGTTTCTTCACACATCTCTACGAAACTATCTCAAATTCAGTCATAATCAACTTCACTGCATCAAGAACGCCTCTTATCTCATTGAAGTCCCGACCACGAGTCTTTAAGCCATTAAGCACATTTAGAGCATCACCTCTTATATCAACATTTGTTATTCCCAGCTTCTTTCCATACTCAATTCCATACCACAAAGCAAGTGCTTCAGTGGCTTTTGGATTTAAAGAAAGAGGAAGTGGTACTGATAAGGCACCTAGAAGGCCATGTTCTGGGTTCAACACCACAGCTCTTACTGTCATCCTTCCACAGCCTCGTCAAAATACAATAGAGAACTAGAAGTATTACTAACATGTGGGATGCACATTGCCTCCTTTACAAAAATACCAGTATTTGGTTTTGTTAGTGCTTTGAGTATGAGCTAGTTCTGACTGCCATTCCCTACACCGATGAACAAGTATATCAGGCTTCAGTCCCTCCATACCATGCATAGTATCATTCCTACACTTCCAGATCCACCAGCAAACTAAGCTAAAAACTCCAATTCTTTATTCGTGCCCTCCATAGCCACCTTATGTAAGAGATCACTAAAGACTGATATTTCCATAGCTTCACCACTCCAGCTAACCAGGTATACTTCCACACTTTCTGAGCTATGCGACAATCCCACAAACTGTGTAAAATCAATTCACTAGCACCACCACACCTACCACAAATATCCAAAGAGCACACTTTGCGTTTAAACAAACTCTCAACACAAGGCAAGAAGGCATGGCAAGCTCTCTAAAGAAAAAGCTTGACTTTGTTTAGGACTGAGAGACCCCAATAATACTCCATACCAATTTGGAGTTGGTTTGGTTTCATCCTTCTCACCACTACTGCTTGTGCTCTTTCCCACCTATTTTAACTCCATTGCCAACCAGTAACCAGATTTCACAGTGTAATATCCATCATTTGTGTAGTGTCAAATAGCTACATCACTTCCACTCTTTTCGCATATTGGAATGGACAAAATTTTATTTGCATCCACAAAAAGGAAATGAGTTTGAATAAAATTTACATCCCACATACCTGGACTCGTCACTAGAGTACTCACTCTAGTGTTGCTATCCATAAACCGTGGAGTTACTACTCGGAAGGACCACATAGAGGGAAGCCATTTATCCTCCCAGATTCGCATTGCAGTACCATTACCAACACACCATCTAATACCAGCATATAAAAGCTCTTTCCCCCGCACCAAGCTTCTCCAAATAAAAGATGGTTTTGGTCCAATCGGTGCCGCTGCCTAGTCTCCACCATGAACATACTTAGCTTGTAAAACCCTATTGGCTAGAGAGTCCGGCTGCATTACGATCCTCCACACAGTTTTGGCAAGTAGTGCCTGATTAAAACATTCAATGTCACGGAAGCCTAGTCCTCCATCTATTTTATTCTTGCAAAGCAGATCCCATTTGCACTAATGAATACCATTTTTCTTACGTGGTGTAAGATCTTAGTTTATTTAATAAATAAGATGACCTCTGCATTTCGAGATTTTTTACTTTTTTTTATTTTTATTACCAACATAACTGGTAAAACTCCATGCAACTGCTGCATACGACGTTCTGACTCCTCGCTATCTCTCTCTCTCTCTCATCACATGACGTCATTGAGAGCGATTAGAGAGACAGAGAGACAGTATATACATTGTGTCCACCGTGGTCATGGAGTTAAGATTATACTGTGTATTTTCACGGACGTATACAAGAAATTTTTGATACAGATGACATAGACCCGGCCCAAAACTGAAGCCCAAGGCCCAAATAGCTGGCCAAAGGCCCAATAACTCTTAACCCTACCGCTCATTTCCCGCCAATATTTCCCGCCAAAAAGAAGCCTCTTTTCTCATTAGACCACAGAGGGTAGAGAGAGAGAGAGAGAGAGAGAGAGAGAGTGAGAGACAGCTTAGTCTGTTTAGAGAGAGAGAGAGAGAGAGAGAGAGAGAGAGAGAGAGAGAGAGAGAGAGAGAGAGAGAGAGAGAGAGAGAGAGAGAGAGAGAGAGAGAGAGAGAGAGAAATGTCCGGGTGGGACGAAGGAGCGGTGTACTACAGCGACCAAGCGCAGTCGCTCGGGGGCGACACCGACGAACCCGGAAGCGCCGCCGCGAGCCGCCACTCGGTCCTCCAGAAATTCAAGGAGTTTCTCCGAAACTTCGAGTCCCAGTCAAGCACGAATGTCTTCCCTTACAGAGAGAGCCTCCTCCAAAACCCTAAGCACCTCGTCGTCGACATGGAGGATCTCGGCGACTTCGACTCCGATCTCCCCGCCAAGCTCCGCTCCGCCCCCGCCGATTACTTGCCCCTGGTAAAGAGCTCTGATCCGATCTCGTCGGATTAGGTTTTTCGATTTCGTTAGTTTCGTTAATTTTGAAAATTTTCTGGTTTGGATTTGCAGTTTGAGAACGCCGCCGGGCAGGTTTTGGCAAATTTGAAGACGAAAGTGACCGGAAGTGAAGGCCAATTGGAAGAGCCGGTGCCGGAGGATGTTCAGATTTTGTTGACCTCCAGAGAAGATACAACTTCCATGCGCAAGCTTGGGGTTAGTCTTTTCTTCTTCTTATACGTTTTGTTGTTGAATTTTTCTGTTTTAGCTCATGAAAAAGTTTAGAAAAATTTGGGAAAATGAAATTTTAGATGTACTAAATCGGTCTTAGACAATAATTTAGTGCATATAAACCTGATTGAAGCTAATGGTTGCAACTTAGTGAGGTTAGATTGATGATTATGTTTTTGTACTATTGTTGATGGGTAGGCACAAAGTATATCGAAGCTCATTAAGATATCTGGCATCACGATAGCTGCATCGAGGGTCAAAGCGAAGGCGACTTATGTTATCGTGATGTGTAAGAACTGTAAAAATGTGCAAAGGGTTCCTTGTCGACCAGGCCTTGGTGGTGCAATTGTCCCTCGCACGTGTAACCATATTCCTCAGGTTTGTATAAACCCTATGTCTCTGTATTTACCTTTCTTTGTTACATTTTCTTGTGTGGTTTTGGTGTCTACTGTGAAATTTAATTTAAGTTATTGGAACTTGCAGCCTGGAGAGGAACCTTGTCCACTTGATCCATGGGTTGTGGTTCCTGATAAGAGCAAGTATGTTGATCAGCAAACATTAAAATTGCAAGAGAATCCAGAGGTGATTGTCTTAAATTTTGGGAAAAGGAAAGAAGTTTAATGTGATTTGTTGAATCTCCATTTATTTAATAGGTTTTGTATTTTTAATGGGTACTGTAGGATGTGCCTACTGGAGAGCTTCCAAGAAATATGCTTCTATCTGTGGACCGCCATCTTGTTCAGACAATTGTGCCTGGCACAAGATTAACAATCATGGGAATTTATAGTATCTATCAAGCTTCCAATTCTTCCACCAAGTAAGCTTGCCAATACCTGAGATAATACTCTACTCTGGATAGTAAGTTTGGTTACTAAATTCTTATTGGAACTTTATTTCTTTTCATGCAGCCACAAAGGAGCAGTTGCTGTTAGACAGCCCTACATCCGAGTAGTAGGAATTGAAGAAGCAAATGCTGCCAACTCAAGAGGTCCTGCTGCTTTCACAGCTGATGAGGTATTGATTGATGTCATTGCAAATGTTGTTCTGTGAAATCTTTATCCTCTACATAGCAAGTGTCTGCATCATGTGTAGTTATTATTTAACGAAGTATGTGCTCAATGAAAATTGGATAATAGATTTTAAGCCATACTGGATAACAAATCTTTGCCTCCAGGAGGCTTAATTACAAGGTATCGTGTCTTTATATCGTGGTCATTAGCTCGAGTGTGTTCTTTGGATTTTTTTTAATTGGACTAGGCTGTGTGATCCAACTAAATATGCCAGAGCAGAGCGTTAAGATAAGATGGTAGTGCTACATGGCACGGTTTTGATTTTGTATTTTCACCTTGCAGATAGAAGAATTTAAAAAATTTGCTGCAGAACCTGATGTATATAAAAATATATGCTCAAAGATTGCCCCTTCTATCTTTGGTCACGAAGATGTAAAGAAGGCCGTGGCTTGTCTTCTTTTTGGAGGATCAAGAAAGGTATGTTTTGAGTTTTTTGCCTTTTAGTACTCCTGTAGTTTATGATGCTAACAACCAAATTGTGTATCAACAGCATTTGCCTGATGGTGTGAAGCTAAGAGGTGATATAAATGTCTTGCTTTTGGGGGATCCATCTACTGCTAAATCACAGGTTAGCTCTGTTATATTTATTTATTGGCACAATTTTTCTGCTCTACCCCTCAGTTTAGTGGAAAAACTGCTGCACTTAGCTTGGTTCCATATCCCTAGGCTCGTGAAACAGTCATACAGACTTTTGGTGCTCTTCTTTCGTCCCAAATGAGACATCCTGATTTGATTTAACTCGTTTTTGTAGTTTCTCAAGTTTGTTGAGAAGACAGCTCCTGTAGCTGTTTATACTTCCGGGAAAGGCTCATCTGCGGCTGGTCTTACAGCATCTGTGATCAGAGATAACAGCTCTGTAAGTTATTTGGGGTTTAATATAAGTACAATATGAGGAGATTTTCCTTTTAACTTTCCTAATTTCAATCTATCTGTCGAATCCAGCGAGAGTTTTATCTTGAAGGAGGGGCCATGGTTTTGGCGGATGGAGGTGTTGTCTGTATTGATGAGTTTGATAAAATGAGACCGGAGGATAGGTAATGGGTACTATGTCATATCATTTTTAATTCTCCTTAATTTGTTTTTTATTGAGTTCTGAGAGCCTGCATCTATGTGATTTAGGGTTGCTATTCATGAAGCGATGGAGCAGCAAACAATATCCATTGCCAAAGCAGGAATAACGACAGTTCTTAATTCTAGAACCTCTGTTCTTGCAGCTGCTAACCCTCCATCTGGACGTTATGATGATCTTAAGGTCTATTGTCATGCTCATCTACCTTGCAATTGTTTAAAATGGAAATGGTGACTTCAGATGGAGAACTTATAACTCTCTTTTCTTCTTGCAGACCGCACAGGATAACATAGATCTGCAGACAACAATTCTTTCTAGATTTGATATGATCTTCATTGTTAAAGACATCAGGATGTATAGCCAGGATAAGGTAGTGTCTAAATCTGGCTAAGTTTGTCTTACTCAAGCAAGTATAGTTTTTCCCAGCAAGGCAGCAATTTATTTCCCTTTTTTTAGGCACAAGGCACTTCATCTTTTAGTGTCTCAGTTCTCATTTATTAACGAGAGTTGAACATCAAGTCAATAGGCCTAAATGCATTGTTTGGTTCTCAAATACCTTACTAAGTAAATCAATGACAGATAATTGCAAGCCATGTAATAAAGGTTCATGCCTCTGCCGGGGCAGCAGTGGGTGACAAGAGGGAGGTTTCTAAGGAGAAGGAAGAGAATTGGCTGAAGAGGTATGTGGTACCCATGCTTATATGTCTTTGTATCTCTACAAGTGAGTTTGAGGTAATGCTGATATGTTGTTTGCAACATTTGAAGGTACCTACAATACTGTCGAACCGAGTGTCATCCCCGTTTGTCAGAGTCTGCTTGCAAATCCCTGCAGAACCATTACGTCAAAATCAGACAGGTATTCTTGCTGTTAACTAAACATTTTGAGTAGATTCTCCTTGCTCGCTGCAATGCTTATATGGTGCTGACATAAATATATGAAATAGATTAGAATCCGACTGACATTACCTTCATGGTTTTCTCACAGGACATGAGACAGCAGGCAAATGAAACGGGATCGGCTGCTGCAATACCAATCACTGTAAGGCAGCTTGAAGCTATAGTGAGGTTGAGTGAGTCGCTTGCAAAAATGAAACTGTAAGTGTGATACTGTTTGGTCCTAAAAACTTCGAGTTGTAATGCTTATGAACAGGAAAACGGGTACTAATTATCTGGTGCATTATGAACACAGATCCCATGTTGCTACCGAGGAAAATGTGACTGAAGCAGTAAGACTCTTTACCGTATCCACAATGGACGCAGCAAGGTCTGGAATTTATCAACAAGTCAATATTAGTCCCGAGATGGCAAATGAAATTAAGGTAATTTGAACCTGTCTGACAGCCACCTAGAGAAAATAGCAAACCAAACCAAACAAGAACCACAATCATCAGTCTCTTTATTTTTGTGATAATTCTCTCTCTTTTCCAATGTTATTGAACTTCTCTCCTGTAAACAGCAAGCTGAATCTCATATCAAGAGAAGAGTAGGCATCGGGAACCACATTTCGGAGCGAAAGTTGGTTGATGAGCTCACAAGAATGGGGATGAACGAGTCCATTGTGAGTATCCGTTTGAAAACCAACAAATACATGTCGACATGAATTTCCATTACAGTTTCATATTCTGCATTGTGAGGATCCTGTCATTGATATGATTTATGAACTATGGCAGGTGAGAAGAGCTCTTATAATTATGCACCAGAGAGATGAAGTCGAATACAAGGGAGAAAGACGCCTGATTCTACGTAAATCATAAAGCCTTTGTAATCGTTTTCCTAAAACAGTTTCTTGACTCTTGCCTACAAAATTACAGAGACATTCCTCTATGCTGGTGTAATTTAACTAGTACGAACCATTGTGATGGAAATCCTCTGCATACTAGCAGTGGATTTGTTAGTTGATAATGATCTAAAACAAAACTTAGAAACTAACAAAAGGTTCTGGGCTCCTAAACTGGAGCGGATCCGGGCCCACTTCAGTAAAAAACCGCGGGTATATATTATCCAAAACCAAACCCCAACTTTGAGCCGGAGATAAAATCCAATGCGGGCGCCTTCACCGCTTGAAGTGAGCTCAGCTTCTTCTTCTTCTCCTTTCCTCTTCTCTCAGCCTCAGATTCCTCCTCGTCTTCGCTACGCCGTCCTCGGCGCTGGCTTCGCCGGCCTCTCGGTCGCTTACAACTTGCTGAAGCAGAGTCCCAAGGACTCGAATCTCCGCATCGACGTTTTCGATGAGGTCGGAATCGGCGGCGGCGCTTCCGGCGTCTCCGGCGGCCTTCTTCATCCTTACTCTCCCAAAGCCAAGCTCTTATGGCGCGCCGCCGAGTGCTGGGACGAGGCTCTGCGGCTCTTGAACGTCGCCGAGGCTGCCGTGCCTGATGCTGCTGCGATTGTTAGAAGAAGGTTAGTACTTAGTACACTCTACGTAGCACGTATCGGATACGAGTATCCAAATCCGGATACGTATCCTTCGGGTAGATATCCAAATTCATTTTTTTTTTTTAAAGGAAAAATTATTTATGTGGGCTAGCCGGAAAGGGTGGGGCTAGGCGGTCCAGGTGTGGTGGACCTTAACTGGTTAGGAGGCCCACCATTTACATGAAATTTTCAAATTCACATGTGGGTTGTATTTCCGAGTTTTCAGGGGAATCTTACGACCAGCTTTGAGCATGAAGAACATGATGGTGCTGGAAGATGTAATTCTCCTCAATTTTATGATCTCTCCTCTCCATTTTAGTATTTCAGCTTTCCTTTAATGTTAGTATTTTCTTTTAGAATGCCCATAATGGCCTCGCCGGTTGCAGAATTGAAACCATTGACGAGGATGCTGCACAAAATCTTGTACCCGGCATCTGTTCACCTTTTAATACTTCTTTCTATATGCCTCAAGCTGTTAATGTCCATCCTCAGCGCTATCTCGAGGTATGAATCGCTTTACTGTATGAAAGACAATATTCATGCTTTTTCTGACTGTTTGTTCTCGTGGTGATTAATCCCAGGCGCTCTTCTTAGCATGTCAAACTTTGGTAAAAGAACTTTGTGCTTCTGGCTTGGGGGTAAAAGAATTGCATTTGCACAAGGTCTCCATTCAAAAACTGCTTGAATTGGAAGGTACTCGGACTATACCTTCTTTCCTAGTGATCGTTTGCACATTGTACGTATTTCCATTTACATGCACTTTTCCATCCATTTCAGAAGCTTTTTAGTTATTTGCCAGGATTAGACCTTCTTTCCTAGTGATCGTTTGCATTGGTGAGCCTTGAGGGGATACTTAGACGTGCCTCTTAGCTTAAAGTCTTTCGAACAGACATCATATAATTAGGTTTTTATTATTTGCTAACTTGGCAGCGCCATTACAGTGCATCATTTAAGAATTAAGTTATTCAAAGTGGTTCCCGATTTTGTTGGTGCTTTATCATAAATGATTCTTGGCATCTCTTTTTCTTTCTGTGTTTCTCTGTTGTTCTGAAAACGTCAGGTTGAAATGCAGTAGTTTTGAATGATTCTACAGTTTTAGATCTTCTATATTTTCTATTTTGTTAGTATATGATCACATTTGACTTCAGGGGAATACGAGGCAGTAATTGTGTGTCTAGGAGCCAAAGCAGATCTGCTTCCTGAGCTCTCTGGGAGGCTTCCATTGAGGACATGCAGAGGTGTCGTTGCTCATCTGCAGCTTCCTGATAATATGGGGTAAAAGCATTTCTCCATGCTTAACAGGCTTTCTTTTGAAGAATATAACTTTGGACGATTGAATTTCATATCTCAGTTTAAATTACTTAGGTTTTTTTGGTTTAGCAGTGAAATGCTCAGTTATCCTGTATTCTATTTCTAGTACTCATCTGTCTAAAATTTTGTGTTGAAGAGGGGAGTATCCAGGCTTTGGCCCCTCAATATTGTCAGATGCTTGGCTTGCTGTTCAAGGACCTCGTAGTTTGTATATGGGCTCAACATGGGAATGGAAATCAAGAAATTCATCACCAAATGTATCTGCAGATGAAGCAGCAGAAGCCCTTAAAGAGCTTCTACCAAAGGCATGCCGCATTTATCCAGTTGTAAGAGATTGGACCTTTATCGGAGCCAGAGCTGGCCTTAGAGCAATGCCACCACTCACTCCTCATGGGTCACTTCCTCTGTTGGGTTGTGTCAATAACATTATAGGTCTGAATCAAACTTGCAAGTACTGGTTATTTGGAGGGCTTGGTTCAAGGGGATTGTTGTTCCATGGTTGGCTAGGGAAGTTGATGGCACAAGCTGTGCTTTCGTGTAACGAAGATTTGATTCCATATGAACTAACCTCATGGAAAAGAACAAAACAATAATTGACACATTCTAGTAATGGGTTTTTTATGCGAACTATTATCTGTTCATAATTATTATCTTGAAATGGTGCTATTGATGGACTTTTACTCGAACTATTTGTTTCCTATCCTTGTGCCGTTGTTGATTCGTGGAAACTACGACGAGAGTTTATAGACATCTCAATGACATGAAAGGTACATCTTTCACCTTACAGCATAAAGAACTGCATCTTAAAATTGAGAGCAATTACGCCATCACCAACTAAATGTATGCAAGCAGAATGGTACAAAAACAACAATGGTAGTCCAAATGTGCCTTTGATAACAGCCTGAAATAAGATTCCGATCACCTTATCCATCAAGATTATTTATGAAAAATATTTAGCAAAATAACAAATTAAACACATAATCCTAAGTCACAAAGGAGAGTGTCTCAAAGAAATGTGGCCCTCGGCATTACCCGGCAAGTCCTCTTCGAACCCTTTTAAAAGAGTGCACAATCATTGCGAAACTTCTCTTTCGAGTAGATAAATTTACCCGTGTAAATCTTCGTCATCTTCTTTCAAACTTCACAATCTTCAATAAGTAAATCTATTCCTTCTCACCCTTGCCCTTGAGATGTTTTGAAAAGTAAATCTAACTTCATTATGTTCCAATTCAAGACATTCTAGATTAGGTGCTCTATGGAGTAGCATTGGCAGCAGTATCCAGTGATGGCAGTCACGAATAACCAGCTTCAAATGGATCAAATTATCAAAAGCAGGCATACAAGAAGCCTACAGGAAAGATCGATATAAATCAAACACAAATTCATGTAACACTTCAACACTATGCATCACATATAATCTCATATCAGAAATTGCCAAACAGAATTTCAGTTACAAACACTATCTTGGTAAAGGAGAAAGAAAACATAAGAACCATATATAGGAGTTGAAAGAAGGGAAAAAAAAAGGGGGGGGGGGGGGGGGGCCAAGTGCAAGAGATGTGTCTTTGTGATGGAACAAAAAATGCAGAAACCTGTACTCAATTATTCAGTACATAAAATGGAATAAGACCATATCTTCCCCTCTTTCAACCACCTTTTCTTTTCTTCATATGATTCTATCTATCAGACATAGTGGAAAAGGAACAAGTTAAGCATACTTACAGCCAAAGAATGAACTGAAAGAGATAGATGTTGAACATTGGAAACTGCTGCCAGCAATGTGGTTGCACGGTAACCATAGCGCTCGAGTTCAATGGCATCACGGTGAGAGAAACTGAAAACGGCTTTCACCAGGGACTTTGCATTGTCAAATACAATGCTCCGCAAAAAATCCACTCTGAGGTCAAGATATTCAAGCTTTGGGGCATTGATAGATAAGTAGTACTCATAAGGGTCCTCATAACTCATATTAGAGGCAAAGTCTATTTTTAACCTCTTTAGTTCAGGCACAAAAAGCTTGAAAGTACCACTAATATCACTTGACAATCTTCCATATATAAACAAGTCTTCAAGTAAAGGGAAGAATGTAAAAAGCTTTTCCAAAAAGTCCTTATCAGGACAATCAAGTCTGATATGGAGAACCTTGAGATTAGGGAAACACCCCGACTCAGGAGGAGCATAGATAAAACAGTTGAAATTCAGCTTCAATATCACCAGTGTTTTGCACAGAAATATAGTTTTAGGCAACTCAATCTTTTCTACCGTGTCCTCATATACCCTAACACAGAGTTTAAGTTCCACAACATTACGACGAATCACATTGCGGATCCAACCATCAATACGAGATAAATCCACAGAGAAGCAGTAATAACGGAGATAAAATCTTTGAATGTCTAATAATCCACGACAGTGAAGCGCACGATCAACAAATGACACAAACACAGCATGGTTAGAGCTTCCTCGTTCCTTACAGCAGCAGTGTACAAAGAATAGAGAGGGAACAGAAGCCCATATGTTCTTCCACCTTGTAGAGAGAATGCTAGTCCTCACAGCTTGTTCGGTTTCCACGAAGGAGAGCATATGAGACAGAAGTGCATCTGGTAATTGACTGATCTTATCCTCACCATCTCCTCCTACTTTGAGCTTAGAATGTGAACCCATTTCTACCCGATATCTCTTTTATACAATTCCAATCACTCTTGTATCTGTCAAAAGTTTCATCATTACAGCTTTCACTACAGGACATATCACCCAAAATGAAGTAAAGAAACTTAAACTAGTTCGTTCATCTGTAACTAGCAACAAAGACTATTGATCTCTATAAAAATCACACAAAGCGCATGAATTGAACTTTCTATTACAAGAAAGCAAATGGTAAAATGAGTGGATAAAATACCTGAAACATTCTGATATCGGAGTGCAACAACTGATGCAGCATAAATATAAATGTTGGAATCCATCAACGGCGACTTAAAACCACAAGTTTGGTTTTCTCGAATCCACGAGAGAACGTGGAATCCACCAGAGAATTGAGATAAACTCAAAGTTTTATTAATACGAAAGCTGACGACTATAACTGATAAATGCTCTTTATATAATAGCAACTAAACCAAGCCTAAAGAAGCCCTTTCTAACGAGAACTTCTTATTTAAAGACTTGTTAAAGACTTTTGATTTTAGCCATCAGATTACATGAATGGTTTATATTTTAGAAAACAAAATAAAACTGACCTTACCCAATACTACCTCTTTCTCTTTGTCTCTCTCTCTCTCCTACATCGGAGATAGATCAGATACTCTCTCTCTTTCTCTCTCTCTCCCCCCTACGTCCGAGATATATCATCTCCCCCTCTTGCTTTGGTTTTTGGCATAATATCAACAATTATAGTCTTGTAGATATTGATAAGGATTGAATCCCACTAAAGAAAGAAATGAAATCCCACTGAAAACTGTAATCATAAGCAAACCCAGCAGCCCATAAGTGAAGGAGGGATTGAAGTGGATATTGTTAAGGAAAGAGGAAGAATCTGTTAATCTTCCCCAGAATTCCAGAAAACAAAGAAAGAGGAGTGAGAAGGATTTGTTGTGCGATGTAGGCACATGATAAAGACATGTATTTCCCAAAATATAAACCGTTCATACAATCCAACGGCGTAATTTGAAAATCCGTATTGAGCCCGCAACTTTGAGGTCCGCAACAGAAGCGCTCCCCTCGTGTGTGTATATACAATCATGCAACAAAACGACGTAGCTCGATCCTCATTACACTCAAAATGACCACACCAAACACCGCCGCGCCCACCGTCGCATTCACCACTCCACCAATCTACGCCGCCCGTCTCCGCCACCTCCTCACCCTCACCGGCTTCACTCCCCTCTCCTCTCCCACACTCACCGTCCACCACACCGCATCCACCATCTCCGCTCTCAAGCCCCACCTCTCGCCTCCCTCCCTCGACCTCTTCTCCGCCGTCGCCTTCCCTTCCCGCACTGCCATCGCCGCCTTCTCCGCCGCCGCAGACGGCCTCTCTCCTCCTCTCCTCTCCCCACACGGCGCCGTCTTCACCGTCGCCGCGCTCGGCAGGGACGCCGAGCTCATGGACGACGCCTTCGTCTCCAAGCTCAGTCCACACCGAGTGAGGATTCTGGTACCGGAGACCGCCACGCCGAGCGCGATGGTTCACTCGCTCGGCGACGGCGGCGGACGGAGGATTTTATGTCCGGTTCCGGCGGTGTTGGGGCTGACTGAGCCTCCGGTGGTGCCGGATTTTCTCCGGGAACTCGGAGAAAGCGGTTGGGCTCCGGTTCGGGTCAATGCGTACGAAACTCGTTGGGCCGGGTCGGAGTGTGCGGCCCAAGTGGTGGAGAGAATTAAGGCGGGTAATTTGGATGCGATTGTGTTTACTAGCACTGCTGAGGTGGAGGGGTTACTGAAGAGCTTCAAAAAAATTGGGCTGCGCTGGGAGAGTGTCAAGAGATTATGCCCAAAGCTGCTCGTGGCGGCGCACGGGCCTGTTACGGCCGCCGGAGCACGAATGCTTGGAGTGGAAGTAGATGTGGTGAGTTCTCAGTTTGGTAGTTTCCAAGGTGTTGTTGATTCTTTGCATGATGAGATTTTCAAAGCTTAGTTACTTGGGTAGCTTGGATTGCAAGCAAGCTTTATAATGTAACGTTGTTAATGAAAGATGACTTGAAGGGTACACAAACTTACATTATACATGGCACTATTATACAGCACAAACATTTCTAATGATCTTTTATAGAAGCAAAGCTACACAAACTGCCACTCATATCAGCTATAAGTATATGTTATAATTGGTAATCTACTAATCTGAAGTTGGGTTTATTCTTCCTGAGTGTTCCTGTGGCTTATGGAGCCTGTAAAAGCTTTAATGTATCCTTCATGGATGGTCGGTCTGATGATCGGATCCTAGTGCAGAGTGTAGCAACCTCGAGCACCCATTTTATCTCCTCCTGCACTAAAGTGTTGGAACCAACTTCGTGCTCATTGATTATATCTCTGAGAACAATTTCCCTTGACTTGTTGTGTAAGGATGCTCCTGAATTCGTCAACTTGCCATTAGTTAAGATTTCGAGCATGATCTCCCCGAAGCTGTATACATCTCTGTATAGTTCTTCAGCAGAACTGTTTGTGGCACCTGTCCAAAAATTTATAACAAACCTTTAACAACTGCTTTTAGAAACAAAGGAGGAAAATGAGTAATTGGTAGAGAGATGATGTATTGTAATGCATACCTGTATACATTGCGGGAGTTTCTGCGGTACCTGAAGTTTTGTTCAACTCGAGCAGATGCTTGAGTCCAAATTCTGTCAGATGTGGTTCCATGTTTTCATCAAACACTATATTACTTGATCTCAAGTCTCCATGAGCAATTGCAGGATGACATTCATGGTGAAGGAAGCACAATCCCCTTGCAATGCTCACCACAATTTTGTACTTAGCTGCCCATTCCCTTTTCACACTAATATTTTCTGATAAACTTCCATTGGGCAAGTAATCGTACAAGAGATATACCAGATGCTTGTTGTAGCAAAATCCGAGCAATCGGATTAGATTCTTGTGCCTTGCGTTACCAATTTGGGTTATGAATGGCAGCATATCTTTTGCTATATTTGGATCCCATTCAAGCTTCTTCACTGAAACTGTGATTCCTGTTGGCAGAACTGCTTTGCATACTGAAGCTGATATTGGAGGCAATGTATCGTCCATGGATTCTATGGAATTAAAGCTCTTCAATACATCTTTTGCCGTGAATTGAGGAAGTCCAGAAAATGAGACCATCTTCCACTGGCCTCTGCTGCCCTTTTGAAAATAAAGTACTCCTAGAACTGACAGAGTAAGGAACATAACTATGCCTGCACACAGTAGCAAGACCCATATAAGCTTCCCAATGCCTCTGCTTCCGAAGATAGCCACTGAACCTGGACATGATCTCAAAGGTTCTCCACATAGCCTTGAATTTCCCACAAATGCGCTACTTCCCATAGTTCTCACTACCTTTCCAGAGGGAATTGTCCCAGATATATCATTGAAAGACACATTTAGAAGTGATAAGCTTGAAGAAGAACCAAACTTTGAAGGTATTGGTCCATTTAAACTATTATGTGACAGGTCTAGGACACGCAGAGCAGGAAGACTTGCAAGCTCCTCAGGTATATGACCTGATAAGTTATTTTTGGCTAAATCAATTCTCTCAAGGGCTAGGCAGTTAGAAACACTTTCTGAAATAGCCCCTGATATACTGTTCATGTTCAATTCAATGACAGATATGGATTTACAGCTTCCGAATGGAGGAAGATTGCCTAAGATACTACACGAGGAAGCTGAGAAATTCTGAAGAAGTGGCAAAGACCATGTTACTGCAGGAATTGTGCCCCCTAATTCAGGATTATTGGACATATTAAAGTACTCAAGCTTGGGAGCTTGGTCTATATCTATTGGAATCCCACCAGTAAGTTTATTCTTGGACAAATCTACATATGAAAGATCACGAAGATGGCTGAATCTCAAAGGGATCTCACCTGAGAATGAGTTATCTTCAAGCCGAAGACGAACAAGCGAAGAACAATTGGAGAGAGATGGTGCAAGACTGCCACTAAAGTTATTCGAAAACAGCATCAGCTTAAACAACACACCTTTGACACATATATCTGGTGGAATGCTGCCATTGAAGTTGTTTGTAGACACATCAACCCACATAAGATTAGAGTTCCTCCCCAAATTCTGTGGAAGATTCCCAGAGAAGTAGTTGTTCCATATAAGAAGAGACTCAAGTGATGGAAGCTCAGCAATTCCTTCAGGAACAACACCACTCATCTCATTGTAAAAAAGACTCAACAGTTTCAGGTTCTTCAACTCTAGAAGACTATCTGAGATCGGCCCGGAAATCAGATTATCTGAAAGATCCAAGCTTATGAGAGATTGAAGCTTACTGAAGTCCACTGGTATTGATCCACTGAGCTGGTTTCTGAAGAGAAAAAGAGACTCAAGCTTGGTGAGATTCCCAAGCTCTCTTGGAATAGACTCAGAGAGATTTGCATAAGCAATATCAAGATACTGAAGCTGGCTCATGTTGCCCAACTGCCAAGGGATGCCTCCCTGGTAAGTATTATAGCCAATCTCCATATGGGTCACTGTTTTGAGCTTACCCAATTCAGGTGGTATGTTCCCATTGAGCATATTCCCTGCAAGATGAATAAACTGAAGGCTTTGAAAATTACCATATTCTTGTGGGATTGGACCCTTGAAGTAGCTCCCAGCTAAATTGAGAATCTTGAGATTCTGAAGTTGAGACACTTCAACAGGCAGGGACCCAGAAAAGCTGTTGCTGAATGCATCAAACACAACCAGATTTTTAAGACCGGAGACTCCAGCTGGGAACTGGCCGGAGAAGTTGTTCCGGCTGATGTCCAAGCTTGTGAGGTTGGCCAGGGTGAACATTGACACTGGGAGCTTGCCGGAAAATGAGTTGTAACTCAGGTTGAGATCAAGAAGATCGGTGAAGACACTGAAGTTGACTCGGTCGCCGGAGATTGAACCTGAAAGTCTCTTCATTGAGAGGTCTAGACCAGTAACAGAGTTGTTGTTGCATTTGACACCAGACCAAGAACAAGCATAGATTTTTGGAGATGGGTTTTCTCCAGGAGGCACATACCAATCTTTTAAGGTATCATAGTCATCAGTGAGCTCAGATTTTAAGCTCAGAAGGGTCTGTGAGTAAAGATCAGCTGCTGAAACAGCTGCAAAGAACATGAACAAGACAAGAAGATTCGAGTGGGAGAAGAAGGAATGGGAAACCTCCATTTCTGGAGAGGGACAAAGTTGCAGACCCCAAAGGAAGAAGAAAAATGTGTCAGATTATAATAAGGTGAGGGAGGGAACCATGCATGGGAACTAGAGAAAGAAAAGCTTATAACATAAAGAAGGGGAAATGGGAATTGACTGTAACTCTGATTAGTTTGATGTGAGAATATCATAGGGACCCTTCTGGTGATTATTTTGATGGTGTTGGCCATTGGGAATAAAGGTCTTAAATCAAGAGGGGCCATATCTGTTTTCTCTTTTAGCAGAAAGAAGAAAGAATCCAATAATAAGCAGTAGACCTGGAAATTGGAATTGGAATTTGGGCACTGAGGGACAATCATAGTATCCATGTCTTTGTTTTAGAAATAAGAAATGGTTAAAGGTGTATTCTGTATGGTCTCTTTCGGTTGTTCAACTCAAGCTTGAGTCCTTAAGATGTTTTTAAGAATCAATAAGAGTAATAATTATTTGGTAATCACCACAACTAGTATAATTTGGTTACAGTAATCTTGAATAAGAATAAACTTAAATATTTTCTATCTGTCAAACTATTCTATGGCCGTACGTTGTTAATGTAAGTAAAGGTTTAGTTATGATTGTTAATAATGCAGCTAGTCCAGCTACAATGAAAATGTGTAGGGTTTAGGGAATATTACTTCATGATTATGCTGACTAGAAAAGTTAACCTTGTATATTACTATAGGGAAAGGAATACAGTAGTGTAAAGAGCTAGCTAGGATGTTCATGGACTTCATGGCCATGCATGAAGAAGATCAGCCTTCTGCTATATGCTTACAAGTTACAACAATGGCAATCAACTCCTATATGCTCATGCCCATGGGTGAACATTGAATAAAGGACATAGAGGATTAGAGCCAGAACAACTATCAAGGCGCTAGCTTTTTGGTGATGTGCGTGTGCATGCAATATCCATGGACAAGAACAAAATCTGATTGTGGATTTCATCGAGCTTTTGAAATGACAGAAGCTGGTACAGAAGCAGGATGGTAAAAGAGTGAAACGACAAGGTTGCTGATAAAAAGTGGTTGCCTTTTTTCTTCATGTATAAAGACCCTTTACGCTTTTGCGCTCCTCAAAGACATAAAAGGTTATCCTATTCTTGACCTGAACAGTCGATCAGTGAATCCTCTGCCACCGCCGGAGGCTCCGGAGCACTGTAGAACTTCCGGCCATATATCTACGCCCCCTGCAAGTCACTCTGTTCAATCATGCATGATTCACGAGAGGGGACATGCAATATATGCTTCATAGAGGCCCCGTGACAATTCAAGTCCCTGAAGAACCCTTTCAGCACTTATGCATGTCAAGTACTCGATCTCGTGACATCCTTAATGCAAATATGTGGTGTAAACGTTTCTATCTTTTCATTTCTATGGACCTTCACCTTCCACCATGTAATGTAATGGAGAGTCCCTACTCTACCAAAGAATTTAAAACGAGGTATCTCATGAGATTTTCATATCAACATATGGAGTCATTTAGGTTCATCAAATACATGCATTTATCCCTTTTGATGATGAGAAGAACACATCTTGATAAGAAGAGAAATCGATCAAGTGAATTGGAGTCCCATTATACAAGAGTCAAAAAGAGCAGGTGCTTAGGTTTGATTTGATACCTCATCACCTAATCAAGTAGCAAGTACAGTAACTATCCCAATAAATAATACTTGGATTATCACAGATTTTCTATTCACTGAGTGCAAGTTAATTGGGGAAAATTTGGAGTATATGAGGGCATAGCTTTTAGATTAAGGGAACATCCAGTCAAAAATGTTAGTTGTGCAGAAGATGATGAGCAAGAGGGATTATGCAAAAGGGAAGACATTCATCATGCCTAAAGTATGCATGAGTGGGAGTGGGAGTGGGAGTGGGTAGAGTTAGTCAAGTGATTATAGCGAAATTAAGGCACCCCTTCTAAATTTGTTATCCTTGTTGAAATAGAATAAACAATTGTTCTAAATTGCCTGTCGAAGGAAAAAGACTTTAAATGTGTCTTCGTCAAAATAACTGATAAAGAGTAAATTATAAAGTTATTGATTAACGGATGTAACAACTCAATTAGTCATATTAGTCATTATGTACGTTGTTATTATCATTAAATATCGTCATTATGTGCATGTAATTACCGTTGTAATCAACCCTCTATATAAAGAGGATTGTTAATAAAATGAGTAGACCATTCCATTCACAATTTACTTTTACAATACCATGTTTAATTTAAACATTCTAAGTTTATTTTCAAGTCAATTTTTTATCGCTAGGGTTACTGGATAATATCATTTACTAATTTATTCTGTGGTGACCAAACTCTAGTTATAGGTTATCCACCTTCGCCTTGATATGCCAAGGGACCTCCCTCTAAGACCCACATAGGGACCACCTAGATTCACTTAGAAACCACCTAGACCCGCTTAGAGGCCGCCTAAGGCTGTTAAGGGGCTGCCGAGACCCACTTAGGGCAGCCAAGGGGCCGCTTTGACCCTCCTTGACCTACCAAGGGACTGCCTTGGCCCTCCTAGACCCACGTAGGGACCGCCTAGACCCGCTTATGGACTGCCTAGACCCGCTTAGGGACTGCCTAAACCCGCTTAGACGCCGTCTAGGGCCACTAAGGGCTACCGAGACCCACTTAGGGCCGTCAAGAGGTCTCCTTGACCCGTCTAGGGCCGTTAAGACCCACCTAGACCTGCTTAGAACCCACGTTGGGACCGCCTAAACCCGCTTAGGGGTTGCCTAGACCAGCCAAGGGGTTGCCGAGACCCGTCAAGAGCCGCCAATGGGCCGTTTTGACCCGCCAAGGGCGGCAAAGGGTCTGTTTTGACCTGCCGAGAGCCGCAAATGGTGCGCTTTGACCCGCCTTGACATGCCAAGGGACCGCCTTTACTTCCTTGACATGCCAAGGGGCCGCTTTGACCCGCCTTAACCTGCCAAAGGACCGACTTCACCGCCTTAACCCACCTTGACAAGCTAAGGGGGCGCTTTGACCCGCCTTGACTTGCCAAGGGAACGCCTTGGCCCTTCTAGACCCACGTAGAGACCACCTATACCCGCTTAGGGCAGCTACGGGGTTGTCGAGACCCACCTAGCGCAAAAGGGCTACCTAGACCGACTTAGAACATGCGTAGGGACTGCCTAAACCAGCTAAGAGGTTGCCGAGACCCATCTAGGGTCATTAGTGGGCTGCGTTGACCCGCCGAGGGCCGCCAAGGGGCCGCTTTAACCAGCTTTGACATGCCAAGGAACCACCTTGGCCCTCCTAGACCCACGTAGGGACCACCTAGACCCGCTTAGGAACAGTCTATACTCGCTTAGAGGCTGTCTAGGGCCGCTAAGACGGCGCCTTGACCTACCTAGGACAGTCAAAACCTGCCTAGACCTGCTTAGAACCCTCGTAGGGACCGCTTAAACCCGCTTAGGTTTTGCCTAGACCCGCCAAAGGGCTGTCTTGACCCAGAAAGGGTCCGTTTTGACCCGCCTTGACGTGCAAAGGGACTGCCTTGGCCCCCTTGACAAGCCAAGAGGCCGCTTTGACCCGCCGAGGGCCGCCAAGAGGCCGTTTTGACCCGCCTTGACATGCCAAGGAACCTCCTTGGTCCTCCTAGACCCATGTAGGGACCACCTTGACCCGCTTAGGAACCGCGTAGACCTGTTTAGAGGCAGCCTAGGGCCGTTAAGGGGCTGCCGAGACCCACTTAGGGCCGCCAAGGGGCGCCTTGACCCGCTTAGGGCCGTCAACACCTGCCTAGACAGGCTTAGAACCCGAGTAGGGACTGCCTAGACCCGCCAAGGGGCTGCCGAGACCCGCTTAGGGCCGCTAGTGGGCCGTCTTTACCCGTCGAGTGTCGTCAAGGGCTTTGACCTGCCAAAGGACCGCCTTAACTACCTGGACCCACCATGACAAGACATGGGGCCGCTATGACCCACCTTGGCCCTCCCAGACCCACTTAGGGACCACCTAAACCTGCTTCCCATACGCTTAGGACCACTGAGGGGCTGCCGAGAGGCACTTAGGGCCGCTAAAGGATCGTCTTGACTTGCCCAGGGCTGTTAAGACCTATCTAGACCTGTTTAGAACCTGCGTTGGGACCGACTAGTCCCGCCTAGAAGTTGCCTAGACCCGCCAAGGGCCGCCAAGGTGCCGCTTTGACCCGCCTTGAACCGCCAAAGAACCGCCTTGACCGCCTTAACATGCCAAGGGGTCACTTTGACCCGCCTTGACCTGCTAAAGACCGCCTTGACCCATCTTGACATGATAAGGGGCCGTTTTGACCCGCCTTGACATGCCAATGAACCACCTTAGCCTTCTAAGAACCACATAAGGACCACCTAGACCCGCTTAGAAACCGCCTAAACCCGCTTAGGGACCACTTAGATCCGCTTAGAGGCCGCCAAATGGGCGCCTTAACCCACCTAGGGCCATCAAGACCTACCTAGACCTGCTTAGGTTTAGCCTAGTCCCTCCAAGGGGCTATCGAGAGCCGTCAAGGGCCGCTAATGGGCTGCCTTGACCCGCTGAGTGCCGCAAAGGGTCCGCTTTGACCCGCCGAGGGCCGCTAAGGGGCCGTTTAGACCAGCCTTGACATGCCAAGGGACCATCTTGGCCCTTCTAAACCCACATAGGGACCACCTAGACCCGCTTAGGAAAAGCCTAGACCCGATTAGGGACCATCTAGACCCGCTTAGGGATCATCTAGACCCGCTTAGAAGCCGCCTAAGGCCGCCAAGGGATCCACTTTGCTCTCCTTGACCCACGTAGGGACCACCTATACCCGCTTAGAAACCTCCTAGACCCGCTTAGGGACCACCTAATTCCGCTTTGCGGCCACCTAGGGCTGCCCAAACCCACTTTGGGCCACCAAGGGGCACCTTGACCTGCCTAGGGCCATCAAGACCTACCTAGACCTGCTCAGAACCCGTGTAGGAACTTCCTAGACCCGCTTAGAGGTAGCCTAGACCCGCCAATGGGCTACCGAGACCCGCCTATGGCTGCTAGTGGGCCTTCTTAACCTGTCGATGGCCGCGAAGGGGTTGCTTTGACCGCCTTGACCCACCTTGACAAGACAAGTGGCCACTATGACCTGCCTTGGCCCTCCTAGACCCACGTAAAGACCACTTAGACCCGCTTAGGGGCCACCTAAACCTTCTTAGAGGCTGCCTAGGGCCATTAAGGGGCTCTCGAGTCCCACTTAAGGCTGTCAAAGAGTCGCATTGACCCGCCAAGGGCGCCAAGGGGCCGCTTTAACCCACCTTGACAAGCTAAGGGGCCGCTTTGACCCAATTTGACCCTCCTAGACCCACGTAGAAACCACCCAAACCCACTTAGGGACCGCCTAGACCCACTTAGAGACCACCTAATCCTGTTTAGAGGCCGCCAAGGGCCGCTAAAGGGCTGCTGAGACCCACTTAAGGTAGCCGAGGGGGCGCCTTGACCCGCATAGGGGCGTCAAGATGTCACATCCCGACCCTTATATTTTTACCTTATTTACTAGCGTGATTATAATAAGAATTTTACCGTCTCGATCATTGAGTAAATAGTTTAATTGGTCCCTAGAGGGGTTTCGGGGACGATTATGTGCGGAGGATTATTCGTATGAGGAAAATACAACGACGGTAAAAATAGTAAATTTTAGCTAGAAAAAGGTAATTTTTATTCGGGTATTATTTTTCGGGGTGTTTTTATTTTGGAAGTTTGGGTTATAAATGGTGTGGACCGGTTTGGGGTGTGAGGCCCAAACCCTTTTTCTTTTCTCTCTCCCTCCCTCCCGATTTTTCTTCTCCTCCCACCCGATTTTCTTCTCTCTACACCCACCGGTATTCCGGCCGTCCTCCCGCCGCCGTCCGACCTCCGTTCGCCACCGGACCGGTCCCGTTCGG
>NC_020491.1:2142519-2142880 GCF_000184155.1 Fragaria vesca subsp. vesca
GGCGTAGCATATAGCCGCATTATGGTGTGACGTGAGCGTTGGACGTAAGCGTAGTAGCCTTATATGAGTGTTTAATTCATATAGGGGGTATGGGCACATATTTATACACCCGTCTGTCCACCTTGATGGCGTAGTGTAGCACCGCATTAAGGCGTGACGTGAGCGTTGGACGCGAGCGTAGTAGCCCTATATAGACCCATGAATTTATAGGGAGTATGGACGAGTGTAAATACATACATATATTATAGAGTCTGAGAGGCTCGATATTTTATGGGATAAAGGTTTTATCGCTTGCAGCATGCATTCGATTTTTCCTTAGTAAATTAATTTGGGGTAAACATAAATATTTTAATTATTAATT
>NC_020491.1:2142900-2203580 GCF_000184155.1 Fragaria vesca subsp. vesca
AGTCTGCAGAGTTCGGGTTGGATCTAGTAGGAGACGAGGCATAGTCACCCGTTTTTCGGCCAGTTTTCATCAGTAGGTTACCTGTTCAACCTACTTGTGTTTTCTTGCTTCCGCTTGTGTTTAGTAGCTCTGAATACTTTAGAATGTTTGTATTTTATGCGATGTTCAGAAGTGATAAATTAAGAGTGTAATTTGAAATTTTCGAGTTAGGGTTGTCCATCTGCAAGGGAGATTTTCTTAATCTTTTCAGTAAATTTTCCTTGGAGGTGGTCCCCGCACGACTTACTCTGGGTTTCAGGGTGAAATTCGGGGTGGGACGTGTCACAAGATCTGCTTAGAGCTACTTAGAACCCACGTAGGGACCGCCTAGACCCGATTAGGTTTACCTAGACCAGCAAAGCGGTTGTCGAGACCCTCTTAGGACCGCTAGTGGGCCGCCTTGACCCACCTAGACCTGCCATGGGACCGCCTTAACATGCTAAGGGGCCATTTTGACCCGCTTTAACCTGCCAAGGGACCGCCTTGATCCATCTTGACAACACAAGTGGCCACTATGACCCGCCTTGGCCTTCCTACTCTCACGTAAGGACCACTTATACCAGCTTAGGGACTGCCTAGACCCGCTAAGGAACCACCTAGACTTGTTTAAAAACAGCCTAAGGCTAAGGCCGCCAAGGGACCGCCTTGATCCACCTTGACAAGACAAGTGGCCATTATGACCTGCCTTAGCCCTCCTAGTCCCACGTAGGGACCACCTAGACCAGCTTATGGACCATTTAGACTCGCTTAGGGACCGTCTAGACCTGTTTAGGGACCACCTAAACCAGTTTAGAGGCCGCTTAGGGCCATTAAGGGGCTTTCGAGACAAACTTATGGCAGAGGGGCTAAGCATCAGTGGAAGCTACAAAAGCTAAAGCATTTGCAATCATCGGGAACAAGTAAAGCTAACCAAATCCAGGCATTAAATGTTGGTAATCATGAGTAAGATCTTTTCTCTCTTACAGTCTTACCCACCTATGGCTGTCAAGACCCGCCTAGACCTGCTTAGAACCTGCGTTGGGACCGTGTAGACCCGCTTAGGGACTACCTAAACCCGCCAAGTGGCTATCGAGACCCACCAAAGGCCGCCAATGGCACTTTGACCCCCCTTGACCTGCCAAGGGACCGCCTTTACCGCCTTGACATGCCAAGGGGCCGCTTTGACCTGCCTTGACCCACCTTGACAAGGTAAGGGGCCGCTTTCACCCGTCTTGACATGTTATTGGACCGCCTTGGCCCTCCTAGACCCACGTAGGGACAAGCTAGACCCGCTTAGGGACCGCCTAGACCAGCTTAGGAACAACCTAAACCCGCTTAGACGCCGCCTAAGGCTACTAAGGGGCTACCGAGACCCACTTAAGGCCGCCAAAGGGTCGCCTTGACCCCCCTAGACCTGCTTAGAACCCGTATTGGGACCGCCTTTAAAGCCTTAACATGCCAAGGGGCCGCTTTGACCCGCTTTGACATGCCAATGGACCCCCTTGGCCCTCCCAGACCCACGTAGGGACCACCTAGACCCTCTAAGGGACCATTTAGACCCGCTTAGAGGCCGCCTAGGGTCGTCAAGGGGGCGCCTTAACCCACCTAGGGCCATCAAGACCTGCCTAGACCTGCTTAGAACCCGCGTATGGACCGCCTAGACCCGCTTAGGGACCACCTAGACCTGTTTAGAAGCAACCTTAGCCCTCCTAGCTAGTCCCCCGTAGGGACCACCTAGACCAGCTTAGGGACCATTTAGACCCGGTTAGGGACCACCTAAACCCGTTTAGAGGCCGCTTAGGGCCACTAAGGGTCTTTCGAGACAAAATTATGGCGGAGGGGCTAAGCTTCAGTGGAAGTTACAAAAGCTAAAGCATTTGGAATCATCGAGAACAAGTAAAGCTAACCAAATCTAGGCATTAAATGTTGGTAATCATGAGTAAGATCTTTTCTCTCTTATAGTCTTACCCGCCTATGGGCGTCAAAACCCGCATAGACCTTCTTAGAACCTGTGTTGGGACCGCGTAGACCTGCTTAGGGACTGCCTAGACCCGCTAAGGGGTTACCGAGACCCACCGAAGGACGCCAAGGGCGCTTTGACCCCCCTTGACCTGCCAAGGGACCGCCCTTATCGCCTTGACATGCCAAGGGGCCGCTTTGATTTGCCTTGACCTGCTAGGGGACCGCCTTGACCCACTTTGACAAGCCAAGGGGCTGCTTTCACCCACCTTGACGTTTTATTGAACCGCCTTGGCTTTCCTAGACCCACGTAGGGACCAACTAGACCCTTTTAGGGACCGCCTAGACCTGCTTAGGAATAACCTAAACCTGCTTAGACGCCGCCTAGGGTCATTAAGGGGCTACCGAGACCCACTTAAGACCGCCAAGGGGTCGCCTTGACCCCCTAAACCTGCTTAGAACTCGCGTTAGGACTGCCTAGACAAGACAAAGAGCCGCCTTTAAAGCCTTAACATGCCAAGGGGCCACTTTGACCTGCCTTGACCTGCTAAGGACCGCCTTGACCCACCTTGACAAGATAAGGGGCCGCTTTGACCCGCTTTGACATACCAATGGACCGTTTTGGCCCTCCCAGACCCACGTAGGGACCACCTAGACCCGTTTATGAACCGCCTAGACCAGCTTAGGGACCACTTAGATCCACTTAGAGGCCGCCAAGGGGGCGCTTTGACCCACTTGGGGCCATCAAGACCTGCCTAGACCTGCTTAGAACCTGCGTATGGACCGCCTAGACCCGCTTAGGTTTAGCCTAGTCTCGCCAAGAGGCTGCCGAGAGCCACCTATGGCCGCTAATAGGCCGCCTTGACCTGTCGAGTACCGCAAAGGGGCCGCCTTGACCAGCTGAGGGCCGCTAAGGGGACGTTTAGACCCGTCTTGACCTACCAAGGGACCGCCTTGGCCTTCCTAGACCCACGTAGGGACCACCTAGACCCGTTTAGGAAAAGCCTAGACCTGTTTAGGGACCACCTAGACCCGCTTAGAGGCCGCCAAGGGACAAGTGGCCACTATGACTCGCCTTGGCCCTCTTAGTCCCACGTAGGGACCACCTAGACCTGCTTAGGAAAAGCCTAGACCCGTTTAGAGACAA
This sequence comes from Fragaria vesca subsp. vesca, assembly GCF_000184155.1. Lineage (NCBI taxonomy): Eukaryota > Viridiplantae > Streptophyta > Magnoliopsida > Rosales > Rosaceae > Fragaria > Fragaria vesca. The sequence goes on from NC_020491.1 coordinate 2,146,025, forward strand.
CCTAGACTCGCTTAAAGGCTGCCAAGGGACAAGTGGCCACTATGACCCGCCTTGGCCCTCCTAGTCCCACGTAGGGACCACCTAGACCAGCTTAGGGACCATTTAGACCCGCTTAGAGACCGCCAAGACCTGCTTAGGGACCACCTAAACCCTCTTAGAGGCCGCTTAAGGCCACTAAGGGTCTTCCGAGACAAACTTATGGCGGAGGGGCTAAGCTTCAGTGGAAGCTACAAAAGCTAAAGCATTTGGAATCATCGGGAACAAGTAAAACTAAGCAAATCCAGGCATTAAATGTCGGTAATCATGAGTAAGGTGTTTTCTCTCTTACAGTCTTACTGCTTCGGTAACCCTTTCCTATTCCCTGCTTCGGTAATCATGAGTAAGATTTTTCTCTCTTATAGTCTTACCCGCCTACGGCAGTCAAGACCTGCCTGCTTAGAACCTGCGTTGGGACCGCATAGACCCACTTAGGGACTGCCTAGACACGTTGAAAGGCCGCCATGAGCGCTTTGACCCTCCTTGACCTACCAAGGGACCGCTTTTACCGCCTTGACATGCCAAGAGGCCGCTTTAACCTGCCTTGACCTGCTAGGGGACCGCCTTGACCCACCTTGACAAGCCAAGGGGCCGCTTTCACCCACCTTAACATGCTATTAGACCGCCTTAGCCCTCCTACACTCACGTAGGAACCCGCTTAGGGACCGCCTAAACCCACTTTGACCCCCCTAGACCTGCTTAGTACCTACGTTAGGACCGTCTAGACCCGCCAAGGGGCTGCCGAGATCTGCCGAGGTCCACTAAGGGGCCACTTTGACCCGGCTTGACCCGCCGAGGGTCGCCAAAGGGCCGCTTTGACCCGCCTTGACCTGCCAAAGGACCGCCTTGACATGCCGAGGGGCCGTCTTAACCGCCTTGAAATGCCAAGTGCCGATTTGACCTGGCTTGACCGGCCAAGGGACCGTCTTGACCTACCTTGACAAGCCAAGGGGCCACTTTAATCCGTCTTAACATGCTAAGGGACCGCCATGGCCTTCCTAGACCCACGTAGGGAACACCCAAATCCGCTTAGGTACCGCCTAAACCCACTTATGAACCACCTAGACCCACTTAGAGGTCGCCTATAGCAGCTAAGGGGATGCCAAGACCCACTTAGGGCCGCCGAGGGGGGTGCCTTGACCTGCCTAGGGTAGTCAAGACATGTCTAAACCTACTTAGAACCCGCTTAGGTTTAGCCTAGACCCACTAAGGGTCGCCTTGACCCGCCAAGGGTCGCTAAGGGGTCGTTTTGACCTGCCTTGACCTGCTAAGGAACCGCCATGACCTGCCTTCACCTACCAAGGGACCGCCTTGATCCACCTTAACAAGACAAGGGGCCGCTTTGACCCGTCTTGGCCCTCCTAGACCCACGTAGGGACCACCTAGACCCGTTAGGGACCGCCTAGACCCCCTTAGGGACTGCCTAGACCTGCTCATAGACCACCTAATCCCACTTAGAGGCCGCCTAGGGCCGCTAAGGGGCTACCGAGACCCACTTAGAGCCGTCGAAGGGGCGCCTTAACCTGCCTAGACCTACTTAGAACTCGTGTAAGGACCACCTAGACCTGCTTAGGTTTAGCCTAGACCCGCCTAAGGTCGCTAGTGGGCCACCTTGACCTGCTTAGGTTTAGCCTAGACCCGCCGAGGTCGGCCAAGAGGCCGCTTTGACCCGCTTTGACCTGCATTCACCTGCCAAGGGACCACCTTAACATGCCAAGGGGCCACTTTGACCCGTCTTGACCTGCCAAGGGACCGCCTTAACCGTTTTGATCCACCTTAACAAGACAAGGGACCGCTTTGACCCACCTAGGGCTGCTAAGGGGCTACCGAGACCCACTTAGGGCAGTCGAGGGGCGCCTTCACCCGCATAGGGCTGTCAAGAGCTTCCTAGACCTACTTAGAACCCGCGTAGAGACCACTTAGACCCGCTTAGGGGTAGACTAGACCAGCCAAGGGGCTGCCGAGACCCGCTTAGGGCAGCTAGTGGGCCGTCTTGACCCGCCGAGGGTCGTGAAGGGGCCGCTTTGACCCGCCTTGACTTGCCAAAGGACTACCTTGACATGCCAAAGCGCCATTTTGACCTGCCTTGACATGCTAACGGACGGCCTTGGCCCTCCTATACCAACGTATGGACCACCTAGACTCGCTTAAGGACCACCCAGACCCAATTAGGGACCAACTAGACCCGCTTAGAGGTCGCCTAGGGGGCGCCTTGACCCACGTAGGGCCGTCAAGACCTGCCTAGACCTGCTTAAAACCCACGTAGGGACCTCCTAGACCAGCTTAGGTTTAGCCTAGACTCGCCAAGGGGCTGCATAGACCCTCCGAAAGCCGCTTTGACACGCCTTGACCCGCCAAGGGACTGCCTTAAACGCCTTGACCCGCTTTGACAAGCCAAGGGGCCGCTTTGACCCACCTTGACATGCCAAGGGACCGCCTTGGCCCTCCTAGACCCACGTAGGGACCACCTAGACCCGCTTAGGGACCGCCTAAACCTTCTTAGGAACCCTTAGACCCGCTTAGAGGCCGCTAATGGGCTGTCGAGACCCACTTAGGGCCTCCAAGGGGCGCCTTAACCTGCTTAGACCTGCTTAGAACCCGCGTAAGGACTGCCTAGACCCACTTAGGGGTAGCCTAGACCCGCCAAGGGGCTTCCGAGACCTGCCTAGGGCCGCTAGTGGGCTGTCTTGACCCGCCAAGAAGCTGCTTTGACCCGCCTTGACATGCCAAGGGACCACTTTGACCCGTCTTGACCTGCCAAGGGACCGTCTTAACCACCTTGACATGCCAAGGGGCCATTTTGACCCGCCTTGACCGCCTTAACATGCCTAAGGGCCACTTTGACCCGCCTTGACATTCCAAGAGACCGCCTTGGCCCTCCTAGACCCACGTAGGGACCACCTAGACCCGCTTAGGGACCGTCTAAACCCTCTTAGGAACCACCTAGACCCTTTTAGAGGCCGCCTAAAGCCGCTAAGGGGCTGCTGGGACCCACTTAGGGCCGCCGAGGGGGCGCTTTGACCCACCTAGGGCCATCAAGACTTGCGTAAACCTACTTTGAATCTGAGTTGGGACCGGCTAGACCCGCCAATGGACTGCGGCGACCCGCTTAGGGCTGCTAGTGGGCCGTCTTGACTCGCCAAGGGGCTGCTTTGACCCTTCTTGACATTCCAAGGGACCGCTTTGACCCCTTAAGCAAAGAACCATAGCTAACGAGAGAGTGGGAGCGACTGCTAAAGTTTATTCTGCCGAAGTTTTAGAGTTGGCAAGCAATGCCGGGAAAGATCTGAATGTGATGCGATACTTGATTGTTGTTGTTGTTTTTTTTTGGATGTCAATGACTGTAATGATATATGATTTGATTACACAAGTCTACAATTTCTATGTATAAACGTTACTATAGTTTTTCAGTCACATACACACTGATATAGCCGATTAGGACGTAATTATTCTACGCTGCTGTACCCTGTCCTAACTTAAACATTCTAAGTTCCAGGCGCTCATGTTTGGTCCTGGAATCTGCCAACTGAATGTGGATAGAGAATTCAAGTGGAAGCAAAAGAAAATATGTGGGCTTTCCATCCTGCATTACTCTGTAAAACTGTTCGATTTTGGCCCTTTTGGCCATTTAGCTGCTTAATTAAATATTTTAGTCTACATTGAAAACAAAACCCCGGCGAATCTCTTATCGAAAACTGAAAAATGCCAAAAAGAGAACCCCTCATGAAGCCATCAATAGCTCTGATGGGGTCGAAAATTGAACAAGGACGATGAGATAACGTCATTCCTCCTCCTGATGAACAGCAGCCTCCTCCAGATGAACAGCAGACTCGAGCTTCAAACGATTTAGTCGAACAGTCCCAAGAATGTACTCTGGCAACTCTTCCTCCTCCCTTGCCTGCAAATTTATTAGCAGTTAGGTATTTGTAAAGGCCAAGTAAAACATGTGTAGTGAAGACTGGCTGATAGTGGCACACAACCTGAAGGCTGCAGTCACAGAGACAGTATAATACAAAACTTATACTGAAGGACGTGATAACCAAAGGTTCATCAAAGACAGCATACCAAAAATTTGATACAAGGAGCAGTAAATTTCAACAATGTAAGAATCAGAAAGACGCAAACCTCTATCAAAATTGCAAGATCAACAACTATGCTCGTGACATATCCTAAGACAAGTCCGATGACACTCCTTGCCACAGATGATGATCCAATGTCAACATCAATCTGAACAATGAGAATTATCCGGTAAATCGTTTCATTAAATTAGAAGAAGCAAAGTTTATCAACACAAGTGTTTGGGATGGTATAAGCACCCTGGAATGCACCAAATATTAGGAGTTCTGATAGAAATAATATAATTACCTCTAAGAAATTGTCTTGTCTGAGATATTTGCAAGTCACAGCTTTTCCCAGCAGGCAAGCTTTGGTTCCAACAGCACGCTTGACCATCCAATATCCCTGTACAATTAATTCACGATTAGCTACAGTTTTTCATCCAATGAAAACAACATAATTGCCTCTAGGAATTTGGATATGTATGAGTTTCAAGCACAACATGCCTCAACAATACTGGGAATCAACTTGAATCTTGTGTTGCGAAACATGTCATTCCCATCCACAAATTTAGAAAACAGCGAATCTGGCTTTGGAGGTCTATCAGCAGCATAGTAAAGTACCAAACTATAGTTTGGCTTTGCGGGAACCTGAATAGAAAAACCAAATATTATATAGCCATTGTATGTCTCTCAATATTCTCTACACCAGCATCATGAACCAAAAACCAGAGATAGAATAATTAAATCTCAGCAGTGACAATCTCAGCAGTGACCTTACTGTTTCAGAAATTCTTTCTTTTTTCACCCATTAATATAAGATACTATTCTCCTTGTCCCTTGATAATTAACAAGATTTAAGCACATTTTTACTCGTCTTGGAAATGATTGTAATCCTTCAAATGACAAGTAGTTGTATAAACAAAACTGTAAATGTGGACAACCATGAAAATATGAAATAACAGGAAATGACGGTCATCTTTAATGACTATATAATAGTGGTACCCCACATGAACAAAAGGTGGATTTATGAGCTTTTTTTGTTTTCAATTTTTTTTCCTCGTCAAACCTTAGTATTGTATTTCTTAAATATATAAAGTAGGACAAGATTGGGCCAAGTAATCTCCCTCATACCAGAGAAAAAATATGATTTGATCTGAAGGCATTCAGACATGTACCTGGAGATTGATGACAAGTACGAATGGAAGCTTCTTTCCAGCTTCTGACTGAAAATCAAGACAAATACACTTAGGCACAGGAACAAGGTAACATTCAGAAGCTTAAATGTTCCATAACTAAGCTTTCAAACACACAATCTTAAAAATCTATGAAAGGGAAGACTTGGTAATGCTTTCTGCAGTTGTACTATCAATATGCAACAAAAAAGGCTTCCAAACCATCAGGCAGTGATGTAATTTTTCAAAAGGGGAACATTTTGAACATCAAAAGTTAACCTGTACCTGAACAAGACATCTGGGATGAAGTGCAATATTATCCATGGCTTTATCAACTTTGAACCAATCTGTTCCTATGAGATTAAGAAGGGGTTCTCCTCCGGTGACCTGAAAATAGGAATTAAGCAATGACCAGAAGAAGAGGACCGAAAGTCATAAATTCAGAGGACCCACAAAGAACTATGAAAAACTAACCTTGGAATTGTCCTTTAGGTAGTTCTTTCCTCTAATCATAAATCCCTTGCCGCTTGGAGTTGACCAGCAGTTCGTGTCAGCATCATCCTTCCCTTTCGGACACGAACAAGGGAACTGGCTCAGATCAATCGTGATAGGAGCCACTTCAGAATCCAGTTCCTTATTAGCATCTGTAGCTGTATACAGAATGAGTATTAACATCACTGATAATGTATGAATATGGGAAAACAATTCAAACCAGTCTTTAACTACATGAGTATGTCACAAGTAGCATACCTGAAGTTTTCTTCAGTTTCAGTTTTGCTTCCTGAGAAACACATGGGGAGGGTATTAACATCTAAATAAGACAAAAGGTGCTAAGCAAACCTGAGCTACATTAAATTGTAACACCAACTCAGTTTCAAACAAAAGAGAAGGGAGAACCTTGTTGTTAAGTGCATCATCATCACTTTCTTCATCGTCTGAAGATGAAGAGTCTGTAGAGATTGCATCGTAAAACTCATCCTTCACGTCTGACTCATTGTAGTCGGCATTTGAAACTGGTGATAGCTTTGATTGGACAAAGGTAGTAGAAGATGCACATTTGAGTGCAGGATTTGCGCCAATGTATTCCTTCATACCTGAATGGAAGAAAAAGAAAATACAAAAGGGAAACACTGTTACCTTTGCAAAATATGAAGTACTGTATCTATTCTAGTTATTTGGATTTGGAACCCATTAAACGGACAATTTCTCACAGTATGTTTGCTTAAGGGAAGCTTTGTATATCTAATGGAGTCTTTATAACTTGATTTATGCCAAGTTTTGTTTGTTTAGTGTTGCTAACAATCATAAACTACAAGGATGTGAACCAACAATCGTTTTATAATCAATTATATAGCCTCATCTCAGTGATCTCACATTCTCATGTGTACGCCCCTCTCCACCCCCCAAAAAGCTCAACTAATTCAACATGAATAGCAACCTTCCGATTGCAGGATTTACACTTGGGACCATGTTAGGTGTTGTGCTTAATTACCATAGATTCCAAAGCTTTAAGCTCTTACTATTTGAGCCAACTAATTGTTTCACCCTCTAACAATTACACTCTACACAACTGAAAGGGCACAACATACATCTACCTCATTGTTGGACCATATAACCTCACAAATTAGAAATCCAAATGATTAAGTCAATACATATTATTAGAAGAGCATATAATTAACTTCCTGACCTCCTACTTGACACAACAATGCATAAGGTACACTCCTTTCAAACTTTGAGCAGTGACTTTTCTTCCATCTGCCCCAGCCTGCAGAATTCATCTCCAACATTTGCGTCACAAGACATCTCGGACTATCTGATCCCATGGATGAATTCAAATTTCTAATCTCCCAAGTAGATGCTGCAATAAGAATAAAACACAAAAAGAACATCAATTTGATGAAGGAGCTGAGATTCCAAACAGTAGTCAGAAATTAATTGATACTAAACTGACATGTCAGACACAGCCTTTCACAAGAATTGTTAGCAGAAGTTCATTATAGCATAGGAAAACAAAAATTACAATAAACAAAACTTTCTTTGTGCTGAACTATTGTTATCAATTTTTAATTTTTTTGGATAAAAGTGAAATCTCTTACGATTTATTTTTGTGCGACGATATCCAGATCTTGGAGGCTTCTTCTTATGAACAGCTGGGAAATGCAAAATTGCTGCATAAAGAATACAACAGAATATTTATCAAATTACTAACGCAAATTAAACCATTATGGCATATCCCTTCAAGCAACTCCAGTAGAAAAGTTAAAATGTCACTTGAGACTTTTGTTAACTGCATCACGTTACATATTTGTAAAACTAGCTCCTCCTACCTGTAGCTCTCTGACCCGCACTAGAATCTGCTTCAACGAGCATACAGTTTGGATTCAAAGTTTGTCAATTTGGAAGGCAAATTTCACATTCTAAGGACCTAGCTATATGATGCATCCACCCTTTTCTAACTTTATTTCTTAGTCAAAAATATTTTCCTTACTCGTGAGTCATGATAACTCATCCTCTGAAGAAAAGGGAACCAAGATGCCCTTATTTATTTATTTAGAGTCATAAAACTTTAAACTAATATGTTATTAGGATGGATAGGAGCAAGTGAACCAAGCATCAATAGGCCACCAAAATAGATAAACTGAAGATTACTTTATGATGAGAAGCAGATCATTGATAATGCTGCAAAACATGTATTCACTTACTATATGCTCCATCCTGTCCACGAAACCATTGTCTAGAAAAGATGAAATCCCGCTTGGAATGCCACCTGTAAAGCATAGTGAAATTGATAAGAACCTCATGAAGACAAAAGAAATAGAATGAGGAACTGACTTTCTTGTGTCATAAATTTTCTCTTGAATAAAGTATTGCTTTCCAGTATATATGAATAGGCATAGCAGATTCGGATGATATCATGCTAAGGGACTTTCTTTTCTAAATCAAACAATCAAAATATTTTTTCAGTCTATATGTTTGTTCAACATTCACTTATAAATATTTCAAGAAAATCAGTTCTTCATTTACAAATGCTTTGCATTCAGAGATTAAGCAATAAAACTTTATAGTGGAATTTATAAATATTGGCAGATTTAATCCTTCCGTTTGCCTATTATGAAATCTAAACTAAAAATTGCCATAAGAACCAACTTGTAATTTAATATGCTAAGGATTAGGATGGTCTCTGCAAACAAGCAAAACAAATGCAAGACGAGCATTGAATGGATGAGATAGGATGTCAAAAACATGAGATGAGAAATGATGGTATAACAATAAGCGGAATGGATTAAGGGTAGGTGGGTCGAGTTAGACGCAAGAGGTACTCTTGTCTAACATCATTACCGAGTAAGATACCTGGGATCAAATGTCCCATAGACAACATCGTAGTGTCCATCGTATGAATCTAGCAGCTCCAAGTCTCCTGTCAGCATATCCCACCTGCAAAGAAATCTATTAGAGACACAAAAGCTATAAATGAAGAATACATAAAATGTAATACAACTTACTCATATCTCTGATGTTTCTCAAGGTTTAAAAGCACTTCGAAAGCAGTATCTGCACTTGCTTCGATAACACCAACAGCCTTGACAATAACACCTTTACCACTCTACCAAGAATAAAATCTAAATAAAATCAGCGAGGTGAAGCTATTCACTGGGTCAGTAACATGTACTAACTAGTTCAACTAATATACAGATAGTTTGTTTGGTTCTTTTTTTTTTATAGGAGATGTAAACGTCTACCAATTAATTTAAAGATGAGTATAACAGTGGCGGAAAAGACATTTATGCGTCTGATGCCTCATATCACATGTATAAAACAAACAGATAGGCACTCAACACACATAAATGCATGTATAAAGATACAACGAGATACCTCAGAGTTAGCAACATCTTCAAATATCCTAACACCTGAAATCAAAAGGAATATGATTGAGATACATCAGAAGATTTCATGGGTGGTTAAGAATGACCAAGAGCAATTTTAAGAGTTCACCAAAAGGAAGTGATAAAAATACAAGGGCAAGAAGAATACCATTAATTGTTCGTACACACTTCCACTGATATGTCTCAATTGCATCTCCACCATCCCTCTCAAAATATCCATCTGGACCACCATTTGCACGGTTTGAGGATTGGCTTAAAAGGACTTCTGGTCCTGTAAGAGAAAGACAGTATATGTCTTACGATATAGCATTGGATGCATGTTTCAATTCCAAATTGTATAAGTAAATAGAATTCAGATGCTCCTTTTTCTGCAGTTTATTCTATACAGACAGAGTTGCGTGAGAAAATATAGATAAAACCGGGTATGAAAAAGCGTTAGAAACTAAGGATGCAGGTAACATTCAACATAGCAAATCACATTGAATAAGGTCCCAAATTTACACGTGTATGCAGTGTGAAGTGAACGATCATTACTGCACTTTGCTACCCTGAGTCAAGTCCATATTGATTTTTAAAAAGTAGCCATTGACATAGCACCTCACCTTGCCCAATTTTTATAAGCCTTTTCAATCCACTTGCATAGCGCCTCACTCTAGGTCGATGGACATCGAGATTGATCCTTCCATATTATAAAATATTTTCAGTCAACCTTAGCATGAAACAGAACTTCATTTTGAAAGGAAAAAAAAAAAGAGGACAAGGAATGCGGTAGTTGAATGAAATAAATAGATGAACTTGAATTTCCTCCCCACGCACAGTATGATAATTCAACTCCCAGCCGAAAATGTACAAATAATGGCATTGACTAATAAATACAGCTAGTATGAAAAACTAATGCAAATGTATCACCAATGTAAGAATTATGAGCGTACTCCGTTTCCATGCTCAGTTTGTTTCTGGCACTACCTCCTCTTAACAGCTCGTACTCAGCCTGTCAAAAACAGATTTCCATTATATTAAGCATAACATGGACCTGGATGAATCATGCAAGACACTGATTCCTTCAAAACTATAGAATGAAAGGGTACATTATAAAATCTCTGGTCTCAACTATTATTATTTTTCAGAACCAAGTTAGCCACGAAGTTTAGTAAGAACAATCATGTACCTGTTGCTTAGATTGGTCAAACGCCTCCAGCCATTTCTGGGCTTCTCCAGCAGTAGCGCAAGCAATCTTCAGAAGTGCAATATCAAAAGTCAGAGGACATACTAATATATCTTCTAAAAATCAAAATCAGATGCACTTTATATCGTAGTGCAAGAGAAAAACCACAATCAAACACATACACAAAAACGTAATCACATTACAACATAGCCACCAAATTAATAAATTGGCACTAGAACTTACTTCCCCCTTCTTTGATTCATCCAATCGATTGTAAAACCGCAGAACATATACATCCTACGGTAACAAAACCAAACCGAATTAAACAGAGCTGCATATGTCAAATCATCAACAACATTAGATGAAGAACGGAAATGCTTGAAGTGGAAACAATGCCAAAATACCCCATAGTACACTTTTCGGCGCCCGACCTCCTCTAGCATCAGCGTAGGTCCAACAACGCCCCTCCTAATCGGTTTCTAGCACCAAAACAATACTACATTACCGATCAAACTTCCGGACAATATCTAACAATTCATGAATGAGTGATATTCTTACAATTCCGGGGTTTTCATGAGGATCACGCTTGTACATCTCGACATACTTGCCTCGGATGAAGAGAAACCTTAGATGACAGTACTCATGTCCGATGGAGTTGATCCCCAAATGATACACCCAACCGAAATACTCAAACGTCGACGCTCCGGCTCCTCCTCCTCCGCCGTTTCCTCCGCCGCCTCCTCCTCCTTTATGATCCTCTCCGCCTCCGAAGAACCCGCCCAACGAAACGGCCCCGAAGTCGGACAAGGACCTCCTGTGATGCGACGTCGCCGGCGTCTCCGCCATCGTCAAAGAAAGAAAGCTTTTTAAGAGCTTCTTCTTCTTAATCTTGGTCGGAGCGAGCTAGGTTCCTTCCAGGACGATGACGATGACGGATTTGGAGAAAGAGAGGAGAGACGAGAGAGAGAGAGACGACATTGCCTCCTCTTTTTGCTGCTCTCTATTTGCTATCTTTTCCATTTCCTTCCCTCCCTATTTTTGGTTTCTCCCTCTCCCTTCGTTCGTATCGAAAACCAAGCCGTTAACAGGCTCTTTCAAGGGTCCCACCTCTTGCCACGTCACCTAACGAACCCATTATTATTATTATTATTATTATTATTTTGATACGAGGCATATATTTGCTATTTTCATTTTTTAAAAAGATAAACAACCGAGTTATTAGGTTTTGTGTCGTAGTTTTGTAATTTTGTATAGAAAAGAAGATTTGTCATAGTGTTCTGCTCTCAGGTGCTTCTAAAAATACCTGAAATTGCCTCTGAAATATCTAAAACTGTTTTTAAAATTTGTGACGAAAATCGTCATGTGTTCACTAAATGATACAGGATTATGCTTCAGTCACCATTAGATGTTAATCCAAGTGGTAAACACAACTCGACTTGAAAATAATTACAACTCGACTTGAAAATAATTGTTTCCATTAGAAAGAGTTGTAGCACATTTTTCTTGGTTGAACCAGGTTAAACAATATTAGTGACTTGGTTCCTCTCCATATCTCATATCTGCACACTTTTTGCTTGAGAAACAGGTACATTCTTTCAGTTCAATTCTAAGTCACTTCGACATGCATCATTTTAGATCTCACAAGTCCAAGAAATGCAAAAATGAACTGAAAACATTTTATATTTCATCTTGGATAGAAGCTATGATAAAAAATAAAAAGAATTTAGCTGCACCACGCAGGCAAGGACATGAAAATTGAAAGCCCACAGCACCTAAAACGTTGATGAGATTCACCCAACATAGTTCACAACAGTTGCTGCCACAGAACTTTATGACAAACAGAAAGAAATTTCAATCCTCGACATTCATCACCCATCAATCAGCCTTCCTTCCTGGTCAGACTCATTTTCATCAATGTCGTCGTCAGACTCCTCGTCCTCGTCGTCAGTATCATCATCATCATCATCGTCATCATTTCTTCCGGTGACATCAAGTATGCTTTCCCAACGATATTGGTTAAGTTCATTTCTGCTATCCACTTCACTAATAAATTCCATGCCATACTGTGTGTCTCGGTGTTTAACCAAGAGCCAGCGTAGCAACCGATCTTCCTTGTTCAGGTAATGCAGCTCCTTGTTCATGTTAGGTGTAGCCATCATTGTCATCTGCATCAGTTGACCCTATACCATACGCAGCATTGATTCAGTGATAGATTCTTATCAGGTCAACAGGAGATGAGAACTTGTAATTCAATACCAACTAGATAAGAATGGAGATAGTTACAGAGACAAAAAGAACACTACAAATGCTGAAAAGTTTATAGATTGTATTGCTGCATGAACATTTCACATACTTCCAACCAAATCTATGGACCGGATAACAATTCCGATTTCATTTCCAACTTAAACCCTTTAACACACAAGTCTCATTTCATTATGCTATAGCTATCTTAGAGGAACTTTGGATAGCTAAATTAGTATGGAACACAACTGATTCCCGAACCTTCTCATCAAACTTGTATCATGAGAATGATTGAAGTCTTACCCATCAAAAGAACTAATATAATAGTCAATCCTAGAATTTCTTACCACTTGTTTCTGTTCCAAAAAGATGATACGTTAAGGACTCCCGAGCCTCAAAACAAATCTTTTATGTATGAATTTCAAAATTCTTACACAATATCGACTCTTTGAACAGTTTTGTCAGATCTATCTTCTAAAGGTCACGCATCATACCAATGCAGACTACTCAATAAGTGATGTTGATACTCAAAATTCTTCAATGATAATATGATTCATGAAGCAGAATACAAGGGATTCCAATTTCTTATTCAGTGCTAAGCAATTTGAGCAAAGACAGATATCTCAAAACTTACAGGATTAGATTGTAAAACCAAAATAATATGTTATACATGAGTGTCTACTTTTATCCACATAAAGCAAACAAAGTAGATCATGTCCACTGAATTTGCCACTTGTAGGTTCTAGCCTACATTGCAAATAACATCAACCAACGAAAAAGTAAAAAACCAAAAGTGCTAAAACTCAGCATTGCAACCTTAAAGACTAAAATGCAAAGAAGTATGCCTAAATGGGCTCTGTCTCTAGTTTCAAGGCCTCGCGTATTACCTGTTGACTAAAGACAACTAGGATATAAGATGAAAACACCTCTGCTGCTTCAGGAGTAATTCTCAGAAATTCAGAAGGGAACCCAGTTTTTGCAAGTTCAAGAAACCTGGGCATCACTTCAGTTCCAATAGCAGAAGCTACTGCCTTACAAGACGGCCTACTCAACGCTAAAGCCAAAGGTTATACTGACGTCCAAGTAGAAGGGGATTCAAAAATGGTCATTGATGCAGTTAATGAGAAGATCAGTCCACCTTGGGAGGAATCAGCAAATTGTCCAAGACATCAAGAAAATTGCACAAGGTTTCAGCACCATCTCTTTTAAACACATTTACAGAGAAGCAAACTTTGCAGCAGATGCAATTGCAAGCACAGGCCACCAAACCACAGAAGAAAGATTATGGGAAAACAAACTTCCGAGAAGAGTCACCCGATGTATTCAATTTGATAATTTAGGAACTGGTTGCCTGAGAGGCAATTGTCTGTAATGTACTGTATTTGATTTACTTTCGTATACCAAAAAAAAAAAAAAAAAACTAGGATATAAGATGCAGAAACTGAACTTTAAGGTTATCCTTATGAGACTAAACACATAATGCAATGCATTAAGCTAACAGGTTTGCCCTCCTATCGTTTCGACTGGAAAGGCCCGAAACATATTAACTACCTAACACCAATCAACCTAACAGCACCGGAAAATTTACTGTAAGATACCAGAGAAAGCAAAAACAGACCTTATAAAATCTCCCATCAAGCTTCTTAATACCATATCCCAAATGCACATTGCCGAAGGACTTGATCTCTCTAATAACCCCATTTCTTCGGAAAACATGCTTGCTTACTCTAGCAACTAGGTCCATCAGAGCCTCCTTCTTTACATGGGGCTTCGCCAGAAGCATACAATCATACAAAGGCATATCTTCCTTATCTGGTTCTCGAATATACACAAACCACAATTAACACAAATTCGAAATCTAAACCAAATAACGAAAATTGAACTAACCTAGGTGCAATAAATCTATATAATGATCGAATTGGAACTCTAGATTACCAGATCAAGAACTGGACTATTGAATAAATCAAAGACGGAGCTACCTTTCCTAGTAGGACTGTGAGAGCTTCAGAGATCGTCGGAGCGAAAGATGAGATGTGGGTTTTACGGACTGAGATTTTAGTGAGGGACTTCGACGACGACCGAGGGTTTTAGTTCGCATTGGAGATTCCCCGAAATACCCTTCTCTTACCGGGGGTTTAACTTGGTTCTACATTGCGTAGGAATTTCCCGAAACACCCTTCCCTAACGGGTGGTGACCGGTTATATTATGCACTGCGAAATTCCGTGAACACCCTTCCGTTACCGGTTGTTAACGGATTTTACTTTGTGTGGAAATTCCCGAAGGGCCCTTCCTTAATCGGGTGCTGAGGAGGACCGCAGGCCTGCGAATGATGTTCCATATTAAAACGGGTTTTTCGATGTGCAAGCTAATGATCTTTAGTAGGTAGTGTGTATCCACATAATATGATGTGCTCGATTAGTATTGGATGACAATAATATATATGCATGATGATCTCTACATAAATTGTTATAAAAAGCTATAATTGCATTAGGTTTTTGTTGTATATACACGAGTCTTTTTGAATTGATGTATACCAACAGTTGTAAGATTTAAATGACATAATTTTATTATTCACCGACAATCGTAACACATATTCTAAATTTCAATGTATCATAATATCATTAACATGATCTATATGTATCACTTGTGATACAATGCTCTTATCATAAATTATAAACTATACGAACTCGACACGTCCATGATGATTTTCTTAAATTTCATATATTGTAAATGTCTTACTAACTTTTGACATAATGTCTCTAAATCATTAATGCACTTCCTTAAACAAACCTAATCCACAAGAAAATAATCAAGTCATTCCTCATTGTGACCAATTTGCTAATTCTCTTATGATTCATCATTTTACATCCATTTAAATTATCTTTTTTTTAATTTTACGGCTCAAACATAAAAAGATACTCAATACAGTACGCATATCTACACATATCGTATAGAGCGCACATATAAGTGTAGGGTATTGCTAAATGTACCCAGCTAATTACTAAATGTACCCCGCATTAGTGTTTTTGCCAATTTTACCCTTATCTAAAAACAAACAAAGATGAATTAAGAACTGCAGTTTTTGCCTTCGACATTTTCAGGAACTTTCCGATCCTCCGATCTTCGATGGTTTTTGCCTTCATTGTTCTTCTGATATCAAAAATAACTGTATAGCTTTGAAGCACAATGAAAATCTTTGATAGATAATTATAAGTTGAGTCGATTAAGGAGAAACAATAATCATGAAATGAGCAATATGATGAACCCAGGTTTGATAAAGCAATAGGAAGAACCCAGAATGGATAAACCCAGATTTCCGATCCTCTCCACTAATGTTCTTCTCTCACACCATTTATTTATCTTCTCTTTATACACTTACCCTCAATGGTTCAATCAATTGCTCTTTACTAGAATTCAATCACGATCTCTTTGTTTTCCAATTTAATATGAAGTTTTAAGGTCAAATTTATAAACAATAATCATAATAAATAGTTTGCTCTTGATCTTTGTATTGTGCTTGAAACAAACTTCTGATAATGGAAGAGAGAGAGAGGTGTTGGGTGCCTGTGTTTGATTTTTTGAAGAAGACTTGCTGGGTGTAAATAGACATAGGGACAAAATAGGAAAAAATATGATAAAAATTAAAATGTTGGGTGTAACTAGCAATTTATTGGGTACATTTAGAAGCACCCTAAGTGTATAACACTTCGTCTTAGCTAAATTGATAAAATGGGTCGGCGTTGCGTGACCCGTTTAGGAGGTTAAGCAAAATTAAGGGATCAGTCCACTGTTCCCTAGGCTGGAAGAAATCCGTTGGCGTTGGGCCGTATATACGGTTTGCAATCCCAAAACCGCCCGTACTAAACTCAATTATCGACACGACACGTTTCGATAAGAACAACCGTCTCCTCCACTCTCCTCTATACACGTGGCCAGGTAGTCGCTTTCGCGTCAACTAAAGTCCCAAATCACACACCATTTGCCCCTCGATTTCCCTCAAATTTACAACTTTACCCAACAGATAGACAATTTCCAAGAAACCGACCACATAAGAAAAGGACAACTGTAGGGATACCCTTTGTAAATAACCAAAACCCAAAGGCGCAAAAAAGGAATCTTACCCCCACTCACGCGCCAAAGGCGGTTGCATAACCCCACGCCCCGTCACGTGAATCATTGACACCCTCAACTATAAATACACACACTCGCATAAGGCAAAGAGTGCAAAACCATTTGGGTGCATTTTCCACGATCAAAAAAAAAAAAAATCCCAGAAATTTTATTATTTTCCGATTTCATTTTTCTCCGATCAAAATGGGAACGGCGATTCTCCGATCACAGGACTGCCTTCGAGGTCGTTTCCGCCACGAAGCCCTAGCCTTGACTTTGACCCCTCGCTCCGGAACAACGCGCTGGAGCCCCAATTTCTCTAATCCTAGCTCCAATGGCTCCCAATCTCGCCGCCGGAAGAGGAGTCCGGTCGGCGTTCAATCGAATCACTGCGGCGATCGTGTGGTGGCGAAGGTTCCGGGGAAGGAGCTGGTGATGGGACAGGTGAAGATCCTCAGGCGCGGCGAGCCTTTGAATCCGGTGACGAACGATCAGAGAGTCGTCGGAGTTGTTGCTGCGAGAGACGATCGGAGGCCGAGGAGGAGCGTGGAGTGTGCGGATCCGGATCTGGTGTTGGGATCCACGGACCGGTTGGGACCCGACCCGGAGACGGTGCAGAAGCAGATCAAAGTTGCAGAGTTCAAGGTGATGGATACGATCTACGCCGGATCGGGGGCTTATTATGCTTCTCCGCCGCCGAGCTCCGTTCCGCTGCCGGCTTTTTTGGCTAAGAACGGTGCGGCGACCAGCGATCTGCGCCGGCTGCTTCGTCTCGATTTGGTGTGAAACACTTTGGCCTATCGGAAAGTGTGACCGGAAAGCTGATCATCAGGAATGTTTGATCGGACGGTGGAGGCGCAAAGTGCGGAGGGATTGGATTCAGTAGCTGATGGTGATGTGTTCGATTTGGCTCAATTGCTTCCTTTATTTTTTCAAGAGGAATAGCGGCAATTCGAGTGTGAACAAAAAGTTATGGTGATAGCAGGTTACTAGTTTACGAATCGAAAGAAGGAAATGGATTAGGGAAGTATGGTTTTACTTTGTATAGTGCTTTAGTATGATAATGTCTGACATGATAATGTTGGGCATGGTTTAAAGAGTGAGGGAGGAGAAGTAATGTGTTGCTCTGGGTATCTATGTGTTATCATAGAGTAAGGGTTCGAGTTTGTTTTGTGTTTATCTACTGCTTATGGTTAAAAATAATGTAGCATTGAGTTTTATTGGAATAAAAGTTTAGATTTTTAGTATTGTGTTCCTTGCTGATAGAAGCTGACATTGTGGTGGTATGTTTTGTTTGATGGTCTGTACTTATGGAGATCCCTTTTAGTCTTGGCAATGTCTTGAGTGAAGCTTTGATCTTCGATCATGGCTATGGCTAGGGAAGTTGTATCTGGAAGAGGTGTTCAGTAGTTGGGGCTATTTGTTAAGGCTTTGAGGTTAGAAATAATGTAGCTTTGAGGTTTGTTGGAATACAAGTTCAGATTTTTAGTAATTATTGCTGCTGTTGAGCTGTTGATCATTTCGCTTTACATATAACATCTATTAGAGCACTTGTTCCCTCCTTGGAAATGTGTTTTTGGTTGATAGAAGCTGACATTGTGGTGGTTTGTTTTGTTTGATGGTCTGTACTTATGGAGAGATCCCTTTTAGTCTTGGCAATGTCTTGAGCGAAGCTGTGATCGTTGATCATGGCATGGTTATACTGGAATAGGAGTCTAGGTAGTCGGGGCATGCATGTAGGAGCTTTGAGTCTAGTTTTTGCAGCAAAGAGGGAAGATGTAGTACATGAGTTGGTCATCTCAATGACAATTAGCATCGAATCTAGTTTTTTTGCAGAGAAGGGGGAATGTAGTTTAGTCTAGTTTGATAGAGTGATCTGCTTGCAGGAAACTTCGAGTTCAGTTTTCATAGAAAAAGGGGAATGTAGTTTAAGTACCACCAGCTTCTTGCTAGTTTTGATCAAATGAATAACTCTTGAGTTCATGTATTTCCTTAGATTGACTATTTGGCAATTGAGCTCAATGTGTTTCCGAAATTGGAATTTTGTAAAGAGGTTTGCTTTATAAGACATACATTCATTACACTCTACAGACTACAACATCTCTACACTGTTGAATTGTTTGGCATGCTGCTATCTTCTTCGGCATATTCTGGCACTATCTTCTTCCAGAACCAGTGCCTTCTCCAGAGGAGTATCATCTCCTCAATAGGAACTCCCTTCGTTTCAGGTAGGAATATGAAAACAAAGATGGTCATGACAGTAATCCACCCAGCAAAGAACAGGAAGATCCCGAATTTGAACGCGCATAGCATGGAAAGAAAAGATTGTGCAATGACGAATGTGAAGAAAAGGTTCACAGCCACTGTGATGCTCTGTCCAGCTGATCTGGTTTCCAGTGGGAATATCTCACTCGGCACTGTCCAGCCGAGCGGCCCCCATGACCACCCGAAAGCCACCACGAAGAGGCAAACCACCGCCACTACCAATATTGAGTACCCTTTGGATAGTTCTTGATTCTCACCAAATTTCACCCCCAAGATTATTGCCACTATGACCTGTTTCATGTTCAAGAATATAAAACTTGTTTAGGAATCCAGGCTGTGACAGCAGTAACTAGAATGCATCTTATGTTGAGAAATGAAAATTTTACCTGGCAGATGATCATTACTATTCCACCACTAATGAGTAAAAATCTCCTACCCAGTCTGTCAACTGTTGCTATAGATAGCACTGTAGATAAGCAAAGAACACCTCCAGTCAAGGCTGATGAGTAGAGAGATGCGTCTCCCCCAAATCCCATACTTTGAAAAAGTACTGGAGCATAGAAGAGAATCGAATTTATCCCGGTTAGGATCTGAAATGTAGGCATGAAGATTGCCATAACCAACTGAGGTCTGTTCCTTCTCTGAAGTATGTTCCTGAATGGATTCTTTATGGAATTAGCAAACTCACTTGCATCTACCATGTCCTGAAACTCTGCATTCACATCTTGAGTTCCTCGGATTCTCTCGAGAAGCTTTCTTCCTTTGTCTTTAGATCCTCGTTCGATCATGCTATTAGGCGTCTCAGGAAGAAGCATTCCTCCCACTGTCATCACTAGAGCAGGTCCTAATGCCAGGCCTAGAGAGAGCCTCCACCCCCATGGTTCGAGCTTTGAAGTTCCATAGTTTATCATGTTTGCTGTGAAAATTCCTAGAGTTGTTGCTAACTGAAACATCATGTTGACTCCTCCTCGGAGATGAGTTGGTGCCATCTCCGATAGATATAGTGGAATAGCCTTCAAGAACACAAGGAAATCAGCTTTGTTTGAACAACAAAATGTCACATATACTCAAAAAGAGTTCAAGGTAAGCAATGTGTGATATACCTGATTGCCAAATCCGATACCAACACCAAGCATGATCCGACCAAAGATGAGCATTAGGATATTTTCAGCTGCAGCATTTAGAGTTGCTCCAACAATGAAACTGATTCCTCCACAGATTATACTTGCGCGGCGCCCGTAATTTCTTGTGATAGGAGAAGCCACTAGAGATGAGACTAAACCAGCAAGGTAGAGTGAAGATGTAAATGCTGAAAGACCTTGGTTGTCATACTTGCAGTAATTGTTTTCATGAGCAAGCTTCTTCTTCTTGTAAACTGTTTTGAAGAACTTTTCCAGAAATCCATCCATTGATGTAACCCCACCTATTCACAAATCAAAAAACCAGAATTTTACAGCGAGTTACAATCAAACCAAATAATTTGTGACAGTTCTGACATACATCAATCTATTCCTTCAGGACCATGATCATAAAAATATGGACTTGCATAACCAAATGATTATAAATCATTCAACTTTGGCATAATACAAACCTTTTATGAATTGGATCATTACGTTCTCATGAATCAAAGCAACAAATTCTAAAGATGTGAGGCTTTGTACCTGAAATTCCGATGTCATAACCGAAAAGTGAGCCACCAACGGCAGCAACAATGCAGGCGACGATGACATAAGCGGTGAGCCTGCCTTGGTATTGCCCTGCTCGGTCCTTGGCCACGCCGGCCGGAGCAAAAGAACCACCTGGCATTTCAGAGAGGTGCTTAGCTCCTTGTTCTCTCAAAGCAATAATGAGGCTTTGATGAGTCTGAGATATGATGACACAAACAACAATGCTTCTGGTTTTTTATAGACATCAAATTTACAGTTGACTTGGGAAGTTGGGATTAGAAAATTAACGTCGCACATGGCTGCTGCTGCTCTAATGGGACAGAATTAATATCTAAGAGCTTTAGAAAAATTAATGAACACTGTTTACTTTGCAGATAAACACAAAAACTACTCTATCTAATTTAGTGTTTTCCCTTCCGACTTTCTCTGATATTTTAGAGTCAATTCTACCTCGCACTCTTATAATACATACGTATTACAAGAGTGCAGAAGTTATGTGAGGGAGCGCAACGCTCTCTTTCTAGTCCGTTACTTGTCAATATGCAATGATATTGTGGTGATCTAACTGCCCTACCCTAATATGCATGTATTCATTTCCCAAAAAATATACATTCATGTCATTTTCTCTGGTAAACTGATTGTCAAGAATAACCTGCTTTGGTAATCTTTTAACTAGAAAATGGATGAGATATTGATGTCTTGGTAATACACTTTAGCCACAAAAGAAGGAGATACATTGGAATTGATTAGTTTTGGTCATGTGTAAAGGGTGCTAATGGGAATTGAAATCTTGGATCATGTAATTAGCCTCAAATTGATGAATGATAATGAAACTAGAGCTGAGAGAGAGAGAGACAGGTCTCAATTCACCTTTATGAGTTCTATCACATTCATGGTGGATTTTTGAGTTGTAACCTCCACTTGGTGCAAGGATTGAACTGACTTGGTTGCATCCCTTTGGTTTCATATTTGATGATGCGAATAAGATTCTCAAATGTTGTCTGGTGTGTTTGGAATTTGGAATTTAATTTGGGTGAGACATTTCTTACACTTCATAATGTATACCCTTGACTCATATATCATATATTTGTCTGTATGATCACAAGTAACATTAATATATTTTATAAAAATAAAAAAAGTGTAATAAACTCCACAGAAAAGTCTGTATACTTTGAAATGTATAAGTATAACATTAGTGATAAAATACCCTTAGGCATGGAGCATGCAAGGCTTCACCAGAGAATGCCTTGACAGCTACCTTAATCTTAATCCTATATTCTATCATATAATAATTTATGTTTATCATTTCCTCAGAACAAAAAGTAGTTGCAGAGAAAAGGAATTTGTTTCATGTTACCAACTAATCAGACAACATTGGATTATTGTCTGATTGGTAAAAACTAGAATATAAAAGACATTATATCCAAACCACAAACTCAAAATTACTACATCAAAGAGCCAAAAGAAAACATAGTTCTCAAAGACTGGAGAATAAAGAGAGAATATTACATACCTGCAAATCAAAACAGAGAAAAAGAACATCAACTAGCAAAGCTTTTGAAAACTGGCAGTGAAGAAATGAAGCATTTTTGGTATATATAGGGGATGACCAAGAAGGAAAGAAATTCAAAATGGAAAGATAATTGTGCATGTTTAATCTGAGATCCAAAATCTTAATTGTGCCACATAAGAATTCTATCCATAAGAAATTTATTACCATTATTGGTACTCAATACAGGTTACTTTTATCAGATCCAAATAATGAATATTCGTTAGTACAAATTATAAGTTTAGCAGATACTAAGGAGAGATATACTGTATTTATCTATTTGAATCAAGCAAATTAGCAAAGAGATCTGGTAATGTGGAAATTTCTCATGAATTATCCTAATTATGTTTAAATCTTTGATCAGCTGAACTCAGTTGAGTATAAATCTTCAAAATAATTCTTTATTTTTGAAAGTTCTATAATATTTCGAGTTTAAAACTCTAACATTGAGAGCTGTTAGATTAGTCATTCTGATACTTAACGTTATTGTAAAATTAAGATAGATGAGATCGCATTAAGGGAAATGTGGGCAAAGTTCATCATGTGTAATACTTGTATTCGAATAACATTCCGCAACTATCAATTAAACGCAAGCAACGAAAGAAAGTTCTTGTCCACTTATTGATCACCACATTTTCAGCCTCCAACTTTCCCCAAAGTGTTCATAGCAAAATATATCAAAAACTTTCTTTAAAGTGTCGAGAAAGCTCTCTTTTAAAGTGACAATGATATCCACATTACGGCCATACTGATGAAGTGATCGGGAAGCAAATATTGTTCCCTCAACAGTTATTCAAAGCGAGTTTACCAACAATCATTCAAAGGGGTGATAATGTAGCTGTTCACCTTCTAAACTGATCTTCATTAAGTTTATAGTTAATTCTTTTCATCCGCATCTCACAATCTGCAGTGAGGGACATGAGATGGCCGGCGGAGTCGAGGGCGGTGAGGGTGAAGCTTTTGTTTTAGATTTGAGACATGAATGGGGTTCGTCACAGGTTATCATATATTTTCATGTTATGATCTAAACAGAGACGGAACCAAGAATGAGATATAGAATACGAGTCTTAAAATGAATAAAAACAATTAATATGTTACCAACTAGTCATGGACATTTCATACAAAATATTCGTGGAAATAACACCAAAAATGCATATATAGTCCGATGCATGATTAATATTGCCGAGCCAAAAATGAAAAGGATTAATTCATTTGACAAGTAAATGGACGATGGATTTAGGTTGAGTTTGGCAAAGATACATGCAAGTTTTCAAGGACGTTGATGTGTAACCATATATATCTGGTGCTCAGTCCAACCTAGATGACGTCTTTCGTGAAAAAGACTACCAATTCCAAAGGAGGAACTTTCCAAGACGACCAATCCACCATGGAATGAAAGGACATTAGTCATTAATCTGGATATAGATATAAAATATCCTACTCTTGGAGGCTAGAAAGGTGTGATTTTCTGAGCCGTGTATTACGATTTGGTGTGTCAAAACGTAGTGGAATTGAGGATCACTGTCTGGCTATGAAAATTTTGAGTTTGGTTTAAGTCTTCCCAGAAATGAGATCACTGTAATTAGAAATGGAAAGAGTGCATGTAAATCTCTGTGTTTCCATTAGTCCACTATATTAGCTATAGCCCATGTCAGCTAGCATCACAGTTTTTCTTCTTTTTGATCATAGTCAAGAATCTAAAGCTGTTTAAGTACTCATGAAAAGGCATGAAGCATGCTAACTTGCTAAGTACTCGACATGAAACATGCTTTTAGTTTTCTGAAAACAAATCCCAGAATTTTGCTACACCCCAGATAAGTTCTACTTTGTTTTCTAATCACTTTTATTCAAAGACTACAGAGACCTAAGAGCTGTTGATGACATTCAATCCTGCACGTAATTGAGACTTTTAAATGCTTTAAAATATGTAAATACAGCGAGCAATTAAGAAGAAGAAAAATGTATAAGAAGCTGTCTTATGTACGTGATTGCAGCATTAGAGTTATTGATGCCAGAGAGCCTTTACTGCATGTTTCTTGATCTTTACTCGGTACGGAAAAAAAAACACAGCCAGGGATCCGATGAGAAGGATTTACTGACATGTGATAAATGATAATATGTCCTGCCTTCCTTCAGTTTTGCAATATACCACTTAAGAATCCCCTGTGAGAAAAAAGAGTCACATACACACATTTTGTGCTGACAAATTTTTACGATTTAATTCTCCAAAAAGTAATCACACAAACGTGTCTTGGTGTCTTACCAAATTCCCACAGCTTTCTTATTTTCATTTCTGCACAAGTTCAATACGATGAAAGAATACGGTCAGGGTCGACATCTTTAGGCAAAACAAAGATAATGGAAAATGTGACCGATTATGAGATTTTACCTAGGCTTTCCTTCGAAAGCATCGTTCACTTCATCAATAGTTGGCTTTTGAGGATACGTTGACAAGATTACATACTTCTCCTTCCCAGAAGGGTCATTCACCCTCTTGTACAATTCATAACGGTAAGGGTAAGACATCCTAAAACATAACGACAGACGTGAGAACACTCACTATAGAGGTCATGCGTCAACATTCTAGAAATGACATGTTGCAGAAGATGTATAACAATCCACCAATTTTTCTTTGTTGTAGCTAACTAAAACATTGATTTATTCTGTATCATCTCTTTTAATTGCGAAAGCGTGTATAAAAATCAAAAGGAAGTAGTGAAGAAGCAGCTTGCTAAAAGCTTTACCTGAGAGCACCCATAATTGGATATTGGGTTCCTGCATAGTAGAGAAGCCGGAAGAGATAGCAATTTTCAAATGTTGCAGCATACTTCAACCTCTTGTCACGACCCATGGTCTTTGAAAGATAAACTAGTTTAGGAACTGAATGGCTTGTATTAAGTTAAAGTTAACTCCAACTTGTAAGTTCTTGACTTACTTGCATAATTCCACTTGAAGCAGGAAGATCCTGAAATTTGAATGAAAAAAAAGAAGTAAAAAAAAGTCATCAATATGTGCCAAATTTATACGAGTGTGCAAAGGGGCATTATATTGATGCAAGTAAGGCCCTAGATTGGTCAGTATACTACATAGAACAGAAGATTAGAACAATTTCATGTTTCTAGATTCAAGTTAAATCATATTGTAAGATGATGGGAGTATGGATATCAAAACTTCATTATGAGCACTGGCATTTTATTCTGAGGTACATACAGATTTATCTTGTGCATTTCAACTCTAACAGAACATCATTTCATCAAAATCCAATATAACCCATCAATATGCAAAGTAGAAACTAGACCTTGAGCCTAGGATTGACAAGAATTACTGGTCGGTCCCCAGCAGCATCAGTCATTGCTTGCAGGTCCTGTAAATATAATTAAAGGACTTTTAATAGAAAATAAGGTAGAATAAAGAATGTGAAGTACTATTGTTCTCCAAATGTGATGGTGAAACATAAACTCAAGATACCTCAATAATACAATTCCCGACAGCATTCTGAGGGGCTACTAAGATAAACAGGTCATCGGTCTCATCTACATGTTTGGCACCTGCACTTGCAAAAAGAGAAGCTAAGGCCATGGCATACAGACATCCTTTGGAGAACATTGATTTTGAATGCTGTACTATTTCACATCAAGTATATCAACTGCTGTCAAGATAAGGATTAAATCCCTAGTGTACCAAACATCATCATTGATGCGAAGACAGTGTTGTAACAAATAGGATAATATGCTTACATCATTTAACAGGGAATCAAGGATGATCATTGTCTATAGCTACCATAATAGAAACTTGACTCTACATCCTATGTGACACATATCACTTTTTTTCATACCTATAGCACCGATCTTGATAAACGTTCCCATAGCCCCATATTCACCCCAGTCCATGTACTCTAAGATCTGTCGAGTACCAGCAAGTTGCAATGGCATTCCGGCAAGGGCACCTTCCCCCATAGAGCCTTGAACACAAACCTGACAATAAATTTTTTTGATGCCAGGCAAAGTTCACATAACCATTAACCACTAGTCTAAGTCAGAGCAACCAGGACCAAATTACCTTGACAGATTTCCCATCATCAGCAAATGAAAGAGCTAGAGTTCGAACCAGTTCCATTAAGGTACCTATTCGATAAACATCCTGTGCATCATAAGATTTAGTTAACTCCAAAAAAGTTTAAGCAGATTAAGGCAAGGACCCCTTACCATTTCTGGGTTCAGCTCTGGAATATTAATCTCCACCTGAAAATTTGGAATGACACATTAAGCTAAATGAATCCAGCCACCATGACATGAGTAACCAGAGGATTTGACAAAGAGATGTATTATGTATACACAATATTCTGACATGTAGGCAGACATGTAAATACATGAACACGTAACACTTAAGCATCTTAAGTAGAAACAAAAGCAAACCTTCAATCGAATTCCTCCATCATTTATAGATCTTTTGGTTGCTTGCAGTACATCATCATAAAAATAGTTCCTTATGTCTCTAGAGTGTGGGATGTTATTCAATTTAGTAGGAATTCCCCTCCAGTTATCCTGTCAATTTCCAAAATCAAAATACAACAGGAGACACATAAATTATTGATCAAAACTCAAATATAATCTGGACAGCAAAAAGTGTAAACCACAGAAAAGGCACCTGGACCAAAGATGACTGACTTAAGCTACTCCCTGAAATTTGACAAATACCCAAATCAAAGTAAGTTTTTATATTTGAGCGATACTTTTAGATCATGATTCTCTTCAAAGTAGTCACCAGAAACCAATCAAGAAAGAGTGAGGAGAAAGAAAAAAAAGTTGCATTGGTATATGAGAACAACTCATCTCCAGATAAGTTTTATAATACCTCATAACGAGGTTCAACACCATCCCTCTAAAATATAATCATCTAGTTTAGGGAAAACTCATACAGTGTACTTAGATCCAGAAGAGGCTTACCTAATTTCCTCTTCTTTTCTTTAGCATTCAGCACTTGAGTCAGAATAGAGTCTATTTCTCCAAAAATTACTTCTTTAGGATGGTTTCCATCAATCTGTGTATTCAAGAGAGCTGTTTAGCTGTTTACACATATTCATACAGTACAGATAAAAGGGAAAATGATAACAGTAACTAAGTTACCCTTTTCATTATGTTTGAGTAAGTGGATAAGATTGCATCTGCATTTTTCTTGTATATTTCAAGACGTGCCTTCACCTACATGAAAACCAGAAATTGATTTACTTGTCACTTTGTCAGCAACCAAATGTAAGACCTAACACTAGAATAATGACGAAGTCGATTTTTCCATACATATGCATATGAGAGAATAACCTATGATAACTTGTATAAATAACATGAGAGCAAAATGTAAGATGCCAAATCATACTTACTTTTTCCTCGGTGTCATCAGGCCGGGTAGTAAGTCTTGCTTTAATTTCCTCAGTCTCTGGTGGGAAATTTCTGATATGGTAAATCTTCTTCGTAACTGGGTCTAGCCTCCTTCCAACACATCTGTCGATTAGAATTTCATCAGGAACCTGAGTATTGAGAAATAACACCTATGTAAAGATCAATTCTTTTTGAAGCAATTTGGATGTAAGCAGTAGCTAGACCCAAAATATGAAGTGCTTATACCAAAATATACTTCCTTTACAAAAGTTCCAAGCCATTTCCCAAATGAAAATGTGGGTAGTAGTACCATAGCAGCACCAGAAGTTTTCATTTCCATACAAATAATTTTCTTTAAATGCATTATGAAACTATGGTCCATGTGTCTAGTGTTCTATACTTACAAATTCAGCTAATAGATAAAACTCACATACATCTAAGACAATGTAAACATCTGGTATGATCTTCAAACTTTGCAGACTTTGTGCTTGGCTAAAACTTCGCGGATATCCATCCAGAAGCCACCCTTTTTCTTTTGCATCTTCGCGTGATAATCGTGACGTCACCATCTACACAAGAGAGTACAAAATGTTACCAATTAGATAAAGGATTGAATAATTAGAAGTCATGGAGTACATACAGCTGTGACGATTTCATCAGGAACCAACTTGCCAGCATTCATGAACTCTTTGGCTTTGTTCCCAATCTCAGTCCCAGATGACACTTCAGCTCTTAGAAGGTCCCCTGTTGATATGTGTACCAATCCAAACTGAAGAACCAAGAGGAAGCTAGCAAGTTATAAACGATGCATATATCAAGCCTAGCGGTATTCTTGGTTTCTTAGTCTCCAATTACAATCCCTATGAAAATGGTTACCTTCTTGACAATCAATTCACACTGCGTTCCTTTCCCAGAAGCCGGTGCACCGGAGATCATGACTTTCAAAGGAGGCTCCTTTGAAGAACAACTCAACTTCAGTCCCTACCAAAATCAAAACAGTAAACACACAATTAGTATTGTTGTCCAGGAAAGGTTACTACTATCAAATACAAACTGAATATCTGTCTTTTTCTTTATTCACAAACATTGGACTTGTGGGTGATCCTCAAACGGTCATTGCTGTAGACATGCAGAGCGACACGGTGAGAAGATGGCTCAAGGGACAAAAAGGAAGAAGATGAAGAAGAGAGAAGGGGAGGAGAGATGGGAAAGATTGATGGAGTGGAATAGACATTGGTGGAACCATGAGAGAGCGAAGTGAGCATCATTCTTATGATCTCTGTGTAACCATGAACCAGACTAGGAGAAAGGAGTTTTGGGAACCAAGTTTAAGAGGCTGAAGCCAGGAAAAACTGACACCACTAGTTCCCTCTCTTTGTTCTATTCAAGGCCCTGAAGGAGCTAAGGTTTTGACACTAATCACTACAGTGGCACAGTTTTGTCCTGACCATAAACTAGGTGGGAGCCACAGCTGGGTTGAAGGAGAACTCAACAGAGAATGTTGTACCTTATTTGGATCAAGAACCATAGTTTATAGATTACGGTCAGTATCAAGAAATCGTTTAGGTGATCCAGACATGGAAACCCTCTGCTAAACAAAGAAGCTAAGAGGCATTTATCTCAACTGAGGGAGTATGGAATGCATAAACAATTAACAGCACGAGGCTGCGTTTAATCAAGTACAGAGTGATAATATCACACAAGCCAACTAACATCAATTTAACTTGAGTATCAAACTATAAGCCATGATATATCATCTATCAAAGAATTACGCAAAACTGGACGAATTATTGTTATTACATGAACTAAGTTTTCTAACAGAATTAAATGAAAAGTAAAAGACGATAGGAACATCTGTAGACTCTTTCTTCCCTGCATGATGATCACCACTACTCGTTTAAGTGCCAATTTTTGAGTGGCAAAAGTTCTTTAGTTCTTCAGTCCAGCTTTACTGAGGAGAAGAGGTAATGCACGAACCAGAATGAAGAAAGGAACCCAACTGTACCTGTGGCAAGCATGATTGCGATGACCATGAAGAGGGAATATCCCAGGTAGAGAGTGGCAGAGACAGGCCCACTTAAGCTCTTGAGATCAAATACTAGGTAATTTACGGAGTACAAGAAAATGTATATGGCAACAGAACCAGAGGCAAAGAAGGACTTCCACCACCATTTCCAATCCTCCACACAGAGGTGCATGTAGGTCAGAACTAGAGACACCTCAGCACAAACCACAACCAGAAGGATCAATACGATGAAGAGGAACCCGAACACATAATAGACACGGCCCATCCAAATGCTAGACATGATGAAGAAGAGCTCAATGAATAAGGTGCCAAAGGGGAGGGTACCAGCTCCAAGAACCAACAGCCAGGATGGGTATTTCTGTGCAGGGATTTCCCTGGGGATTTGGTTGGTACGAACAGGGAACTCAATGTGAGGTGCCTTGGCCCCGAGGTATCCACCAATTAAAGTAAGGGGGACAGAAATGCAGAACCAGAGCAAGATGAGAACAACAAACAGAGAAAATGGAATGGCTCCTGTGCTGTGACTACCCCACAATAGGAAATTCAGGGTCGTCAGAATCAAAAAGGCGATTCCAGGGAAGAAACAAGAAACCTTCCATGAGACTGAAACCCATCCTGTTTTATCTCCACAGCCAATTGTCCTCCAAAGACGAACAGCAACATAACCAGCAGCAATACCAAGGATCATGTAGAAAAACAGCATACCTGTAATAAGTGTCCCGCGGGAAGCAGGGGACATGAACCCAAGTGCGGCAAACAATATGGTAACCACTGCCATCCCGAGGATCTGAACCCCATCACCAACCATTATGCACAGCAGGGCAGGATGGTCTGGAGCACGGAAAACATCCCCAACAACAAGCTTCCAGCCAGACAACTCCTCATTCATCTGTGCTTGAGCCTCCTTGTCTAGCTCTTCATACCGTGTCAGGTCCCGCCTAACAGTCCTCAAAAAGATCACAAGGACAATACCAGCAAGGAAAGTAATAACCATCAGAGAATTCAGAATGGAGAACCAATGGACCTTAGATCCCTCCATCTTCAAATAAGCATCCCACCTCGAGGGCCACTTGATGTCACTCTCCTCAAATTCAACCTCATACGAAAAGACAATTGGCTTCTTTTCATCGACAGCCATTGCCACAGTCGTTGGATCACATTTAATAGCAGTAGGGTACTTGTCATAAATTTTCAAATTCTTCACAGTATCCGCATTATGCATGAAACTGCAAGGTATCACCTCAAACCCTACAATGATCCACCCGGGCACATCTGAATCCGTCTTTGCAACCGTTGGGATCACCTCCGCCCCATCACCAGTACCCATCACACGAGCCACATTGGGCTCCTCATACTTGTGCACAAGCACCTTAAACTTCAAATGGTTAAACACATAGTACACATCCTTAACCTTGATCCCAACCGGATACCCTGTCCACCTCAACAGAAAACCCTCCTTCTGAGTGTACCGGATCGCAGGCAAATTGTCCAAAATCAAATTGACCTGATACATCTCATCGATCCTCTTCTTCAAGAGCTTGAACTGATCTGCATTCAGCGGACCGGACTTGCACATAAAGATCTCCGACTCATTGGTGTGCATCTTAAACTTATACGGAGAATTCTCAATGCGATCCCCCATGAGGAGCTCACCGAGATTCTCAGCACTGTCTTTAATACCATTTGGGGGCTCACAAAATGGCAAACTGTAATAGCTAAACGGAATTTCGGTATCAATGGAAGTCAAAGAATTCACCTTCACAAACAACTCATCCCCTACAGCATACTTGTGAGGATAACTACCCGGAAGATAAAATCCATACACAGATTGAAATACCAACAAAATGGTGAAAGCCCAGATACTAAATCTATGAGAAAGCTCCATTCTTCAAAGGTTTTACGTCAGATCTGGAACACCCAGAACACAGAATGAGCCAAAGTTCCAAACTTTAATACAATAATTTGATCCCAATTAACGTTTCAGTTACAAAAATGTAAATCAATACTAAAACTACCACAGCATTAAAGATCTAGAATTACAGAAATAAACATCAAAATAAACTTAAAGTTTCGATCTTTATGTAATTTCAATTGCAATAAGAACTTAAAGTTTGAATCTTTGAGGATCTGACTGACCTGTAGCAGAGTGTAAGACATGGACAAGTGGAGAGCAAAGGGTGTGAGTGAAACCAGCAGAGATCTCCTTGAAGCTTCAGATATCTGTTTGGTTTGGGATTTTAGGGCAGGAAGGGGCCAAAATATAGAGGGAGGAATTTTGGGGTGGCAATGGCTCTGTTTAGACTTTTGGGGTGGAATTTTGGGGTGTATATATGGATGGTTGTTCTTCAAGAAAGTGCCAAAAGTTTTGTTTTTTCTTTTTCCTAAATGCCCTTACACAATGTATAGAATGCCAGATCTGGACTCATATAAGGGTTTGCTTCGATTTTTCTCATTTTTTTTTATGTCGTTTTCCTAGATTTGCTATTTGTTTCCCAACAAGAGACCCTCCACCAAACGTTCATTTATTTATTTTTTGGAGATAAGAAAAATAAACATTTTTATTGTTTAGAATTAAGATTATTATTAAAATAAAATAATTTTAATAATTCAAGAAATACACACAACATATAGATTCTAAATTCAAAACTTTAACCTCTGAAATATGTAGGATGAAAAATTTACTTATTCTCTTCTACTATAGCAATTTACCCTTCCAGTGTTGATGTCTTAGGCCATGTGGTTCATATCTATCTTTGTTTGCTTTCTTTGTTCCTAAGTCACTTCCTTTTGATTCTTTGAATGCTTCAGTCACCACTTCGCACAACACAAGTTTGTAAAATGTCACCTTGTATATTGTAGTAATTACTCACTAATTTAAGCATTCTATTTCCACTAGTCAATCCCAGCCACGCCTTGTTGCAGCCTTTTCTTTCCTGAGTGTCTAGTCTCATATGTCTTCCCCTATTTTTCCACCAACACATCCACCTTCCCTTTTTGTTTCTTCTCAAAAAAAAAAACACATCCACCTTCCCCAAATCCATCACTAACATCAAAGCCTCTATGCCTGCAAAATCCAACGCTCACCTCTTATTCCGCCACCTGCACAAAATCCACCATCAACCTCATGGCCTTTACCATCTTTTTCAATTCCCCCACCAATACCATGGCCTTCCCCTTGCCAAAACCCACCATGGACACCTCCGACCCCATGCCCACCACGAAAGCCACCTCCGTCACCTGCTCCACCACCATCGCTGCCTCCAAAGCCACGAAATGGCAGTTTTATGAATACAATGGACACAGGGACAAAATCGTCATTTTTATGCACCCCAATGGCAGCATTGTAAATAAGTTACAATTAGGGGCAGCACTGTTATTTCACCGGAGAAATGAACAATGCAATATGCCTAACGCTATTATATAGGTAAGAAATGAACAGTGATATATGCCTAACGCTATTATAGATGTATAGATTAGTGGCTTTGAGAATCCCATAACGTATAGGCAGGGATGGTCAACGGATGAGCATCGCTCATTTCACAATTTTTCTTTCTTCGAGATCTAATACTTGTACATTACACATATTTGAATTGAAAGATACATTATGCATTTTGAATTTGAGATCGTAACTGTGAATCTAACCCCTCCAGTGTTTAACACATTCCTTTGAAAGCTGATATCAGATTGTGAGCCCTATTCAATGATTCATCATAAAGCCATGCCATTCATACACAATAGTCCAATCATGAATTTGGTACATCATTAGTGTGCTTGAAAGAATGGCTGTCAAAAACAACTATGTAGAGGAGATTGAATGCCTATGTAACAACTCCAGAATTGCAAATCAGGAAAAAGGACAGACACATTGTGTCCTCAGATGGTCACTCTGTACCACATGTTTTATTTCCAACAACACCAAATTAATGTACAGATCTGTAGGGAGTGAATACAAGTGATAAGTTGATGACAAATTAACAAGGTATATGCAAAATGAGTTACATGAAAGAAAATGAGTACTTGAATTAACCTCTAACTTATGGGTATTCAATTTCACGAACACGAACATCCTGACCTTAGGCCCCTATCCCCCTGGATTTTCGTAGCCTGACTGCAGCCAGAGGGTTGACGATGCCTTGTGAATCCTTCCCTAATCCCATTCCTTCAACAAACCCCATCCTTGCCATCATCTTTGATCCAAATCCTTTAGTATGCCTTTCAAAAGATCCCACTCTCTCAGTTTGAGGTTTGTTCCTCACTGGGTTGTTCTTTGCCAGCATGCTCTTTGCTGAGTTACGTTTTGCTGGTGTGTTCTTTGCTGGGTTCTGTCTTGATGGGGTATTAATGACCTGGACACCGATGGTGTTGGAAAATTCTACACCCAATCCAAGTGATTTAGGACGCTGGACTGCTTCAATAGGCTCTGCCCTACCTTGTCCGTCTTTCCCCAATCCACCACCTTCAATAAATCCCATCTTAGCCAACATCTTTGATCCAAAACCCTTGGTGTGTACCTCAAACGAGCGGAAATCAGCTGAGCCAACAGCACCCTCATTCTTAGAACTTGCGTCTATTGTTGACTTGATAGTGATGATCTCAGTCCGTGATGCCACGGAATCAATAGTTGTGATCTCAGTCTGTGATTGCATCACCCCACTTGATACAAATGATACTGGTTTATCAGCAAATGAATCCACTTTCCTACTACTTTTTTGTTCAAAGGCTTTGCTGCTGCCATGTTTGGCTGAGACCTTCGTCGTCTTTCTTTGGGCGGTATGTTTAGATTCAGGTCCCTTCAAACCAGAACCTTTTCTGATTCTCACTGACTTCTTTTTGTCACCAGTAGGCTCAACAACAGAAAAATCATCATCCTCCATGCCAGCTCCAATCAACTGAAATACAGTAATAAATCATAAAGTACCTCAGTAACACTATTCACGACAACAACAGAGAAATGTAGAGCCAAAAATACAATACATATTGGTGGGAATGGATGTAACAAATAACCTTTTCCAGACGAATTTTATTGATTGCTGATGGCATGCCTGTGTGTTGTGTCCGCATCAATGTTACAAATCTAGGAGGTAAAAAAAGAACACATCAATCTCATGTTTTCTATGTGTAATCCAGAAAAGGAACTCAGGTACCTCTTTTTGCCAGAACCTTGGCAGGAACTCTTCAGTTGATAGATTGCTGCTAATCGTTGCACCTAACAGATTCACAAGAAGTACATTAAAAATAGCCAATACTCCTGGACTGTAGATATAGATTAAACAAACACGTTCATTTGGTGTATTGAAAATTGATACATCAATCATCACAAAGCACAATTCACATCACATCTATTGCCCGGGTTTCATACTAACTAAATTTCTAATCACCAGAGCTTTTGTATGAATAGGGAGGGAGAGAGTTGAGAGTTAACCCAATTTCAATGATCAAAATCAAAGCACCTCACTAGCTCAAACGCGAATATATATTTCACTAAGCTCTGTAGTCAATTAAAACTTATTCAATCTTGTAGGAAGTGGCAATGATGAAACTAAAAAAGAAGTATCAAACTGTATATCAAAGTGATAGACCAAAATTCCATACCTGCGAACAATCCCGTGAATGCATAGGATGAAAAGAGAACATATCTACTCCATCCAAAACAATCTGCTCTAGTTTCTACAAAAAAAAAATAATAATAATAATAATAATAATAATTGAGCTGAAAGGTAGTCTTTGGTTTCTGGTAGTGAGTAATTGTAACAAAATGAATTTAAGTTGTATGCACCATTACAAAAAAATAAAAAGAGTTTTACCAAATTTATTTGCTCAAGGTCAACACCTCGGCGCAGCATTCTGTCTCGACGCTTCACAGCCATCATTTCTTTACGATGTTTTTTCTTAGTACCTGATTGGTAAGTCAATTGAAGCGTAAAAATGTGAGCTGAAGGCATGGAAGATAATCCACTGGAAAGAAACACAATATCATAGAGAATATCCGCCTCTGACATACAAAAGGTCCCTCGAATGTTTATAACCATGTTATGATATATGAGGGAAAATTATCAGTCATTCCAATGAATTCCTACGTATCCACTTTACATAATATTCCATGCTCAAAACTATTTTGAAATACTCCATATGAAGAATGAAAGAAACAAATGAAATAATTTTGAATTTGGGGCTCAGGCAGAACACTATCATATTCTGTTCATGCATGTACATAGTTAAACATATGCAGCAAAACATACAGTGCATCACATCTAAGTAATCTTTACCAGGAATATTTCTCGAATATTTGCTCCTTTCCGAAGGCCAAGACTGAGGAAACCTAGTGACAGGCTTCTTTTTTGCAGAACGAATTCTGGGATCCTTTACAAGCATTAGGTCATCTATAGCCAAAGGCCGAGCATATCCTTCAGTCACATTGTATTTCTTTTGTGAACCGGCATTTCTTTTACCATATTCCCTAGACGCCTCCTGAAGAGCAATTCCACCCAACTTCTCAACAGTCTCATCAAAGTCACCACTCGAAGAACTATCTGTATCAGACATATCCAATTGTTGTTCTAGCAACCATTTGGAACGTAAAATGTTGTCACTCCCACCAATTCCCTCTAAATAATCTTCTGCAACCTCATCATCAATATCTGAATAACTATCTTCAGAATCTCCACTTTCAGAAGACTCCGAGTTTCCTTCATACAATGACGCCCCATTTTCATCTTCCTCGCTTTCTTCATCAGATATATCTTGGGTGTACAGTCTAATCCCTCCAAATGACAAAAAACCTTCATTTTCATCAGAAGACATCACCTCTGTCGGCAGATCTTCGGCCATATCATCACCATCTTCATAATCAATTCCCTGGTTGGCATCCTTCTCAGATGACAATGATCCAAAACACATGTCTTCCGGTTCTTCCATTTGTTTTGAGGTAGCTTCAACCCCACTTGGGGTTTCCTCAAGTTCTTCAGAGAACCCCAATCCTCTATGAGAGCTTTCACCTAACACAAAACTTGAACCATAGTGGTATGTAAATTTCACATCTTGGGGCTCTGAAGCTGGTGTCTGGTCTGCATGAGCTGAAATTTGGGTATCACTGAGATCAACTAAAACCATAGGGCTCGACACGTCCATATTGTCATCCTCAGCGTCACCCTTAATACGGAACTTTGAAGTGAAACCCTCCTGTTGAATAAAACAAAACATATCCAAACTAATCAATGGAAATATCAAATCGCTGAGTCGATCTTTCACTAACACTAAATGCATTATCAAAGTTATCCACATTGTCAAAAGTGGGGACAGAACCGAACATATAGGATCGCTCCCAGTGACCAGTTAGCATTACAATGTACTTCGACTACACTTCTTGATTACAACACTGGAACAAAAGGAGGTTCATTTATACCTTCAACTCACTACAACTAAAGAAAACACGAAAACCAGTTTCACTCACATATCAGTCTAACTCCGGTTTGCATTATGAAACGAAATGCAATTAATAAAAGATGAATCTTTGAGCCAACAAAACACACCTGAAGTTCAGGAGAAGGGTAGCGGTATCCTATAGCATTGACATTTGATTTTAGAGACCCACTTTTAGAATCAGAACCTGCATTCCCTCCTGATTTCGACCCGGATTTCTTTTTATCCGAACTCGGATTCCTCCCTGCAACTCAAAAACCAAAACCAAATTCAGAACAAAATAAAAATCTAAACTTTCTCAAAATCTGACACCTTGAAATGAAACCATCGCCTACCCAGTTCAGTAAATTATACAATTTTTACCTATCCAAGCTCAAATTCTACATTCCTTTTTATTTTCACCAGATAAAAATCAACCAAAGCTTCCATTTTTTTGCTTTTCAATTTTTGTGTGTAAAACCAAACACAGAGGTAGCGCAGATTAATGATGAATCATAGGAAGAAACAAAGCTGAGAGACCTGTTATTGGGGTTTGAGGTAAAGACCAATCAGACAAAAGACCGCCCTCGACAAACAGACCACCACCTCGGCCAGACGATGATCTTCTTCTGTTCCTAGTAACCTCGTTGCTGTTGTTGTTGTTGTTGTTGTTGTTGTTTGGTCTTCTTCGTCCTCGTCCTCTTCCTCCAGCCATGGCTGCGCTTTTTGCGTTCACACAGAGAGAGATACAACGCGACTCCTTCTCTCTCGATCTTGATCGCCGCGCAGTTTTGCCCAGACGTGCGGTGCTGCTATCTGGGCCGTCGATGACTTAGGCGACGTGGACGGTGATATGTAAGTTGGATATTGGTATATTCTGTATATGTACTTTTGTGTTTGGTCTCACTTGCTGCTAGTTCCTATTTTTTGTAAACGAGGGACAAGTCTGGTTCTGGCCCAAGTTTAAGGTGGGCCTCGAGAAAGATCATGAACTGGACGTGCTCATACTCGAACCTAGCTCCGAAATATGTTATCACATACGAGCAAGCGGACCCCTAACTGACTCTAGTTCTAATTCAATCCTCAAAATCCATCACCACTTTAGCCAGGTCCCAAGAGTGGTTACCATTTCGGATATGATGAGAAGGTATTAAGTACATATCTATACATACAATGTTGATGACAAAGGTGTACCTACACACGGATTACGGTGGGTTACAGCCTAACTCATATTTTGAGAAAACATTGTTTTGTTGCATATTTATAATTAAAAAAAGTTAAATTATGAAAACCAGCTCACCTTAAATTTCTTTATGTAATTGAACTTAGTCCATATGATTTTTTTTTATCTAATTACATATATATTGTTTATTTTATTAAAAGCAGTTGCTCTTTTAGTATATTTTAGGTCAACTTTCTTCTCTTTATTTCTTTTTCTTTGTTGTTGTATACGTCTCCATTCTCTTTTGCTGAAGCAGCTAAGCCAAGTGTCAAGCTTTCTCTCTTTAATCTGCAGGTATGATTCTTATTTATATCGATCATCCTCTTGGAGTCTTATTGTCAGGACCCACCCCGAATTTCACCCTGAAACCCGAAATAAATCCTGCGGGGACCACTTCCAAGGAAAGTTTACCGAAAATTCGGTATAACCTCATTTGAAAATGGAAAACCCTTCTAAAAAAAAATAAATAAATAAAATACCTGCGAACACTTCTGAAAATCCAAATCCAACCTTAAACTCCTAGAGCCTTCGTGCTCCCCAAAACACAACATCTCCCAATTTATTTACTAACTTTATAGAAAAACTCAAACCAACCATCACAGGTTCAGAGCAACTCTATTTGAGAGGAAAATAACTAGAAATATAAAAAAAAGAGCGGAAGCTATACTAATGACTATGCCTCTTCTCCATATACGCCCGACCTCAACAAAGCTAACCTGCAAACTGAGCATTTTTAAAACGAATGGCCCAGGGGAAAACATTTAGCAAACGTTAGAGTGAGTGGACAAAAATGAATTTAATGAAAATATTTATGCTTTCCCAATTTAAATTTTCATAGAAAATATACTGCATGCGGCAGCTCAAAACCTCTCAACTCATTGATTGGAAATTACATGACTAGCTCCGGCTAGTCTCCAAACTTAAAAAATAAAGCCTCTCAGGCTAAACAAATATATATATATGTATGTATTTACACCCGTCAAATTCCTTGTACGAATTCTATAGAAACAAATAAGAAAAATAGAAATTCGTACAAGGCTACAACGCTTGCGTCTAACGCTCACGTCGCGCCATAATGGAATTTTACATCATTATGGCGGAAAAGCACGAGTGTATATATACGTGCATATTCCTTATATAAATTACTAAATTTATATAGGGCTACGACGATTGCGTCTAACACTCACGTCGCGCCATAATGGAATTTTTACCTCATTATGACGGAAAAGCACATATAGCTAGTTAGCATTTATTCTTATACATACTATTCTCCTAATCATTCATAAATGAATATATAATCACCGAAATTCTCAATTTCGGTTATTCTCCAACAAAAGAAATTATTCATATACACATCCACCGAAAATCTCATTTTCGGTAACTCTCCAAAACTAATGAAAATTGCCAATTATAAATGAAGCAATAAATATATAACTCCACAGAAAATCTCATTTTTGGTAACTTTCAAAATAACGAAGTTAACAAATAAAATAAGTGCATTTACTTCTAAAATAACTTCACGAAAATAAACAATTCCACAAATTGATATTCAATAAAATCATTCAATTAATATGAAATCACCGCATGCTTATAATTTAAAACGAACGTCCACTCACAACTTTAGGCATAAGCCGGACGAAATCCAATTCACCACTCAAGTGAGGTCTCCTCAAATCTTGGCACAAAAACTATGCTTATGACCACACTTCAATTTCAGAATAAATAATACTTAAATATATAACCCAAAACTCTTCCGCCTAACCCACTACCCTTTCTAGGGTTAAGCTTATCGGATTCACGCCAAAATCCAACCACAACCTTATTTCCTTTATTTCAACATTCTAAAACAATAATAAGGAAAATCCAACGGTCGGATTCTATCCCATTACCCGCCATATTCACCAAACTTTGAAAAAAATCTCAAACCTATCCAAAACTCTTTTAAAAATTCCACACTTCACATCAATAAACTCCCCTTAATATTATACATTTAAAACCATAAAAATCCCCTAAACAATGGCAGCGGCGGCCGGAGACCGACTCCGGCAACCTCCAATGCCTACCAAAATTTAACAGCATCTTCCTCTCAACCCCCTCTACAACTTTCCTAACTAGCACAAACACAAATTCCAAGCCTAGATAGGGTAATCGAACAAAAACATCAAATGAGCCCTAAAATTTCTAACACCAAAATCTCCTTAATGGGTTCAATATCAAGAACCATTTTGATTTCCAGAAAGTCTATTTTTTTGTGATTTTACTCATCTAAATGGTAGACATTTCTAATAAAAATAGTAGTTATGTGTCTTATGTCAAATGTAGACTTTGAAACTTTTGACTTTAATGGGTTCAATATCAAGAACCATTTTGATTTCCAGAAAGTCTACTTTTTTCTGATTTTACTCATCTAAATGGTAAACATTTCTAATGAAAATAGTAGTACTGTGTTATGTTAAATATAGACTTTACAACTTTTGCCTTTAATGAGTTCAATATCAAGAACCATTTGGATTTCCAAAAAGTCTAACTTTTTGTGATTTTGCTCATCTATATGGTAGACATTTTTAATTGGTTCAATATCAAAAACTGTTTTGATTTCCAGAACGTTTACTTTTTTGTGATTTTGTTCATCTAAATGGTAGACATTTCTAATGAAACTAGTAAATGCGTCTTATGTCAAATGTAGACTTTGAAACTTTTGACTTTAATGGGTTCAATATCAAAAACCATTTTGATTTCCAGAAAGTCTACTTTTTTGTGATTTTACTCATCTAAATGGTAGACATTTCTAATGAAAATAGTAGTTGTGTGTTATGTTAAATGTAGACTTTGCAACTTTTGTCTTTAATAGGTTCAATATCAAGAACCATTTTGATTTCCAGAAAGTCTACTTTTTTGTGATTTTGCTCATCTAAATGGTAGATATTTCTAATGAAAATAGTAGTTGTGTGTTATGTTAAATGTAGACTTTGCAACTTTTGCTTTTAATGGGTTCAATATCAAAAACCATTTTGATTTCCAGAAAGTTTACTTTTTTGTGATTTTGCTTATCTAAATGGTAGACATTTCTAATGAAACTAGTAAATGTGTCTTACGTCAAATATAGACTTTGAAACTTGAAAATGTCAAATGTAATGTAACTTTAAAGGCAAAAGTTGTAAATGTCAAAAGTTCAACTTTTGCAAATGTCAAATGTCAAATGAAACTTGGGAATGTCAAATGTCAAATGTAGACATTTCCAAGGATATAGGAGTAATTTACTCCGGCTTCGCGATTCGTTTACTATATATATATATGCACTGAAGTGGTAGCAGCTTCATTGCACTCACGTAGCTCTGATGACTGAAGCAATGCCAGTAACACTGCCGAGGCTCCACAGCAAGGTAGCCATCGTCACCGGCGCCGCCAGTGGCATCGGTGCATTCACAGCGCGCCACTTTGCAGACCACGGAGCTCGCGTCGTCGTCATTGCCGACGTCCAAGACGCTAAGGGCCAAGAAGTGGCCGCATCGATTGGCTCCCACCGCTGCACCTACGTCCACTGCGACGTAACCGACGAGGACCAAGTCAAGTCCCTAGTCGACTCCACCGTCGAACTTTACGGCCAACTCGACGTCATGTTCAGTAACGCCGGCATAACGAGCGCGTCGGTGCAGACGGTGCTGGAGCTCGACCTGTCTTGGTACGATAAGGTGATGGCGGTGAACGCTCGCGGAATGGCGGCTTGTGTGAAGCACGCGGCGCGTGCGATGATGGGGAAGGGAGTCAGAGGCAGCATTGTGTGCACGGCAAGCACAGTGGCGGAGTGCGGGTGGGAGAGCGCGACGGACTACACGATGTCTAAGCACGCGGTGCTAGGGCTGGTTAGGTCGGCGAGCGTGCAGCTGGCGGCGCGTGGGGTGCGGGTGAACTGTCTGTCGCCGGGTCTGGTGGGGACGCCGTTGATAATGGAGACTTTTAAGATCGGGGAGGAAGAGCTGAAGGAGATGTTGGCGGCGGTTTATACAGGAAGTGAGGGGCCGCTGATGGAGAAACACTTGGCGGATGCGGTGGTGTTTTTGGCGTCGGAGGAGTCGGCGTTCGTCACCGGCCAAAATTTGGTGGTTGAGGGGGGCTTTGGCACCAAGTCGTTATCATTGAAACCATGATATGGGCGTGATTGTATCTCATCTGCTCAATAATAAGAGTACTTTGTTGTCTAGCTACTTGTCCAAAGTCCAAACCTGTATTCTACCAAAAACAAAAAAGAAGAAGAAGAAGTCCAAACCTGTATGGGATCCACAATAACACCTGTATGGGATCCACAATAACCAGAGGTCTGTCTCTTTTGTAATAGCATGTAATAGTAATAAAAGTACCGTGACCTTCAAATTTGTCTAAACTTGTATAGGATCCACAATAACCAGAGGTCTGTCTCTTTTGAAATAACAATAATGAGTGGGGCTATTTGGATCTTTAAATTTGTTCACTTAATCTTATATAATTATAAATTATTGAATGACATATTTCTCTTCTTATAAAATAACTATTAAGGACAATAGTTATATAAAATGAATTATTACATTTATTCTCTTTAGACTTTCTAATTTAATAATGATAGATTGCATTTTTTATTATTTTCCTTATATATTTTCATTTCTAATTTTACTACATATTATTGAAGCATTCATATATTTAATAAGAGCTAAAACTATATATGATCAATATCAATCGTGTGTGACACAAAAAAGTTTATATTATCATATGTGTTGAACGTATGTACAAGATGAAAAAATTATTTGCAAAGAAAAAAAAGATCAATTATGAATAATTAAATAACTATTGAAATAATATATTATGCGGTACTCAAAATAGAAATAAAAAATAATATGCATAGAGAAAAAATGGTCATTCTTGATCTTCGTTTAGGAGAGGTACAATAGAAAACAAAATGTTAATTCATGTTGGAACATTTTCTTGTTGATAAAAATAAATTTTTGAAACCCTATACGTTGTGCTTCTATTTTTATTTTTAAGAAATTTATGTTATTAAATTAAGGAATCAAATCATAATTAAGAAATGTAGAATGCAAAAAATAATTATAGTGAGTAAATATTTTAGAGATAATGATTCATTATTAAAAATTATATAGTGAGGTTATTTAAGGAACTTAAGTGAGTAAATATACTATTTGAAAATTTGATAGGAGGTGTAAAAAACATAGGAGGTCTAATGAGTAAATTTAGAGGTCTCAATAGCCATACTCCAATAATAAATCAAAATAGCATGTATTATTAGAGTTTACTATTGGTTTTTGGTAGAATGATTGCCGATGTAATGTGGAAAGATCTGATTCCTTAAAATAAGTATGATGACATGAAGTTCATGTATCCTTCGATAAAAAAAAATAGAAATTCGTGTTAATAAGTTCGGGAAATTCTACTCTCACTGTGAGAGGATGTTCTTAATCTTTAGGCCGAACAGAGGACATATACAGAAAATGATTGAATTGTACAGTGTCAAGTGTCAACCAAGAACTGAAAAGCTATGAAACCAAATCTTTTCAGCACATAAACACCGAACCGGATGCTACTTAACACCTCTATATAATTATAA
Organism: Fragaria vesca subsp. vesca; assembly: GCF_000184155.1. Classification (NCBI taxonomy): domain Eukaryota; kingdom Viridiplantae; phylum Streptophyta; class Magnoliopsida; order Rosales; family Rosaceae; genus Fragaria; species Fragaria vesca. The sequence goes on from NC_020491.1 coordinate 2,189,790, forward strand.
GTAGTCCCCTTTCTTTGTAGTAATGATCTCCGGGAAGTCTTTTAAACCAGAATGTAATGGGATCGTACATAGAGGCATGTCACTTGGAGGTTTGTGAATGCTAGTCTCATTAGTGCAGGTTTGGTATCCAGGACCATATTACACCTTTTTATTTGTTAAGATTATCTTAAACTCGTGTGGGTTACCTTAAGTTGTACTAATATTAACTCATGTTGTACTAATGTTAAGACTGTCCTGGACTCAGCATAATTTCATTGTTTAATATATACATAATTAATCATAAATTAATGAGCTCGACTGTCTTCTATACTTACGATGACCTTATCTTCATCAGGTTTAGGAAATGGAAATGTGGTTCCAACAGCAGGCAAGATCACAATAGCACCAAGAACACTAGCACGCGTCCAATCACTGTGAGCATGCCACCATACAGTTCCTTCTTCCTTGGATAATATGACTTCGTAGAGAAGCCGGCCACTAAAATAATGTACGCAATCGCATATTATCTTTCCTAAAACTAGCTTAGCACTCTTTTGTAAAAACATTTATTCAATAACTCATCCACTCTTACATATGTCAATGAAGTTTGAACTCATGATCTCAACGTTGTCAGTTATACTCAATGGTGGAGCTAGAAACTTATAGCGAGGGGGGCATTGATATAATAGAACGAAATGATAACCATAAAAAATATGACATCTAACGCACTAAGTTGTTATTGTTTTTTGAATTGAAATTTGTTTAGTCCTTGTGGTTTGAAGTCGACATCTGTTTAGTCATTGTGGTTTTATTTAATCTGAATGGTCCTTAAAGTCACAATTTTTCATCCAAACGGTCATTCCGTTAATTTTCTCAGTTAAATTGTTGACGTGGCCTAAGACCATTTGGATGAAAAATTGTGACTTTAAGAACCATTCATATTAAAATAAAACCACAAGGACTAAACAGATTAAAAATTGTGACTTTAAGGACCATTCAGATTAAAATAAAACCACAATGACTAAACGGATGTCGACTTTAAATCACAAGGACTATACAATATTTTACTCTATAGATATATAGTTGTAATAGTACCAATGTTTGATTCATAGTTATTAGATTATGTTTTTCTGTCCAGTTAGGTTTAAGGATTATATACACTCGTTTACTGTATTGTTAGAGCGGTGATTGTGTGCTTAGTTATTAGATTTTGCTTCTATTCAAGAGCGTAGGGTTCAATTTGAGTAGGTATATTCTTTTATCTTTAACTTTTGCTATCGAATTTCTATAAAATGTTATAATATTGATTTCTTAATGATCAGTTAACTACGTGATTATTTGATATGTTTTTAATCTAAAATGTGATATGTAAAATATAGAAGAAAAAAAATTGAAGAACTTTAAGAAAAAAAATTTAGCTCACCCCAACCTAAAATCCTATGTCGGTTAATGACTAGATTAGCTAACATTAGTATAGATGCATGATTGACTCCACACATGAATGGATATAGATGGTTAAAATGGCATTTGTGTACCACCGTCGTGTTATTACTTCACAACACTTACACTAATCCAAGAAAAGTTTCATCCCAAGACATGAGAACCGATCTGATTCCAGCCCAATAGCGGCCCATATATATCAACACGCTGGCCTACTCTGCTTAACCCAACTTGAGACGGGCGAACCCGATACTGCCCGAACCGAACCCGATTTCTATTTTTAGATATTTAATGTGGAATCAAATGTCTTAATAATAGATTAGAACTAAAGAAAAAGAGATAGATGAGGCAGTGGAGAAGTGGACCAGTTCCCAGCTGGATATTAGATATATGGGAATGTGGGTGCAATGCCATTATGGAGTCTGGTACTTGGTGTCCGTTGAGATATATACTTAGTCGGTAATGGTATCTTTAGGGCCCTTTTATTTTCATAACATTTTCTTTGCTGGCTCTGGCTGCCATTTTCGTTTTTAAAGATTCAAAAGTCGAAAGGTGTAAAGAAGACGAAGAAGAAATGAGGACCAGAATCCGGGCCCTTTTTAACCACTGTGCATGGTTGCCGACGACTTTATTCACTGGAAAGTTTAAACGCGTGACTGCTGGCAACTTTAATCTGCAGCATTGTTGACTGCTGTAGCATGCATTCCCCATTAATGACTTACAGCCTATTAACTCCATCCATCTCGAAATGTAGTATTGAAACTTTAGAATCGAGAATCGTTTTACAGCTTCTAAACTCTATCGATCTTGAAATGTAGTATTAAAACTTCATAATCGAGAATTATTTTAGTCACTAGCTAATTATTTTTGTATTTTTCAATATGTTTCACACAATGAACTAATGTAACGATTCTCGACTCCAAAGTTTAAATAGTCTGAAACAGCATAGAAGACTCATCGTAGAAGACTCATCTGAATTCTAACCATTGTTACATGCATTCGGTATATACGTGGAGCAGATGAATTGCATCGTGCACCGATCAAATGAGTGCAGAAACCAGAAAGCGCAGCCCTTACCGCACAGACTCACATGGGTTTGCTTGGTTCTAGCTAAGCCACTGGTCTCACATGACCTTCTTACATTTGTTATTTCTCTGGTGCATGTGTCATGTGTACCAGCACTTGGTTACATGCATGAGATTCCAAATGTGTAGTATAGTATAGTAGTTTTCTAAGTTCATGACCTGACAACAAGCTCACTAAACCAAGCAAAACCACATTGATACATAGTTAAATCATTTCTTGCCCCCTTTGAGTAAACAAATTACGTTTAGTAATGGAGGTTTGCTATAATTCTGAAGCACGAGCTAGCACAAGCAACATCACCGTTTCATTCCCATATACTCCGCAGGTGGTGGTGTTGGTGTGGAATCAAATCTACAAGGCACCAAAATATGCATCTGCACTCTTTTGCTACAAAGCTAGAGGGTATAGATCTTCCCATTTTTTAGGTAAACAATATTTTCATTTTACTTCATACTATGAACAACCGAAGGGATCGGAATCATCACCATCTTTAAGCTCATGTGGTAAATTAACTTGGGTTGTTCAAGAAGTTTCGTTATGATCACGCATATAAGTATTTCGCATAAGAGTATTTGTTAAGATGTTTGAAATGTTTAGGCCGACAAGAAATCCATCTTACCTGCTCCTAATGTGAATGTAAATACGCTTCAATTTCTTCCTCTTCAAGCAACAAAGTGTTCTCAAATGATCATCAACAAGTAGCCCCAAAGAAAATTTGTTCTTCTCTAATCAATCCGATAATCGCTATAAACTTCCTAGTGATAAATTGTGAGAACAAACTAGGGCATATACCAAACACACACCAACATACAAAAATAGTTGTTGTAGAGTCTTAGGGCAACCCAAGACCAATTTTGTTGGTAACTTCACTAGCTCCCCTAACTTTCTCTCCTAACTCTTTCTATGATAGCCTAAATAATTTCCTAAAATAACTAAATTACAATTATATGTGTCTAACTCGATCAAACCCAACCAGATGGACACTGGCAAGGCCTCATACGTCATCACGTGTGTCTACGTTGCAGAAGAGTTTGTTATGTTTTAACCTAATTCGTCTCCCACAGGACACGCCTTGAACGCTTATTTTACTGCCCTAGCCAGCTGCTATCGCTACCTGACAACTACTTTCTCTCCTTCTTCGCTCTCTCTTTCTCTATATATATACCTTCACCGTTTCCATTGCTTCTAGATTTCCAGAGCTAGCTTTTCAGAGATCACCATCAACACCCTTTACAGTTGTGCTTTGCTGTCTGTTTGATAGATATTCAAACGGACGTTCGTAGACATGGCTGCTGCCGGAGCTGACGGGTTGTTCCGGTGTGGGGCATACGAGGGGTGCATTTCCGGCAGCGACGTAGGGAAGGAGAGGCGGCCGTACCACCGCAACTGCGGATGCGCTTTGCACAACAGGTCGGAGAACAAGAAGTACAGTCAGCAGCAGCAGCAGCAATGCACGCATGGAGGGCAGAAGAGTAAAAGCATATCGTATCCCATGAGGCGGGCATGGAGCGAAGGGAACTTGGGTTTGGTGGTGGCGAATGGTTCTTGTTGTTCAGGGCATTCCTCGCCTTCTTCGTCACCGGCTGCGGCTGCGGTGAGGCAGCCGCAGCCGGGGAGGCATCACCGGTTGGGTTCGGTGGGATCGGTGGGGTCGTTCGATCGGTTGAGTGCGTTTGAGGAGGAGGAAGAGGAAGAAGATATTGTCTTCTTTAAGGTTTGATGTGTACAATTTGAGTTGTTTTGCTCTTAATTTTGATGGTGATGATGAATATGATTTAGCATAAAAGGTAAAGTTGTACATGCGCTGTGTGTATGAATAACAATTGACAAGGACTTTACAATGTTGGGAGTTTTGTAAATTTGGATCTGATGATGTTTGACACTCGATCAGGGTTACAAGATCTGAGAATTAAGTCCATGTTTTTTAGCTGCTCTGTTCATCTGGTGATGAAATGATGTTATTGATCGATCAAATCCTTCCATCTTTGTTTTAGAAAGTGGAAATCATGCAAAAGGGTCTTTTTAATTTCCAGCTTTGCTTCATTCTCAGTTTCTGATTTTGGGTCTTCGTCTTCCTCATTCTCCTTCAAAACCAAATTGGGGATTCTGAAGATATTTATATAAGCATATTACTCAATTGTTAAATAAAAAGGGTCACATTTGACTGATTTGAGCTTGATTTCCTTTCACTATGGGGTCACAGATGCCTTTCCGAGATGTCATCGGATTTTGTCCGGATTGAAATTCTCTTTGAAGATTACAATATCCGTGTTTAAGTTACAGCTTGCCTTTGAGTGTGTTAACCAAACACGTACCAAAACCATTGCTAGTTTGCTAGATACAATGATCTGGAAAACATTACACTCACACACGTATTCTTAGTTGGATGGGTTCACTTGGTCGGCTCTACCATGTTCAACGCAGCTCCCATATATATATATATATATATATATATATATATATCAGTCTTTCATAATATTATTATACCAAAAAGAGAAAGAGTAAAAGCAGATATAAGTTGCATCCTTTTCTCGTTCAAAAGATTTGAATGAATGAGTTACACCTTCGATGAAGCTGGTCACATGGAAAATAGAGAGACTGGCAGACACTCCATATGCCTTGTTTGATAGCAACAAAAATTGACAATAAAATATGCACTACGATCAATCTGTAATTGTAGTGTGTCTTTGTAATTGTAACTAACTTGTACCAAGAAAAGAGTACATAGATGAAAACACAAGCTACAGGTTAAGATGCTGCCAAGGATTTCTTGGTTCCAAAACTCCCAAGTTCATGTGGTGCCAAAATCAAGGCCAATAATATAGGTAATTGGGAAAACATCATAGACTAATTAAGAGTTTGTTCAATTTCAATGGCCGGAGCTTGAAAACGAGGTGCAGAACACAAATAAAGGGTAACAGACAGTTTGTTTAGGAGTACTGGATTTCATCCTTTGCCGCAGAAATTTTTCCTTCCGCATTTGCATTTACAGCACAGAAATAAAGAAAAATTTATTGATTAGTTTACTATGCAGAGACTAGAAATTAACATGAATATTGAGATATTAATTCTTGCCTAATTCGAGATAGAGATGTTCATCATAAGGGCTAGATCGTATAAGCATATAGAATCAGCTGATACATTGATCTATGAAGGACCATATATCAGCAGTACTGATCCTGGACACTACTAGTCATAAGGCAAACACATATATTGAAGAAGTATATAGTTGATGATAAGTGGAAACCATACATAATGAAGGCTAGGCTATATTACTATTCCCTTATGCTAAGGTAAGTAACACTGCAAACTTGCAAAGAACTTTCAGCACCGCTTCTCTCTCTCTAGAGGGGGAACCGAATTAAAGAAGGAAAGAAGTAATGAGTACTGAAGGCCATACAAAGGCCCCATATGGCATTCCCTTTTCCCTGGGTACTGGAAATGTAGATAACTTTCCTGGAAGTCATCACTCATCACAACCATTCGACTCATCTACCACTACTATAAAAACAGTTTTAATGACAATAAATTTATGACGTTTGCCCGAAAACATTATTGTATGTTCTTTCCATGATGTTTTTGGAAGCAAATGTCATGGATCTAAATTTCGTCCGAAGTTAATTTATGATGTTTGTTAAATGTCATTGTATGTCTCACAATTTGATGAGTTTCCACGTGTCATCTTTCTTGTGACGATTACCAAACATTATGAAAATATTTCCATGACGTTTTGTCGGGACCATGCGTCGTATGAAAAATCTAATGATTATTATTCTCATTAAATTTTATGCGTCTACAGTATACATCGAACGACAAATTGTATACGTGGCTCGTGAGTCGGGAAAGTTGAAAATTTCTGTTAATTGAATTTCTTTAACGGTATAATTAAATCAATCAGTCTTGATTGATGTATTGATCTAATTATAATTATTAACATAATTAAATCAATCGGTATTTATTGATTGATTCGATTATGACCGATAAAGTATTTTGCCAATTTGATTAAATGTTCGACTTCTTTTCCGATAATCAATTTTTTTTTCTTTGAAAGGGGTTTGAATCAATTTAATTTGATTGAAATTTGATTATCAATTGACATTTAATATTTGTTTTTAGTCGGGATTAATGATTTTTGTTGTCGACCGATCATTCACACGTCGCCACATGTCATTTATGAAAACTTTTCAACTTTCCTGACTCACGAACCACTTATGCAATTTGTCAGGACCATGCGTCATATGAATAATTTAATGATTATTATTCTCATTAAATTTTATGCGTCTACAATATACATTGAAGGTTTATCAATACTTGTATGTGGTGTGCAAACGTATAGTTTCATATTCCGGTCACTTCAGTCTGAATTTACTGCCATTAAGTCGGCCGGAAATTATAGATACAATTCCCACAGTAGCAGGGCAAATAATGGTATTAAGGAATGCATGAATGAGCTTCCTACTGTAATTAGGAACATGCCTGCTAGCTAATTACTACGTTACGTACTAACTACTACAACTACTTCAAAGGACTCTCAGCCAGTAGAGTCATGTCCTATTTTGTTTTTTTAACATGTCTATTTCTGCAATAAAGAAACTCAGCTTACGTGTAATAGGATAAAGAGTTAAAAGACTGCTTCACTTAGAGATGAGGAAATCAATTGTTTGAAACATCAAGCAGTCCAACACATATGTTCTAGTCTGATCTAGAAGCAACTTATATAACATATTAATGAAAAGCAATGTTCTTAAAATCGGTTGCCCAACACAATAAACCTTGGAGAGGAATGAAAAATCGACATTCCTAGACGGAAGAGTCTTTAGGGTGGCATCCGAGCGGGTCTAGGCGGCTTCTGGGCAGTTTAGACCTGCCTAGACCGTCAAGAGGTCACCTAAAGACCGCCTAGACCCGTCTAGAAGCCGCTTAGAACCGCCAAGAGGCTGCCTAGAACCGTCAAGAGGCTGCCTAGAACCGCCTAAAGGCCGTCTAGACCCGTCTAGAGGCCGTTTAGAACAGCCTAAAGGCAGCCTAGACCTGCCTAGTGGTCGCCTGGACCCGCCTAGTCCCTCTTAGAGGCCGCCTAGACCAGCCTAAAGCCACCTAGCCTCGCCCAAAGGCTGCTAGACCACCAAGAGGCCACCTAGACCAGCTTAGAGGTCTCCTAGACCCGTCTAGAGGCTGCCTAGACCGCCCAGAGGCCACTTGTCCCTCTCTGTCCCACTTCAAATGGAGCTTTTACTCCTTGGAATAACTTTATCGGCACCCACATTAGAGTCTCCCTAACGTGGTTGACGAGGGAGAACATATTATGATCAATGATGATAAAGCTGATTGCTATGTTGTTGGTAATGACAAATGTGTGAGTACTTATTCTGATGATGATAAAGCTGATGATAAAGCTGATTGCTATGTACGTTGTTGTGGGTAATGACAACTGTGTGAGTACTTATTTTGATGATGATAAAGCTGATTGCTATGTTGTTGTGGGTAATGACAATTGTGTGATTACTTATATATTCTGATGAAGATCTATTTTGGGTAAGCCAAAATGGATTGGAGAAGGTTGTGGATGATGTTAAGAAGGTTGTGAATGATGTTGAGAGTTTTAACTCTGAAGATGATCAATTGTGTGACGGCCAACAGCAGTTGGAGAAGAGTGGAGATGATAACAGTAGTGTGATTACTAATTCATCTTCACTGTTAACAGACCGGCCTAGAGTCACATAGACCTGCCTAGACCGGCCCAGAGGCCGTCTAGACCTCCCAGATGCCGCCTAAATGCTATATTTTTTTTTTTTTGGGTAAATGCTATTCCGCCTAGAAGTGCCAATTTGTTTCTCTTTAAGGTCTTCTGCGCTAGGCGGCCGATTTTTAGAACACTATAATATATATGAGCCATATTCGATCAGACACAACTCACACAAGAGTTCTAGTCAAAGAAACATTCCATAGTCCAAAGTCTATTGTTTATCTAGCCCTTAAATTTACAGTTTGATCGACGTATGAAGATCATGTTTAATTAAGTTGTATGAGATGAAGTAAACATCAGGTCAGGTGTATGAGGTTTCAATTTCACCCAGTAATATATATGAAATTACAATTACATTTTTACAACTGCTTAGACATACTGTTAGTAGAGTTGTAGTATATCTAAAAGCAAAATTATGTGAGTGTCCTTTAGTTGCATAACGAGAACTGATGCTTGACACAGACCTCTGAGTTAGTTAGTTGCTTAGAACTAACCGTAGACCATGCTTAATATAAAAATGAATCTCCTAGTTAACTACTTGGTTAGGTAAATAACTTCCCTGCGGATTGATCTATGCTAAGCAAAAACAAAAGGCTCCACTAACGAATACTTAGATTCCAAAGCCAAGCTGCAAAACAAAGAGCCAAGCTGATGCTTCTCTTTTCTCTCTCTCTCCCTCCTCACAAAGCTAAACTACCCTTGTAAAAACCGTTTGTCGTCTTAGTCTTCTACAACACTTTGGCATGAACATAACAAACTAGTCTTGCGTTTAACAAGAGTACGCAGGAGAAATAGCATAAACAATATTTCTTGATTTCTCCCACACCATTTATCCTACATTAATCCCCTTCTCTATATAAATGATCTAGAAAGCACACACAATTTTCAATACACTCAACAAACACTCACCACCCTAAGACACAAGTACTGCACCGCTCACTTGTCACTGCCTCAAAGTCTAAAACACAAACACAAGATATTCTAAACTCTAAAGACACCAGAGAAGAGAATGACTACCTTGGGGATTTCAGGGATGGTGTTCCGGAGTGTTTTTGAAGGAAGCTTGTCAATGCAGGACACCGAAATTGAGCGAAGGCCATACCATAAAAACTGCAATTGCGCGCTACACAGGTCAAAAGGGGGTGCATGCTCAAATGCCTGTCCACAAAGGATCATTTGCTTCCCCAGGAAACAATCATGGACAGATGGCTCCTTATGCATGTCAGCAGCAACTTCTAAAGTCTCATCTCATCCTGGAAGTACATCCAGTAAGTCCACTGGAAACAAAGAAATTGCGAGTGGAGTTCAGTCCTTGTCACATAGACAATATAAAGAAGTTTCAGAAGCTTGTTGATACGATTACGGGTGAGTTGGAAGAAAGAGGTCAGGAAATGAGAAGCTATAATTTTTTTTTGTTTCTCTTCATTTTCTTAAGCCCCAGCACTAGTACTCGATATCAATTAGTTTTGAGGACTTGGTGCTTGTGGGCTAATTTTTCATAGCTTCATCCTTGTAAAAGTTTCCTGTAAAGATTAATACAACTAAAGCTGCATATACAACTTCAGAATCTGACTCTGTCTGAGTTCATAAAATTGCATACGCACATCCCTTCCCCATTCTACATCTACATTCTTCTGGTACATTGTACACTGTACATCATCAGATGCAAAGGCATTAGCATAGTAGTATTTGAGCTAAGTCAATACTCACTAGAGGGCATTGTTTTCTTTTCTGAAGTTAACTTTTCTTGTGTTGCTTAAAGATTCCATGATCAAAATCATCATGATTTAGTGCTGCATTGGACAAAAAGAAAAAAAACAGAATTTTCACAAGAACATAGGTAGATGTGTATATGGACAAAAGGCAGGTTGTTAAGTTCTCTCTCTAGGCAAAATATATAAAAGGATTTTTCTTATTTTTTGTTTTCCAAATATTTTAATCTCATAAAATGATGTGGGACCCATGCTAATGCCCCTGCACAATGCAATATTTTTCTGTTCCTCATAGAGACATAGATACCATCAAATGTGTAGAGGTTAGATTCTCCGGATGACTTTGATGAAATTCTTATTTCTGTGGTCTGCTATTTCAATGACAGGAGATAGAAAAAGAGACGAGGTAAGCATGAAACAGAAGATGAAATATCTGATTTTTTGGGTTTCCTTCAAGTCATTAGTTCTTTTCTTTGTGACACTCCCTCTCTTCCTAAACTTTTCTTGCCGGATATCAGAAATATGAGTATATCTCAGAATTTACTAAGGTTAACCAATAGTATCACCAAGATGGTCGCTGAGATGCGTTTTCAGAGCACTTTCTGCAGATTCTCTTAGCATATATAGTGATTTCAGATATCACTCACTATTGCATTTCTTACATATTATAATGAACTTTCAAAGAAAGTGGGAGAATGTGAATACAGTAAAACCATGGGAGACACAAAACTCAATATACGTTCTGCACTTCTGCTGTGGTATATCGATTTCATGTAATATTTTCTCTGAGTGCAACTATGTTGCTGAAACAAGAAGGAAAAGTCCAGCAAAAGTAACACCCATTCTCACTGTTGCTCTCCTAGTCAGACTGAGAAACTGAGCACCTACTTTATAACTACAGCTCTCACTAATTTTATGTCCAAAGCAGTTTAGTTCTGGTACCAAGCAACTCACTGTTACAAAAGATATTGTCAGATTATACTCCCAACAAGTTAAACTATTACACATGAAATATGTGAGGGTTCACTTATATATGGATCTAAAAGAAGCTAGATAAAAGAAATTGGCAGCACTACGTCTTCTCACAAAGAAGAAAAAAGCTACGAAAATTATATTCACTGTGGAAAGCATCATGATATATTCATTGACGCCTGACATAATGCATTCTAAGTATCATACAACAGATTTTCTCAAAACTACAGAAAAGTGACTGTGAAATTGATCACAGTTGTAATACTAAATTAAGTCTGATAACCACTCAAAAGAGATGAAGGACAAGACAAAAGTTCAGTGAAAGCAACCAAGATGGAAATATAACAGAACAAAAATGAAAAGGTCAAATTCAATGGTCAAACTTTTAATGTGTTTTTTTCGATGATGAACTGTTAGTGAATTCAAATGGGGAAATATGAGTTGTATGCAATCTATGGCTTCATATATAAATGTGCCAGAAGTAGAAAATCCCCTACCAAATATTCAGTTTTTCAGACCAAAAGAAAAAGTTCCTAGAATCTATCTGATTCTAAATAATAACAGAAAGGGTGTGGACTGCAAGAACTATGAAAACAGTGATAAACAAACAACAAAAGCCAAAAGGCGCATCACATTGGCTTGTTTTACTTGATTAACGAACCTTGATGCTTGAACAAGACCTATGTTAGTTAGTTAGTTGCATAGAACTTATAACCTCCAAGGTTGATTAATAAAAAATTGCGCAGCTTTTGTAAGTAGTTAGTTAGGTAAATAACGTTCTGCGGATCAATCTATGCTATTATACTGTATCCTCAGATACCAACGCCAAGCCGCAAAACAAAAGGGATTCTAGTACCTTTCTTTTCTCTCTTTCTGTTTAAAAACTATACTCCATTCTCAAAGCTGAACTGTCCTAGAAGAAACCGTTTATCTTGGTCTTCTTTCGACTTTGGCAAGAATCTCATATCATACCAAAATAGGTAGGAGAAGTATCACAGACTTTTTTCTTGATTTCTCCCACACTCCAGTAGCATACATCAGATTGATCTCTTTCTATATAAATGACTTACAAATGACATTAAAATGTTCAATTCAGTCAAATACCGACGCTGCTCATTGCCTCCCCCAAACACTCATACAACATCTTCAGTTGAAGAGAAATGAATACCTTGGGAGCATCTGGGATGATGTTTCAGTGTGTGCTTGAAGGTAGCATATCAATGCATGACACTGTAATTGAGCGAAGGCCATACCACAAGAATTGCAATTGTGCGCTACACAAGTCCAAAGGGGGTGTTTGCTCCAATGCTTGCTCTCAACAAAGAACCATTTCTTTCCCAAAGAAGCAATCCTGGACGGATGGCACATTGTCCATGTCAGCAGCAACTTCCAAATTGTGTTTACAGCATTCTCTTCCCGGAAACTAATCTACATCCACTGTAAACAGAGAAAGCATGAATGAGGCTCATTGCTTGTCACACAGATGATAAAAATACATCTTCAGAAGCTTTGGATACGGTTACGGATGAGTTAGAAGAAAAAGGTTAGGAACTGAGAAGCAATTTTAAACTTTTCATTTCTCCTCTTCTACTGCCCCAATACTGAATCTCGAGATAAATTTAATCTTGAGGAATTGGTGCGTTTTTCTAGCTTCCCCCATGTAAATCCTTCAGAGTTGAAACTGTAATTAACCATTGTCAAAAAGCCACAATGGCCAGTTTCTACATCAATACAAGTTATACAACTGCATACAACCGACTTATAGGCAGCCTGACTGTCTCAGTTCACCAAGTGTATATGCCCTTCTCTTCCTCATATTCTACCTCACTTTTGTTACATTCCACAACCTACTCGATCAGTTGATACCATTTCAGCACTAGCACAATGCAGAATGAAAAACTCATTGGCATTTGAGCTAAGGAAATCTAAAAGTCTAGCTTCTTATCTCATCAGTTTGGCCTTAATTTGTTGGACAGAATCCAAGCAGCAGTTCTTTGAATTCTCTTCTCTTTAAAGAAAGAAAGCAAATTAAGCTAAGATCTGAACAAGAATGCTAACTAAGCTAAGATCGATGCTGGCAATGGTGCTCTAAGAATCTAAGATTATGATGAACAACATCTCTGTCTCATTCTCTGCATATTAATTTTCTGGGGTGGGGAGCGCACCTCATCATTGTAGGGACACAAAGCCGGTGTGGGACCCACTACTACATTGTTTCTGTTCTGTCTGATCTCCTTATCAATTTTCTTTCTAAGAAAAATTGTTACAGATTGTAAAGAAACATATAATACGATACAATCTGAGACACACTAAGATTCGACAAAAAAGAGAGAGAGAGAGTAAATAATCAGAAACAACCAGTGCTGGCTATTTGGGATTGAGCAAGAAAGGGAAAACAGAGTAATGTCTCTTGTTTCAATGGAAACAAGGACATAAAGACAAGGCAATAATCCCCTTTCATAGCATAGCAAAAGCAAGTGGCAAAGTATGTTGAGCAATCACAAGTTCATAATGCAGCAAGATGAAAAACCGAAGTGAAATATATTAGGATTGACTGCATAAAGCAACCATTGAAGTGTAATACAAATTTTTATAGAAAATATGGATCCTTATGCAAACATGCATGTTGCCAAGAAAAGGGAAAATTCGAACGCAGAAAGTCTTTCTCTATATTGCTGCTTAAACTGACAGGAAGGTAATGTGACATAGCATCAGATTGCAACAGTCGGTTGCTGTCTCTCTCAGTACTAAGTCAGAAAATGATTGTTCACACTCACAATATGCATTCCCAAAAGCACTGGGAGAGAGAGAGAGAGAGAGAGAGAGAGAGAGAGAGAGAGAGAGAGAGAGAGAGAG
>NC_020491.1:2203600-2268841 GCF_000184155.1 Fragaria vesca subsp. vesca
AGAGAGAGAGAGATGCAACACTCTTACTGAATCTATAATCATATACGTCATTCTAACTCGGTACAAAAGGACATAGATCACTTGTATGAAACACTATACAGTTCTTCAGTGCTTCTATTTGCTAGAAGTAAGAACATGCCGAAGTACAGTGAAATTTGTTAATCAATTATATGAAGTTTTTAACTTGATTTTAAATAATAATGGAAAATTGGAATGCAAGAAAGATCGAGAACTCAGACAAGTAGAAGACAAACAGTACAGTTTGTAGTAAAAACCAAAAATCCAGCATCTCATCACTTTTTGGTGCAAACTAATATATTAATGAAAGAACAAAACCTATGTTGGGTTTCCACAAGAGACATAGTGAGTCTGTTACTTCTGTAACGAAAACAGATGCTTGAATAAGACCTATGTCAGTTAGTTGCATAGAAAGAAACGTTGAGGATGCTTCTCCTAACTAGTTTGTTAGGTATATAACGACCCTCGGATCAACCTAAGCTAACTGAATGCCTAAAACCACGTTGTTACTTAGACTCCAAAGCCAAGCAACAAAACAAAAAGCCGAGCCGAGTACTCTCTTTTCTCCCTCCCTCTTTCTATGTCGGAAAAAGAAAAAAAGAAGAAGAATTTGTCTCGAGTCCAAACTTATTTCTTGATTTCCCCTACAACAATTTATCACATCACTATATAAATGAATCAAAGCACACACAAGCTTCAACACACTCAAGCATTCACCCATACACAAAACACTTATACTGCTCACTGCCTCACACATAACACAAGATCAAAATTTTCTTCATTCTAAAGTAGAGAAAAGAGAGACAATGACTACCTTTGGAGTTTCTGGTACGGTGTTCCGGTGTGTGTTTGAAGGAAGCCTGTCAATACAGGACACGGAAATTGAGCGCAGGCCATACCATAAGAACTGCAACTGCGCGCTCCACAATTCCAAGGGTGGTCCTTGCTCCAATGCTTGTGCACAAAGGAACATTTCCTTCCCCAAGAAACACTCATGGACGGATAGCTCCTTATGCATGTCAGCAGCAACTTCCAAATTGTCTTCTCTGCATTGTCTTCCCGGAAACACATCCATGTCCACTGGAAACAGAGAAAATGGGAATGGAGTTCATTCCTTGTCACATAGACAATAGACAAGAGACCTTTCAAAAGCTTCATACAGTTACTGGTGATATGGAAGAAAAAGGTTAGGAACTGAGAAGCAGTTTTAAAACTTTTAGTTTCTCATTTTCTTCTGCCCCAGCACTAGTCCTCGATATTTTAATTTCGAGCAGTGGTTGCTTGTGGGCTAGTTTCTTCAAGCTTCACCCATGTAAATTTTACTTGCTTTCCTGTAAAGATTGGTCACCTTTCTTCGATGCAATGGAACCGGAACAAACTACACCTCAGAGGCTCAGAGTATGACTCGAGTTCAGAATTGCATATTCTTTTTCTTACTCATTCTAGTTCAAGTTAAATAATTAGAATTTTGCTTGTTAAGATCATCTCAGCATTATGGTGTATAGCTCTAGAAGTCATTACTGGTTAGTATCTAAGCCAATCCTAATTCTATTCTTCTTTTAAAACAACAATTTTAATCCTAATCCTAACCATATACTAGAAAGAAGTCTAAGATTGCTGTATTCTGATGAAAAGTACCACCCGTTCTCTTTCTCCGAGTCTCAGAGATTACCATCAAAATGGAGACGGTGCTTTCCTGGTGATTCATTTGCAACACTTCTATTTTCAATTTCTGATATTTTGATGAAAGGAGAGAAAAGAGAAGATATAGAAGATGTAAGACAAATGAAAACGACAAAAGAATGAAGATGAACAAGTTAAAACAAAAAATGACCATTTCAAAATTAGAACATTTTATGTGTTCTCTCCTACTCTACCAGACACCAGACATCTCTCATTTTATAATTTATAGTGTAATGTAAATAGTTAAATACTATCACCTAGCGTTCTGATTTTTCACACTGGAAACCAAAGAAAATTAAGTTTCAATGACATTGGCATCCAATTTCAGCTTCTGTGCATGTGTGAATGAGTGCAGAAAAATCCTCGGATTTATATTTGATTTGGGATGCAAGAAACAACATACTGAGATACTTGGTGCTAATGGTGAATCCCACAGATTTCAATTCTCATGCTTATGTGATATGTTGACCAAATGCATCTCAAAAACCAATTCTTTTCCTTTGTAATTTTTTTTTTTATTCCAATCACAAATTTGGGCTTGCTGGGTTACCAGAAAATGGAGAAAAGTTTCCTAAATTTCGTCAACGTTTTTTCTTAATATAGACACGAATCATTGATATATAATTATGGATATAATAATTCGTTATATACGGAATGAGAGAAACTTCGACATACAAGAAAATTATTAAAAAACAAAACCTATGCGAAGCCAATATTTTGATATCCAATTATTCGAACCTTTAGACTATTAATTAGTAGATAGGCCTAGAACCATAGTGATAGTGCCCTAACAAGGTAGGGAATTATTACAAGAAATAATATCGTAAACCCGTTCCAAAATGATAAGCCATGATTCGCCAAATTCCAAAACTTGCCGCAGCTGCGTCACTGACTTGCCCATTCCTCTTAAAAGATCGTGGAGCTCGTGGCGTAGGCAGTGCTGTAGACCATCGTTTTCTTCTTCAGACGTGGGTGCTCGACCCCGGATTGCTTCTCGAAGGCGTGTTTCTAGACGCTGGAAATTCCATGAATCTTCAAGATCTTTTTCAGTCTGGTTTCCATATGGGTCAGCGAATCAGGCAACAGACCGGTCAAATTGGTTAGAATGTCGTCGAACAGAGTGCCATCAGTGCCACCATACTTGCCACCACAGTTGCCATCAACAACAATACTGAAACACGTGCCATCGATGTTAAACTTATCATCGAGCTTAAAATCCTCTAACCTGAGTGAATCATCGAGCAAATGCTTCTCGAAATCCTTATAAAGTTTCTTTTGCTGACGGATGAATGTCTTGATACTATCATCTAGCTGCTGGACTTGAGAGACGTATGCCTTGATACCATCGAGGATTGCCCTAGGATCTTTCTGGGCCCTGACCACTGAGATCTCCTCCAAGAGAGAGATGCCATGCCGGATAGTTTCATCCAATGTGTGCAGCAAATGGATGGAAAGTTCGTCTAAATCTCTTAAGGCCGAATGGAAAATTTCAAAGGCGAGTTCCAGATCGTCTAATAGAGACTCGACATCCGGGGACAAACTGCGCGTGATCTGACATAGGCTTGACATCCGGTGGAAATTGGATGTGATGTCCTTCTCCAAATCCGGCCCCAACAACATCCCCCCAAGTAGAAGACGACCAGTCTTAGGGCAAGTTGACAACACTCTATCTTCATGAAGACGACCAGTCTTAGAGCAAGTTGACAACAATCTATCTTCAGGAAGACGACCAGTCTTAGAGCAAGTTGATAATCTTGATACATCTTCAAAGATTTGCTCCAACTGCAGAGACATCTTCTCGTCCTTCTTGTCGGTCGTCTCCGCAAGGGCCCTGGTATCATCTTTGATATCAAAGGATAGGAATGCCGTCAAAACTATAAAGCTCGTCTTGAAATTCGAACTGACCTTGTCTATTTGCTCGGAGTAAATGGGGATTATCTTCTTCAGCTTGTGGGCGATCCCTGATGACTTATTCATCCTGTCCACGAGCTGGGTAGCTTGGTGGATGTCTTCTTTGAGCACCTTGATGAGTTCGGTAGGTACCCCATTGACAAATTCTCCAGGTACCAGCGGAGATTGAGTGTCCAGTCGGGCAGCAATCGACTTGAGACACACCAAGTTGGAATTGAGCTTGCGAACATTCGGTCCGAGCTCTTTGTATTTATCGTAGAGGCGGTTAGCGTCTGCGATAAGTTTGGCTATTTGGAATGCGAGGCCCACGGCCCCTGCGACAACTCCCAATGCCCCGGCCATCGAAGGAGAGAGTGATGCGCCGTTTTGGGAATTCGATCTGTTTCTGTTTCTCTTTGAGAGGGAGAGTGGTAGAGCTAGGGTAGGGTTTTGTGGGATACTGCGTTGGACTTGAACACCAACATTAGAATTATTACAAAAAAAAATATCGAAAACCCCGTCCACAAAGTTAATCCATGATTTGCCTAATTCCAAAACTTGTCGCAGCTGTGTCACTGACTTGCCCATTCCTCTTAGAAGATCCTGGAGCTCGTGGCGTAGACCATCGTTTTCTTCTTCAGACGTAGGAGCCCGGCCCCGGATTGCTTGTGTTTCTAGACGCTGGATTGCTCCTTTCAGTTTGGCGATGCATGCTTTTCCGAGGTAATATCCTAGTTCTTCTGCTGCAACGCGAGGTCCTTGATTCCGATGGCGGAAGTTTTCTTCTAGACGAGGGATTGCTTCTTCCAGTTCCCGGATGTCTTCAAGCTCTAGATATGGGCGGTCTTCGTGTTCCACATTCTCTGCGAATTTTTTTTCTAGACGGCGGATTACTTCTTCCAGTTCAACTACTAGACGGTGTCGTTCCTGTAATATTCGATTCGACGTCGGCATTGTTCTTCTTGTCCTTATATTTCTGCCCTACACAAGGTTATTTATAGGGATTGTTTTATGTAATGCTATTCCCAACATGAAAAAGGAAAACATTCCTTGTGAAGCAAGTGATAAGAAATATAATCCAACTAGAATAAGGAATTACCATGTTTTTGAGAAGCAAGTAAAATCCTATTCCCAACATAA
Organism: Fragaria vesca subsp. vesca; assembly: GCF_000184155.1. Classification (NCBI taxonomy): domain Eukaryota; kingdom Viridiplantae; phylum Streptophyta; class Magnoliopsida; order Rosales; family Rosaceae; genus Fragaria; species Fragaria vesca. The sequence goes on from NC_020491.1 coordinate 2,208,332, forward strand.
AAGAAAACATTCCTAATACCACTATAACAAGGAAAGTTCTCAAAAACAATCCTAATACCACTATAATTAGTTAAAAGACGTTATGGTGAAGAAAGCAATGCTAAAATCCCCACAATTACAATGATCGCTAAATGCTAAACCTATTGTCTTTACTCTCTCCCTCTCTTAACGTTTTTGAGAAGCTGAGTTTCTCAAGAAAAACTAATTCTTGTTGCATAACTACCTTGACAAGACAACTTAAAGATTAATAAGAACCTTTCAGTTTTCTTATCAGTATTAAATGCCAAAATTTAATCAAATATTTCTTGGAAAAATTGAAAATTGTATATAACTTGAAGCATGAATGAGAATAGAGAAAAACAAAGTAGTGGTAGAAACAAGAGATGAATACTCTTAACAAAAATTAGTGCAAAGCGCAAACTAGTACAATAATGGAAGCAGAAAACCATGCATACTACATTTTGACGTGAGTGGTCAGTTAGTGTCTTTTCCTTGAATAACAAGAAATGATACTTAGGGTATTTGGTTTCATAGATCTAACCGGCCAGCATGCCCAGAAACAAAATAGGTAGCCCTTCTCTTTAACTACCTATCTAGGTAGGTAAATAACGTATTAGTGGATTAATCTATGCTGTTATTAGGACAAAAGCCAAACCATAAAACAAAAGGCCAAACCTAATTCTTTGTTCTCAGTACCCTCTCTTTGAAAAGTATAGGAGCTCTAGAGAAAAACGGTTGTTATTTTTATTCTTCTTTCAACTTTTGGCAAGAACCTCAAACCAAACAAAGTTGACTTGTCTTGAGTTTTAACACGAATACGTAGGAGCAATGGCACGAAACTCTTTCTTGATTTCTCCCATACCTCTTTATCATAGAGTAATCCCCGAATGTATATAAAACCTTAGAGGAACACAATAAAGTTTCAACACACCTATACTGCTCCTCATTGCTTCAGACAAACACAAATACAACATATTGACTCTAAGGAGGAGAACAGAAGAGAATGGCTACTATGAGGATTTCTGGTATGATCTTTCAGTGTGTGTTTGAAGGAAGTCTATCTATGCAGGACACTGAAATTGAGGGAAGGCCATACCATAAGAACTGCAATTGTATTTAAGGGAAGGCCATACCACAGGTCCAAGGGTGGTGCTTGCTCCAATGCTTGTCCTCAACATAGAAACATTTCCTTCCCCAAGAAACAGTCATGGGCCGACAATTCCATATGCATTGCAGCAACTCCAAAGCATTCTTCTCAGCATTCTTGTCTGGCTAACACTTCCGCGTCCAACTCCAAAGCATTCATCTCAGCATTCTTGTTGCATAACTACCTTGACAGACCTTTCAGTTATTCTTATCAGTACTAAATGCCAAAGTTGAATCAAATATTTCTTGGAAAAGTTGAAAAGTGTCTTTAACTTGAAGCATGAATGAGAATATATAGAGAAAAACATAGTGGTAAAAACTAGAGACGAATACTCTTTAACACAAAGTAGTGCTACTTAACTAGTATAATAATGGAAGCAGAAAACCAGACTACATTTTGACATGAGTGATCAGTTAGTGTCTTTTATTTCCTTGAATAACAAGAAATGATACTTAGGGTATTTGGCTTCATAGATCCAATCGCCCAGCATGCTCTGAAACAAAATAGGCAGCCCTTCTCTAACTACCTAGCTAGGTAGTTAAATAACGTATTAGTGGATTAATCTATGCTGTTATTAGAACAAAAGCCAAACCATAAAACAAAAGGCCAAACCTAATTCTTTGTTCTCAGTTTCAACTTTTGGCAAAAACCTCAAACCAAACAAAATTTATCCATAGTCTAGCTTCCCATTGTTGTATACCAAGATCAAAATCATCAATGTGTAGTTTTACATGGCAAAAAAAACGTAGAAATTTCATTGAATCAAAGTTTAAGTTCATCTGCATATGGACAAAATGCAGGCAGTAGTAGTTTTAATAGTGTAGTCAAAGCCAAGGAGTTTCATGTTTATATTCTCTTACTATTTTATTTTGATGAACAAGAATTGCCAAGCACGTTAAAAGAAGACTGATCGATGTTGTAGCATTCTGCAGAAAAGTTAAAGAAACATGAGAATGTCCATACAAATCACAGTGATTATTGTTGTAAAAATGCCAAAGTTAAACACCATATTTTATATCTCCCTAACATGACTTGTACCTTGTAGCTAAACAAGTAACAGAATGATTCTCACCAAAAACAAGATAAAAGAAGGTCGGTTAAAAAACGTTATTACGGAGAAAAGTGGAAACTATGCAAATCTATTTCTCTTTCAACTTTCAAGTAGGGGACAAACTTGAGGGAGGGAAGCTGAATATTTCAAGAAAAACTATATATTGTCTTGTTGAATAACTGCCTTGATAAGATATCATTATATCTGAAAAGACCATAGGAAACTTCAAATGGGCAATAAGCCAAGCACAAACGTAATTCCTATTCAAAGTTAATCCCTCAATTCGATGATGAATTCAACCCAACATGTAACAAGCCAAGCATGATTTTCAGAAAATCTCAAAATTTCCAAGCAATAGGAAGTTAGGAACCATGAAAGAGAACGGAGACGAACAAAATTGTGGTTAAAACTAAGGTTCATTATCTCAACACAAATATGAATTATAAACAAATATAATGATGGGAGCGCAAAAAGCATATTACGTTTTAACATGGTTAATCGTGGGTGTCTTTTACTTATATAACGAATAATTGATGCTCGGACCAAGACCTATATGACTATATCAGTTAGCTGCATAGAGTTAACCGCCAAGCATAGATTATAGTTATGCAGCCTCTCCTAACTACCCAGTTAGGTAAATAACGTCTTTGTGGATAAATCTAAGCTATTACTAAAGCGTAGAAACCCACTAATACTTAGATATTTAAGCCAAAGACAAAGACACAACCAGAAAACAAGAAGCCAATACGACTAGTCTTTTCTCTCTCCCCCTCCCTCAGTGCAAAAACCCGAGAGCCTTAGAAATAAACGTTATTATTAGTCTTCTCCAATTTGGCAAAAAACAGAACCACAAACCGTACAAAATGATCTCTTTGATTTCTCCCACGGCCCATTTATCATACATATATACCCTTCTCTATATAAATGATTCAGAAACCACTAAATTTTCAACACTCAACTCACACAACTAGTACACTGCTCACTTATTCAACACATTCTAAAGAAGAGAATAGAAGAGGATGACTACCTTCGGAGCTTCTGGCATGACGTTTCAGTGTGTGTCTGAAGGAAGCCTATCAATGCGGGACACAGAAATTGAACGAAGACCGTACCATAAAAATTGCAACTGTGCACTTCACAAGTCTAAGAGGGGTGCTTGTTCCAATGTCTGTCCTCAACAAAGTAACCTTTCCTTCCCTAAGAAACATTCATGGATCGATGGCTCATTGTGCATGTCAGCAACAATTTCCAAATCCTCCACTCCACCCGGCGCCACATCCATTTCCGTCGGAAATATGGAAAGACTTAATGGTGTCCAATCCTTGTCTCACTCCGTCGGAAATAAGGAAAGTATTAATGGTGTCCAATCCTTGTCTCACAGATGAGGGATACAGGTTTGATGCGACTGTACTTGAGTTAGAAGAAAACGGTCAGGAACTAGGAAGCAATTTTGAATTTTACGTTTCTCTTATCCTGGAGCCCCAGCACCAGTCCTCAAGATAAAAGCTAATTTTGAGAAACTGGTCCTTGTGAGCTAACTTCTTCTAGCTTCATCCATGTAAATTCTACTGAGTTTTCTGTAGAGATTATTGCCACATTACTTAAATACAACTGAAGCTTCACACAGCAAATCTGAGTCTCTCTGTCTGAGATCATACTTGCATATGCCCTTTTCCCAATTCTACCAGGGTGTACATTGACTACAGTCTACAATATACTATGTTAACATCATTTCGTTTCAAAGAGGTATTTTTTTTTTTTTTTTTTCTTCATTTTCATTTTCCAATGAAGAGAGAGAGAGAGGACAAGGGTAAGAGACAAAAGGAAGGAGAAGATGAAAATGCCGTTAAATGGGGAAAAAAGATTGACCACAACATTCAATTTTGCTTCTCCAAAACCATAAGTAGGGACAGAAATCGTATATTTGAGATTATGCACTTGTGTCTGTTCTTAACATGAAATAACTGGTAAAAATGACCTCAAGCATTCCAATTGGCAATCTCTAAACCACAGTAGCTGTAAAAAGATCGACTCAATAGTTTCACTAAGCTGCTGGATATATTAAGCCTTTCTGCAGACATGGATAACAAAAAAGTTTAAAAATTGAATGCAGCAAGTCTTTGTCGATCATTAGTAATTTATTAACAGGATATGCATAAAGAATTACCGTTAAACACCATATAATATGTCTTCCTAAATCAGTATAAGTTCCAACAAGTGAATACAGTAACAGAGTGATGCTTGATAAAAACAAAAGAGAGAAGACAATATGCTATGAAACAGAGACTGGTAGCAAGGTTAGTTAAAGACGTTATCGTGGAGAAAGCTATGCTAAAACCCCCACAATTACAATGATCGCTAAATGCTAAATCATGACAACCGATTTGTCTCTACTCGCTCCCTCTCTTAACGTTTTTCAGACGACCAGTCTTAGGGCAAGTTGACAATCTATCTTCATGAAGACGACCAGTCTTAAGAGCAAGTTGATAATCTTGATACATCTTCAAAGATTTGCTCCAACTGCAGAGACATCTTCTCGTCCTTCTTGTAGGTCGTCTCCGCAAGGGCCCTGGTATCATCTTTGATATCTGACATCTTCTCGTCCTTCTTGTCGGTCGTCTCCAACAGGGCCCTTATGCGGCTGGTATCATCTTTGATATCTCCGACTTGGAATGCCATCAAAACCATAAGGCTCGTCTTAATATCCGAACTGACCTTGTCTATTTGCTCGGAGTATATGGGGATTATCTTCTTAAGCTTGTGGGCGATCCCTGATGACTTATTCATCCTGTCCACGAGCTGGGTAGCCCGGTCGATGTCTTCTTTGAGCACCTTGATGAGTTCGGTAGGTACCCCATTGACAAATTCGCCAGGTACCAACGGAGATTGAGTGTCCAGTCGGGCAGCAATCAGCTTGAGACACACCAAGTTGGCATTGAGCTTGCGAACATTCGGTTCGAGCTCTTTGTATTTATCGTAGAGGCGGTTAGTTTGGAATGCGAGGCCCACGGCCCCTGCGACAACTCCGAATGCCTCCGTCATCGAAGGAAAGAGTGATGCTCCGTTTTGGGTATTCGATCTGTTTCTGTTTCTCTTTGAGAGGGAGAGTGGTAGAGCTAGGGTAGGGTTTTGTGGGATACTGCGTTGGACTTGGACACCAACATTAGAATTATTACAAAAAAAATATCGAAAACCCCGTCCACAAAGTTAATCCATGATTTGCCTAATTCCAAAACTTGTCGCAGCTGTGTCACTGACTTGCCCATTCCTCTTAGAAGATCCTGGAGCTCGTGGCGTAGACCATCGTTTTCTTCTTCAGACGTAGGAGCCCGGCCCCGGATTGCTTGTGTTTCTAGACGCTGGATTGCTCCTTTAAGTTTGGCGATGCATGCTTTTCCGAGGTAATATCCTAGTTCTTCTGCTGCAACGCGAGGTCGTCCTTGATTACGATGGCGGAAGTTTTCTTCTAGACGAGGGATTGCTTCTTCCAGTTCCCGGATGTCTTCAAGCTCTAGATATGGGCGGTCTTCGTGTTCCACATTCTCTGCGAATTTTTTTTCTAGACGGCGGATTACTTCTTCCAGTTCAACTACTAGACGGTGTCGTTCCTGTAATATTCGATTCGACGTCGGCATTGTTCTTCTTGTCCTTATATTTCTGCCCTACACAAGGTTATTTATAGGGATTGTTTTATGTAATGCTATTCCCAACATGAAAAATGAAAACATTCCTTGTGAAGCAAGTGATAAGAAATATAATCCAACTAGAATAAGGAATTACCATGTTTTTGAGAAGCAAGTAAAATCCTATTCCCAGCATAAAAGAAAACATTCCTAATACCACTATAATAAGGAAAGTTCTCAAAAACATAGCACATATGATTCAACACTCAACACTCTTAACTCATACAACCTTCGGACCGTACCATAAAAATTGGTAGAAACTAGAGACGAATACTCTTTAACACAAAGTAGTGCTAACTAGTATAATAATGGAAGCAGAAAACCAGACTACATTTTGACATGAGTGATCAATTAGTGTCTTTTATTTCCTTGAATAACAAGAAATGATACTTAGGGTATTTGGTTTCATAGATCCAACCGCCCAGCATGCTCTGAAACAAAATAGGCAGCCCTTCTCTAACTACCTAGCTAGGTAGTTAAATAACGTATTAGTGGATTAATCTATGTTGTTATTAGAACAAAAGCCAAACCATAAAACAAAAGGCCAAACCTAATTCTTTGTTCTCAGTACCCTCTCTTTGAAAAGTATAGGGCTCTAGAGAAAAACGGTTGTTCTTTTATTCTTCTTTCAACTTTTTTCTCTCATTCTAGTTCAAGTTAAATAATTAGAATTTTGCTTGTTAAGATCATCTCAGCATTATGGTGTATAGCTCTAGAAGTCATTACTGGTTACTTGGTTAGTATCTAAGCCAATCCTAATTCTATTCTTCTTTTAAAACAAGAATTTGAATCCTAATCCTAACCATAACTAGAAAGAAGTCTGAGATTGCTGTATTCTGATGAAAAGTACCACCCGTTCTCTTTCTCCGAGTCTCAGACATTACCATCAAAATGGAGACGGTGCTTTCCTGGTGATTCATTTGCAACATTATTATTTTCAATTTCTGATATTTTGATGAAAGGAGAGAAACTGAGGAAGAGAAGATATCGAAGATGTAAGACAAATGAAAACGACAAAAGAATGAAGATGAATAAGTTAAAACAAAAAATGACTAGCAAAATCATTTCAAAATTAGAACATTTTATGTATTCTGTCCTTCTCTACCAGAGACCTGACATCTCTCATTTGTCTCATTATAGTGTAATGTAAATAGTTAAACACTATCACCTAGCGTTCTGATTTTTCACACTGGAAACCAAAGAAAATTAAGTTTCAATGACATTGGCATCCAATTTCAGCTTCTGTGCATGTGTGAATGAGTGCAGAAAAATCCTCAGATTTATATTTGATTTGGGATGCAAGAAACAACACTGAGATACTTGGTGCTAATGGTGAATCCCATAGATTTCAATTCTCATGCTTATGCTTATGTGATATGTGGACCAAACGCATCTCAAAAACCAATTAGTCTCGATCCTTGGGTGCAACTATGTTGCTGTGTAGTAAATTTTACATCCCATTCATCTCTGTCAACCCCAAAGTGGGAAAGAGATATATATACACACATTCCAAAGAACACTAGCTCCCAGTAAAGTTAATAGCTTAATTGCAAGTTCAGTTTTCTTCAACTACAAAGCAACTCAGCAGTGCTACAAAAAAATGGCAAGATATCTACAACTCACTAGATTTTGGTGAATTTCTTTGATTAAAGCTCTAATTGTGGCTAATGAACCTGATTACGACAGCTTAATTACTTGGTAAAAAGAAAGAGAGTGAGGATGAAAGCCTTGTGAAAACATGCTGTGTCTGAACAAACACACTCGTATGTTCTTAATTTGAAGCTGTAAGGGGACATGGACATAAACTTAAGAAACACAAAAGTCAACCTTAAAGCACACAGCAGTCCTATTTCTTCAGCACATATGTGCTAGTGCTACAAGTACAAAATGCAAAAGTTCAATGAAATTAGCTTAAACACATTATTCATAGCTATCTCGATGATAATGGAAAAGGGTATGCAAATGCAACAGCCTTAGAAAACTTGGAGAAACAAAATAGTAGTAAAAACCAAAGATCCAGCATCTCATAACTTTTGGTGCAAAGTAACATAATAGTGAAGGAACAAAACAATGTTCGGTTTCCACAACAGACATAGTGAGTCTGTGTGTATGTTTGAACAGATGCTTGAGCTATACCTATGTCAGCTAGCTGCATAGAGCTAATCGCCAACTAGGCATAACTATAAAATTGAAAGCCCTCCAGTTTCTGACAACCTAGTTAGTTATATACCGTCTCTGCAGATCAATCTAGGCTAATCAAAATACACTAATATACCAAACTTAAGCCGCCAAACACACTAATATATAATGTCACCGAGGATCAATCAGTGGCTGCATGCACGGCACCTGAAATGTTGCTCAACTGTGTCAGGAGTTATATGCACACATGTGCCATGGAACCACTGCTCACATATGTTGCATTGAATCCAGTATTCAGCTAACCCAAAGCACTTCCTACAGGCACCACATATAGTTTCCCCATCATCCTGTTCCACAAAAAATGGACAGGTATTAGTAATATGTAAACAAATTCAAGTTTCATGCACACACACAAACAAGTTCAAGTTCATTTATATTTATTAAATCCCCCAATACTAGTAACGCTTGTGCACACTCAGATTTGTTCAAGTTCATGGAATGATTGCTCTGCTTCATATTTGTTATGTGGATCACTGGAGAAGTTAAGACCTAACCAATCATATTAGACTAAGCTTACCAAAATGCAAAACTTATAATCCCTTCATGCAATTGCAGTGCACTGAAACATACAATATTGATGAAGGCCAAGAGAAAATAAATATTGATGCATGTCTTCCACAGAAAAAGTGTCTCAAAACTGACATTAATCCTTAATGTAATTTTATAAAAGCTGAATACAACATCTCAAAGATCTCATCTAAGACTAATATAGTGAGAATAAGTAAAGCGAACTCACACTTAATATGGCACAAATGTGAAATCTTAGACCATCTGAAGAGCACCTAGAGAAACAAATCCAGCACATACCAGTATGATTCTTCAAAATTATGAATGCACCACCAATCCCCTACCTTCCTTACTCTTCATCTAATTGCAACTATGGCACTAGCACATACATAACCTCTATATCAACCCAGAAACAGATATGCTAGATGTAATAAAACATATATGAACCAACCTAAAGGGGTCTCTGACTCCTTGAAAGCAAATACTAGCACGGACACAGGGTATCTTCACACAATAGCCTAGATATCTCCATTGTTGATGCATCAAGTCTAGGAAACTTACCTCTTCAGCAACCCTAGATGTGCTAGTGCCAGCAGTCACTTCCCCTTCAGATTCTCTGGAAATTTCATGTCTTCAAGATCTTTTTCAGTCTGATTTCCATATGGGTCAGCGAATCAGGCAACAGACTGGTCAAATTGGTTAGAATGTCATCGAACAGAGTGCCACCATACTTGCCACCACAGTTGCCATCAACAACAATACTGAAACACTTGCCATCATCGAGGTTAAACTTATCATCGAGCTTAAAATCCTCTAACCTGAGTGAATCATCGAGCAAATGCTTCTGGAAATCCTTATAAAGTTTATTTTGCTGACGATGAATGTCTTGATACTATCATTTAGCTGCTGGACTTGAGAGACGTATGCCTTGATACCATCAGCTAGATGATAGTATCAAGACATTCATCCATCAGCAAAATAAACTTTATAAGGATTTCCATAAGCATTTGCTCGATGATTCACTCAGGTTAGAGGATTTTAAGCTCGATGATAAGTTTAAATCTCGATGATAACATGGCAAGTGTTTCAGTATTGTTGTTGATGACAACTGTGGTGGCAAGTATGGTGGTACTCTGTTCGACAACATTCTAACCAATTTGATCGGCTTGTTGCCTGATTCGCTGACCCATATGGAAATCAGACTGAAAAAGATCTTGAAGATTCATGGAATTTCCAGAGAATCTGATGGGAAGACTGCGCGTGATCTGACATCCGGTGGAAATTGGATGTGATGTCCTTCTCCAAATCCGGCCTCAACAACATCCCCCGAAATAGAAGACGACCAGTCTTAGGGCAAGTTGACAATATATCTTCATGAAGACGACCAGTCTTAGAGCAAGTTGATAATCTTGATACATCTTTAAAGATTTGCTCCAACTGCAGAGACATCTTCTCGTCCTTCTTGTCGGTCGTCTCCAGAAGGGCCCTTATGTGGGTGGTATCATCTTTAATTTCAGAGGATTGGAGTGACGTCAAAACTATAAGGCTTAACTGGAAATCCGAACTGACCTTGTCCATTTGCTGGGAATATACGGGGATTATTTTCTTGAGCTTGTGGGCGATCCCTGATGACTTATTCATCCTGCCCACGAGCTGGATAGCCCAGTCGATGTCTTCTTTGAGCACCTTGATGAGTTCGGTAGGTACCCCATTGACAAATTCTCCAGGTACCAGCGGAGATTGAGTGTCCAGTCGCCTTGAGACAGCCCACGGCCCCTGCGACAACTCCGAATGCCTCGGCCATCGAAGGAGAGAGTGTTGCGCCGTTTTGGGAATTCGATCTGTTTCTGTTTCTCTTTGAGAGGGAGAGTGGTAGAGCTAGGGTAAGGTTTTGTGGGATACTGCGTTGGACTTGGACACCAACATTAGCATAGTAGCAGGCCTCTTGTGCTGCTAGCTCATTTTGTGGTTCTAGCCCAACTTACTAAATATCTTCTTTGTCTCTTATCCTGTTTTCGATTTTAGTAAATTTTCGATAAAATAGTTTATATAATTAACAAAGAAAATGGAGAAAAGTTTCTTAAATTTCATCAACGTTTTTTCTTAATATAGACACGAATCATTGATATATAATTATAGATATAATAAAAATTTAACTTATTAAACACATTTTAAAGAAAGAGAATAGAAGAGGATAGAAGAGGATGACTACCTTCGGAGCTTCTGGCATGATGTTTCAGTGCGTGTTTGAAGGAAGCCTATCAATGTGGGACTCAGAAATTTAACGAAGACCGTACCATAAAAATTGCAACTGTGCACTTCACAAGTCTAAGAGGGGTGCTTGTTCCAATGTCTGTACTCAAGAAAGTAACATTTCCTTTCCCAAGAAACATTCATGGATCGATGGCTCATTGTGCATGTCAGCAACAATTTCCTCGGCTCCTCCCGGAGCCACATCCATTTCCGTCGGAAACATAGAAAGTCTTAATGGTGTCCCATCCTTGTCTCACAGATGATGGATACAGGCGACACGACTGTAGCTGAGTTAGAACTTAGAAGAAACAGGTCAGGAACTGAGAAGCAATTTTGAGTTTTTCGTTTCTCTTACACTGGTCCTTGTGAGCTAACTTCTTCTAGCTTCATGACTTAATCCATGTAAATTCCACTGCGTTTTCTGTAGAGATTATTGTCACTTTACTTGAATACAACTGAAGCTTCAAACAGCAAATCTGAGTCTCTCTGTCTGAGCTCATATTTGCATATGCCCTTTTCCCAATTCTACCAGGGTACATTGACTACATTCTACAATTTACTTTGTTAACATCATTTCAGTACTAACTGATATCATTTCATTTCAAAGAAGGGTTTTTTTTTTTTTTTTTTTCTATTTTCCAATGAAGATACAGAGAGAGGACAATGCTAAGAGACAAAAGGAAAGAGAAGATGAAAATGCCGTTAAATGGGGAAAAAAGATTGACCACAACGTTCAATTTTGCTTCTCCAAAACCATAAGTAGGGACATAAATCGTATATTTGAGATTATGCACTTGTGTCTGTTCTTAACATCAAATAACTGGTAAAAATGACCTCAAGCATTCCAATTGGCAATCTCTAAACCACAGTAGCTGTAAAAAGATCGACTCAATAGTTTCACTAAGCTGCTGGATATATTAAGCCTTTCTGCAGACATGGATAACCAAAAAGGTTCAAAAATTGAATGCAGCAAGTCCTTGTCGATCATTAGTAATTTATTGACAGAATATGCATAAGAATTACCGTTAAACACCATATAGTATGTCCTCCTAAATCGGTATAAGTTCCAACAAGTGAATACAGTAACAGAGTGATGCTTGATAAAAACAAAAGAGAGAAGACAATATACTATGAAACGAGACTGGGAGCAAGGTTAGTTAAAAGACGTTATTGTGGAGAAAGCTATGCTAAAACCCCCCACAATTACAATGATCGCTAAATGCTAAATCATGACAACCGATTTGTCTCTACTTGCTCCCTCTCTTAACGTTTTTGAGAAGCTGAGTTTCTCAAGAAAAACTAATTCTTGTTGCATAACTACCTTGACAAGACAACATAAAGATTAATAAGAACCTTTCAGTTTTTCTTATCAGTACTAAATGCCAAAGTTGAATCAAATATTTCTTGGAAAAATTGAAAAGTGTATAACTTGAAGCATGAATGAGAATAGAGAAAAACAAAGTAGTGGTAGAAACTAGAGACGAATACTCTTTAACACAAAGTAGTGGTAACTAGTATAATAATGGAAGCAGAAAACCAGACTACATTTTGACATGAGTGATCAGTTCGTGTCTTTTATTTCCTTGAATAACAAGAAATGATACTTAGGGTATTTGGTTTCATAGATCTAACCGCCCAGCATGCTCTGAAACAAAATAGGCAGCCCTTCTCTAACTACCTAGCTAGGTAGTTAAATAACGTATTAGTGGATTATGCTGTTATTAGAACAAAAGCCAAGCCATAAAACAAAAGGCCAAACCGTATTAGTTTTAGCACTCTTTATAATACATGTAAATGTAACACGAAGCACTAAACATAACAGGAGTGAGTGCTATCGAATCCATAAACAATGACTACTACGCAAAATCACATGAATCCATTGTTGACCAGGCTTATAAGTTATAACCAGTAAACCTTATATCAAGCTAAGCATTGCAGCTGAGCCTGTAATTTATCAGACCTTGGATTTTGAGGAATTACTTTGATTAAAGCTCTAATTGTGGCGAATAAACCTGATTATGACAGCTTAATTACTTGATAAAATGAAAGAGAGTGATGATGAAAGCCTTGCTGTAAGGGGACATGGACATAAACTTAACAAACTCTAAAGTCAACCTTAAAGCACACACCAGTCCTATCTCTTCAGCACATATGTATGTGCTACAAGTATCAATTGCAGAAGTTCAATGAAATTAGCTTAAACATATTATTCATAGTTGGAGAAACAAAAGATCCAGAACTTAGACATGTAGAAGACAAACAGAACACTTTGTACTGAAAACCAAAAATCCAGCATCTCATCACTTTTTGGTGCAAACTAATATAATAATGAAGGAACAAAACTATGTTGGGTTTCCACAACAGACATAGTGAGTCTGTTGTGTAACGAAAACAGATGCTTGAACAAGACCTATGTCAAGTTGGTTGCATAGAAAGAACCATGGAGGATGCTTAAAAATAAATATATGGGGACTCTTCTAACTAGTTTGTTAGGTAAATAACGACTCCATGGATCAATCTAAGCTAACTAAAAGCCTAAAACCTCATTGAAACTTAGACTCCAAAACCAAGCAACAAAACAAAAAGCCGAGCCGAGTACTCCTCTTTTCTTTCTCCCTCTTTCTATGTCGAAAAAGAATACTTGTCTTGACTCTTGAGTTGAACAAGGGAAAGGCAGAATCACACAAACTTATTTCTTGATTTCCCCTACAACGCTTCAACATCACATCTATATAAATGATTCAGAAAGCACACACAAGTTTCAATACACTCAACCCTTGATATACACAAACACTTACACTGCTCACTGCCTCACACATACAAACACAATATCAAAATATTCATTCCAAAGAGAAGAACTAGAAGAGAATGACTACCTTGGGAGTTTCTGGCATGATTTTCCAGTGTGTGTTTGAAGGAAGTATCTCAATGAAGGACACAGAAATTGAGCGCAGGCCATACCATAAGAACTGCAACTGTGCGCTGCACAAGTCAAAAGGGGGTGTTTGCCACAATGCTTGTCAACAAAGGAACATTTCCTTCCCCAACAAACAGTTATGGACGGATGGCTCCTTATGCATGTCAACAGCGACTTCCAAATTCTCTTCTTCTCAGCAGTCTCTTCTAGGCAACACGTCCATGTCCAGAACTGGAAACAGAGAAAGCATGACTGAGACTCATTCCTCAACACATAGATAGAGACTGCTTGTTACGATTATGGGTGAATTGGAAGAAAGAAAAAGGTTTGGAACTGAAAAGCAATTTTAAATTTTCTGTTTCTCTTATTCTGGTGCCCCAACACTTGCACTCGAGATCAATTAGTCTTGAGAAGTAGTGCTTGTGGGCTAGTTTCTTCCAACTTCATTCGTGTACTCTACGTTTTCTGTAAATAATAAAACAACAGAAGTAGCATACACAAACTTATACACCTGAAAGTGTTGACAGTCTATAATTGCATTTCCTTTTCTTGATCATTAATATAACTTCCTAACCTCATTTCAGCAATATCACCGCATAATTCTTAAGTCATTAGTTAGGAAAAAAATTTATCCATAGTCTAGCTTCCCATTGTTGTATACCAAGATCAAAATCATCAATGTGTAGTTTTACACGGCAAAAAAAAAAACGTAGAAATTTCATTGAATCAAAGTTTAAGTTTATCTGCATATGGACAAAATGCAGGCAGCAGTAGTTTTAATAGTGTAGTCAAAGCCAAGGAGTTTCATGTTTATATTCTCTTACTATTTTATTTTGATGAACAAGAATTGCCAAGCACGTTAAAAGAAGACTGATCGATGTTGTAGCATTCTGCAGAAAAGTTAAAGAACCATGAGAATGTCCATACAAATCACAGTGATTATTGTTGTAAAAATGCCAAAGTTAAGCACCATATTTTATATCTCCCTAACATGACTTGTACCTTGTAGCTGAACAAGTAACAGAATGATTCTCAGGTTAGTTAAAAAATGTTATTACGGAGAAAAGTGGAAACTATGCAAATCCATTTCTCTTTCAACTTTCAAGTAGGGGACAAACTTGAGGGAGGGAAGCTGAATATATCAAGAAAAACTATATATTGTCTTGTTGAATAACTACCTTGATAAGACATCATTAATATCTGAAAAGACCATAGGAAACTTCAATTGGGCAATAAGCCAAGCACAAACGTAATTCCTATTCAAAGTTAATCCCTCAATTCGATGATGAATTCAACCCAACATGTAACAAACCAAGCATGATTTTCAGAAAATCTCAAAATTTCCAAGCAATAGGAACCATGAAAGAGAACAGAGACGAACAAAATTGTGGTTAAAACTAATTAAGGTTCATTATCTCAACACAAATATGAACAAATATGAACAAACTAATTATTAACAAATATAATGATGGGAGCACAAAACCATATTACGTTTTAACATGGTTAATAGTGGGTGTCTTTTACTTATATAACGAATAATTGATGCTCGACCAAGACCTATATCAGTTAGCTGCATAGAGTTAACCACCAAGCATATATTATAGTTATGCAGCCTCTCCTAACTACCCAGTTAGGTAAATAACGTCTTCGTGGATCGATCTAAGCTATTACTAAAGCGTAGAAACCCACTAATACTTAGATATTTAAGCCAAAGACAAAGACACAGCCAGAAAACAAGAAGCCAATACGACTAGTCTTTTCTCTCTGCCCCTCCCTCAGTGCAAAAAACAGAGAGCCTTAGAAACAAACGTTATTATTAGTCTTCTTCAATTTGGCAAAAAACAGAACCACAAACCGTACAAAATGATCTCTTTGATTTCTCCCACGCCCTATTTATCATACATATATACCCTTCTCTATATAAATGATTCAGAAACCACTAAATTTTCAACACTCAACTCACACAACTAGTACACTGCTCACTTATTCAACACATTCTAAAGAAGAGAATAGAAGAGGATGACTACCTTCGGAGCTTCTGGCATGATGTTTCAGTGTGTGTTTGAAGGAAGCCTATCAATGCGGGACATAGAAATTGAACGAAGACCGTACCATAAAAATTGCAACTGTGCACTTCACAAGTCTAAGAGGGGTGCTTGTTCCAATGTTTGTCCTCAACAAAGTAACCTTTCCTTTCCCAAGAAACATTCATGGATCGATGGCTCATTGTGCATGTCAGCAACAATTTCCAAATCCTCCACTCCACCCGGCGCCACATCCGTTTCCGTCGGAAATATGGAAAGACTTAATGGTGTCCAATCCTTGTCTCACTCCGTAGGAAATATGGAAAGTATTAATGGTGTCCAATCCTTGTCTCACAGATGAGGGATACAGGTTTGATACGACTGTACCTGAGTTAGAAGAAAAAGGTCAGGAACTAGGAAGCATTTTTGAATTTTACGTTTCTCTTATCCTGGAGCCCCAGCACCAGTCCTTAAGATACAAGTTATTTTGAGAAACTGGTCCTTGTGAGCTAACTTCTTCTAGCTTCATCCATGTAAATTCTACTGAGTTTTCTGTAGAGATTATTGTCACATTACTTAAATACAACTGAAGATTCACACAGCAAATCTGAGTCTCTCTGTCCGAGCTCATACTTGCATATGCCCTTTTCCCAATTCTACCAGGGTACATTGACTACAGTCTACAATTTACTATGTTAACATCATTTCAGTACTAAGTACTAACTGATATCATTTCGTTTCAAAGAGGGGTATTTTTTTTTTTTTTTTTTTTTCATTTTCCAATGAAGAGACAGAGAGGACAATGGTAAGAGACAAAAGGAAAGAGAAGATGAAAATGCCGTTAAATGGGGAAAAAAGATTGACCACAACGTTCAATTTTTGCTTCTCCAAAACCATAAGTAGGGACAGAAATCGTATATTTGAGATTATGCACTTGTGTCTGTTCTTAACATGAAATAACTGGTAAAAATGACCTCAAGCATTCCAATTGGCAATCTCTAAACCACAGTAGCTGTAAAAAGATCGACTCAATAGTTTCACTAAGCTGCTGGATATATTAAGTCTTTCTGCAGACATGGATAACCAAAAAAGTTCAAAAATTGAATGCAACAAGTCCTTGTCGATCATGAGTAATTTATTGACAGAATATGCATAAAGAATTACTGTTAAACACAATACAGTATGTCCTCCTAAATCAGTATAAGTTCCAACAAGTGAATACAGTAACAGAGTGATGCTTGATAAAAACAAAAGAGAGAAGACAATATGCTATGAAACCGAGACTGGTAGCAAGGTTAGTTAAAAGACGTTATTGTGGAGAAAGCTATGCTAAAACCCCCACAATGACAATGATCGCTAAATGCTAAATCATGACAACCGATTTGTCTCTACTCACTCCCTCTCTTAACGTTTTTGAGAAGCTGAGTTTCTCAAGAAAAACTAATTCTTGTTGCATAACTACCTTGACAAGACAACATAAAGATTAATAAGAACCTTTCAGTTTTTCTTATCAGTACTAAGTGCCAAAGTTTAATCAAATTCTTGGCAAAATTGAAAAGTTTCTATAACTTGGAAGTATAAATGAGAACAGCTAGAGAAAAACAAAACAGTGGTAGAAACTAGAGATGAATACTCTTAACACAAATTAGTGCAAAGCGCAAACTAGTACAATAATGGAAGCAGAAAACCAGACTACATTTTGACGTGAGTGATCAGTTAGTGTCTTTCCCTTGAATAACAAGAAATGATACTTAGGGTATTTGGTTTCATAGATCTAACCGCCCAGCATGCCCAGAAACAAAATAGGTAGCCCTTCTCTAACTACCTATCTAGGTAGGTAAATAACGTATTAGTGGATTAATCTATGCTGTTATTAGAACAAAAGCCAAGCCATAAAACAAAAGGCCAAACCTAATTCTTTGTTCTCAGTACCCTCTCTTTGAAAAGTATAGGAGCTCTAGAAAAAAACGGTTGTTGTTTTATTCTTCTTTCAACTTTTGGCAAGAACCTCAAACCAAACAAAGTTGACTTGTCTTGAGTTTTAACACGAATACGTAGGAGCAATGGCACGAAACTCTTTCTTGATTTCTCCTATACCTCTTTATCATACAGTAATCCCCAACTGTATATAAAACCTTAGAGGAACACAATAAAGTTTCAACACACCTGTACTGCTCCTCATTGCTTCAGACAAACACAAATACAACATATTGACTCTGAAGAGCAGAACAGAAGAGAATGGCTACTATGAGGATTTCTGGTATGATCTTTCAGTGTGTGTTTGAAGGAAGTCTATCTATGCAGGACACTGAAATTGAGCGAAGGCCATACCATAAGAACTGCAATTGTGCGCTGCACAGGTCCAAGGGTGGTGCTTGCTCCAATGCTTGTCCTCAATATAGAAACATTTCCTTCCCCAAGAAACAGTCATGGGCCGACAATTCCATATGCATTGCAGCAACTCCAAAGCATTCTTCTCAGCATTCTTGTCTGGCTAACACTTCCGCGTCCGCTGTAAACAGAGATACTGTGAATGAGGTTCATTGCTTGTCACACAGGCAAACGATAGAGGCTTGATACAGTTAGGGCTGAGTTATATGAAAAAGGTCAGGAACTGAGAAGCAATTTTGAGTTATTCGTTTCTCTTGGTCTGGTTCGCCAGTAGTACTAGTACTCAAGATCGTTTCATTTTGAGTACTTCTGGGCTAATTTCTCTAGCTTAATTTGTCCATGTAAATTCTACCAAGTTCCTGTAAACACTGTCACTATTCTTTAATACAACTGAACCTGCACAGAAAAGGCTTATTTAACTGCATTACCATTCTCTTCCTCATTCTACTTTCCTTTCTTCACATTGTACAGTCCATTGTTAACATCATATCAGTACTAACTATGTTTCCCTCTAGAAGTCATTAACAATTGAGTGAGCAAAGCTGTTATCTGTTCAAACCAAAACCTAGCTTCCTTCAAATTTGCCAAGATGGAATCAAGATTAATATGCATTACAGAAGGAAAAAACATGTATTCCAAAGGCTGTACAAGTACGTGTAATATGGACAAAATGCAGGCAGCAGTTTAAATCTTTTATAAAATTTTATATCGGCACAGGGTAGACAAGAAAAGGATCAAAAGGAGGGAGTTCATTTTCTTTTCCTCCAAAATGTTTTGGTTTGAATAACAGAATGGCAACTAACTACGCTACAAAGAAGATTGATGTAGATGTACTATTGCTCTTTCAGACACATTGATACCATCAAGGTAGTAGGTAGGTTCTACAAATGAAATGGTTGATATATTATTTAGTCCTATAAAAGATTTTCTTTTCAATAGAAGGCGCCGCACGAGGTAAGAGAAGATGAAAACAACGTAAAACAAAGTAAAGACAAAAGACTAAAAATGATTTAGATTTCTAATTTGGAAACCATTTTATGATCTGAAAAATCAAAACAGAGACAAAGGTAGTGTAAAAATCTTCGGTATTCCAATCATTCAGAATTTCTTATGTCTACTGAAATTTCATAATCACAGACCCTATTCGCCTGAATCATCAAATGTAAATTGGTGAGTTGGTCAACTCTAGGAACAGGAACAAATGGTAATTCTAGTGAAGGCGTTCAACACTCTGTTTTCCATCTAAATACTCTAAATTCAAAAGTCCAGCCTTCTGGTTATAAGTGAAGACATATCAGTTGGTTTGAAACACTATGAAAAATCCTAATGTTTCATATACATTTCACGGTACAAATGCCAAAGTTAACCACTTACTTCCCACAAAAGTGATGCTAGAGCCAAAACTTTGTTAGTTACATAGAACCAACCGCCAAGATGCATAATAATGAATTGAGCATCCCTTTCCCATCGAACTAGTTAGGTGAATAACGCCTCTCTGTGTATCAATCTATGCTACAGACAAAAATCCGACTAACTCTAAGTACTAAAGCCAAACATCACTAAAACTAAGTAATACTTTTCTTCTCTCTCCCTCTGTGGAAAAGTATCCCTAGAACAAAACGCTTGTTTTGTTTGGCAATTTAGCAGGAACACTGTACCAACTTAACTTGTCTCGAGTTAAACAAGAGTCCGTGAGAGAAATAGCACAAAATAGTTTCTTGATTTCTCCTTTGCACCATTTATCATATATTGATCCCCTTCTCTATATAAATGTTTTAGAAAGCACACGCAAGTTTCAACACACACAAACACTCCATAGAAACATTAGTACTCTACTGCTCACTCATCATTTCACACAAATTATACAACACTTATCAAAGAACAGAGAAGAGAATGACTACCTTGGGAGTTTCCGGTTTGATGTTTCAGTGTGTGTTTGAAGGAAGCCTATCAATGAAGGACACAGAAGTGGAGAGAAGGCCATACCATAAAAACTGCAACTGTGCACTGCACAAGTCCAAGGGCGGTCCTTGCTCGAATTCTTGGTCTCAGCAAAGGAGCATTTTGTTCCCCACGAAAAAGTCATGGACAGATAGCTCTTTGTGCTTAGCCACAACTTCCAAATCTTCTAAGCATTCTGGCTCCAGCAACACATGTACATCAACCAACGAAAACAGAGAAAGCGTGGATGCAGTTGATTGCTTATGCCACAGACAATAGACAGATACCTCGATATGATTACGTCCGAGTTAGAAGTAAAGGTCAGGAACTGGGAAGAAATTTTGAAGTTTTCGTTTCTCTTATTCTTGTGGCCCAGCACCAGTGCTTGAGTTTAACTCATTTCCAGAATTGGTGCTTGTGAGCTTTTTTACTTCACGCATGTAAATGTTGAGGTCCTGTAAACACTGTCACATTTCATTAGTACATCTGAAGATGCAAAACTACAGACTTATACAATCTCAGTCTTTCTAAGTTCATAAATGCATAGCATTCTTTCCTCGTTCAGTTTTCTTTGATTATGTTACAAATTACAACAACCTACTTTTTTACCTCAATTCAGTACAAACAAATTTGAGCCAAGGAACAATTACTTTTTGAACACACATGATACTTTCAAAGTAGGAGTTTCGTTTTCTTTTCCTCCTACAATTTTACTTTGATCAACAAGAATTGTTAACTACGATGCAATGAAGATTGTTGAAACAAACCCGTCCTCTCTCTTTCTCAGAAACATTGATGCCATCAAATGTAGTTGGTAGGTATTCCTGCAAGATAGATTTTTATTTATTTTTTCTAGTAGAGAGAGAGAGAGAGAGTANAACAGAAAATGAAAATGACACCCAAAAAAAAGTGGAAATGTAAAAATTAAAACTGAAAACTATATTGAGTTGTTTTGTCTTATTGGTAATCGCAAAGGAGCTAGAAGTCTTATAATGCTCCAGCTTATTC
This sequence comes from Fragaria vesca subsp. vesca, assembly GCF_000184155.1. NCBI lineage: Eukaryota > Viridiplantae > Streptophyta > Magnoliopsida > Rosales > Rosaceae > Fragaria > Fragaria vesca. Next base: position 2,229,453 of record NC_020491.1, read on the forward strand.
TACTATCATATGCTCCAGATCCACATATGTCCCTTTGGCAAAGACATAAGTAAATGACTGGAGGATTTGACCGACATTGGCCTCTATACATTACAGCATTTCTGATCACTGAAATAATCATACGATGGAATTCTATCTCTCCTATCATCTGTCAAGATAGTACCAAAATCTGGAAACAGAATGTACCAAGTAAGATCTAAATGTATGTTGCAGCCAGCTAATCAACTCGAACACTGCAGATTCTCTAACATTCAGTACTAGGCAGAGATATACAACTGCTAAAAGTGAATGTCACACTTCAATATAATTCTCAGCTCTCAAAGTTCACCCAAGTGATGCCAAGAGGGTATCCAATCAAAGAAGCGAGAAATGAGAGCGGAAACAAACAAAAACAATGGTAATAACTAAACACCCATCACCTCAAACCTAAGTAGTGCAAGCTAATATAATAATCAAAGCACTAAACTACATTACGTTTCCTCGTGATCTCTTTATTCGTATCACCAGAAAGTGACGCTAGAGCCAAAAGACAGAAACTTTGTTAGTTAAGCTGCCTAGTTTCACCCGCCAAAGCCTTCCATAATGTACAAATGAGCATCCCTTCTAAACTAGTTGGGTAAATAACGTCGCTTTGTTTTAACCTGTGTCTTGAGTATCATACATTGTATCCATTTTACTATATAAAAGCCTTAGAAACCATGCAAAAGAATCAAACTTTCGACAACTCGAAAACCCAGACAGACATAAACACAAACACCTTGTGTGCATACAAAGAGAAGAAAATAATGACTAACATAGGAGGAGTCGCAACGATGATGTTCGAAGGAAGTCTTTCCATCAGAGACACCGGAATCGAGCGCCGGCCGTACCACAAAAACTGCAACTGCGCTCTCCACAAGTCCAATAATGCCGCCTCTTGCTCCAATGCATTTCGAAACCTCTCCTTCCCGATCAAACAGTCAAGGACAGACAACTCTTACGGCATATCATCACCAAACTCCAAACTCTCTTCCTCTTCTCCACATCCTCAGTCTCTCGGCGCTTCCTTAGGGTTAGAGTTGAGCTAGAACAAAATGCTTAGGAAATTGATACATCTTTTCCGTTCTTTCTTGTATAGCCAATACATGGCCATTTTCATAGGAGGGACAAATCCGGGCACAAAATGTATAATCTTTCTATGAAAAAGATTCAGTCTTTGATGAACAAGAATTGATCACTACACTACAACCAAGGTCGTTACTGACGCTACCTCGAGGGTAATTTGGACTTTACAAACTGCATTAGGGAAATGAAAATGTATAGTGGATTTAATTTTAATTTGGGGGATATATAGTCCAATACGGTGGCCAAAAGTCCCCACTACTCTGTTCGCCGTCGTCGTCGGTTAAATTTCCAGGCCCTCAATTCCTGCCGTAAATCTGTTTCCGACTCTCTCTCTCTCTTATGGAAGCTGAAGAGGGGCCCAGCGCCACCGAATCCGCCGTAGCCACCGGCATAGAATCCGCCGTCGTCACCGTGGCCGCCACCGCGTCTCCTCCCAACGACTCGGAACCCGATCAATCGGCGGTCACCGGCGGCGGTCTCTCCGATGATCTCAAACTAAAGCAGGTGAGTGTTATTACTTTAGTGATGAAGATTTGGCTTAATTTATGATTAATTACAGTGTAAAGTATTTTAATTTCTGTGAATGCAGCATCCTCTGTTGATTTTTCTATGAAAAATTGTCACAGAATTGTTATTAAACAGCTCAATTTTCATGTCAACTGCGATTATTTTGATATGAAGAACAAGTAGCTTCCTTAATTGTAATGTAGTTAATTTTCTTTGCTGTTTTTGTGTATTTGTACATGTAGATAGATGTGGTTGCGAGCAAGAAGAGACCCCGAAAGGAGTCCATGGCTGCTCAGACGGCCAGTAAGAAACCTCGGAAGAGGGCTAAGTGCACAGCTTCTCAGACTGCTGAGCCTGTTGATCGGCACATTGCTTCGAGGAGGAGCAGTTGCGGAACTCAGGCCAAAAATGAGGAGGTCACACTAGTGACAATATCTTCAATTGGTAATGGTATGTACAAGTGTCTGCTATAGTTGGTTTAAACATGTTATTATTGGAGATAGTGCACATGAGCTGGTACAGAATTGCACATTTGGAAGTTTATTTTTAACTCTAGACCGGTATAGTAATGAAACTTGAAGCATTGAATGTTCAAGTGAATAATGAGTGAAAACTATCGATGGTATACGATCATCACTAAAAGAAATCTTCATGCGTAAAAGAAACTGGAAAGAGAGTGAATGATCTTTTCTTATCGGTGACTGAGTTAGCATAACGTAAAAGGCATGATTACGTAGACAACTAGTTCACTCCGCTGTTATTACTACTGACTATGTCTCTCTATATAGGTTGGACACAATCTGAAGATGTAGTGCCAATAACAAAAGAAAGCAAAAGGAGGAAGAATGGGCCTGGGAAACGAGGGCCATCCACAGGCTCTAAAGCGGAGCAAATTAGGAAAAGAACAGGGAATAAGATTGCTGTCAATCTTGATCCTGAGCATGGAAGGCCGACTGACAAAGGCGTCTCAAGCCTTTTGTCTAATGAGTGTGGGAAGATTGTCAGGGAGAAGTGCCCAATGGTGCATGAGACGTGGACCAAGATTTCTAGGGACGTGAAACATAACCTCAGAAAGGAAGTTGAAGTGAGTTTATTATTCTTTTTAGTTATGATGTGGTTTTTATTCATTCATTTAAAGTTGTACTATAACTAAATTCTTAAGGTGATGGTATTAGGTGAACTTTGACGTTGATGTACAGCGCCCATCAATTATACATTACCTGAATAAGCTTATGGGTAAGGTGTATAGGGAGTTTAAGTGTGAGTTGCACAAGCACTACAAAAAGATGAGGTCCCTTGAAGAGGCACTCGATAAACCCCCCAAGGCAATGATAGCTAGAAATGATCCAGCTCAGTGGAAGTGTTTGTGTAAACATTTCTCAGAAGAAAAGTTTAAGGTATGATAATGTTAATAACTTTGAAATTATACTAGCTTTTAAGATTTTGGATTAGTGTTATATGTCATCAGTTCTCCTATACACCTTTTCAAACTGTTTAACCTATTGCAGAAGAAAAGCGAAACCAATGCGAAAAATCGAGCTGGAAAGGAGTATGAGCACTGTGGAGGTTCTCGTCCTCATGGTCTATATTTTCAGGATAAAGTTCAGGTAAATCATAATTGGCAGTTTATGGTCATCCTTTGAGTGACAGTACATATAGTTGGTTCAAAGTTGAAATTTTGTCTCGTTTCTTTTGTTGAACTTAGGAGGGTTCGAAGTTTCCAGCAATCGAGACCTTCAGAGTGACTCATCTCAAAAAGGGGAGTAACGAATGGATCAGTAATAAGGCGCAAGAACAATACGTATGTTTGAAATTTCATTACTCATCTCTCCTATTACACGTTATTGATGAAAAGTCAGCAAATGTGAATGTCTTCATACTGCACATTATTTATACTTAAGTATTGGGTTTCCTATTTTAAACATATTCTTTACTATTTTGAAGGATAAGATGATTCTGAAAGAGGAGGCCTATCTGAAAGAGTTGGCAGAGAAGCATCCGGGTATTACAATCAAAGAGTTGCCCATATCTCCTGAGGTTGGGATTGAGATTTTAAAGGAGGTACTCGGTGTGAAGCCAAAACAGCCAGTTCGTGGATTGGGAACCTTTTGGGTAAATGAGACTTCAACCTCCAGCATTATAGAGGAACTGGAGGAAGTATATGCTGAACTTGAGAGGGAGAGGGCAATTCGGGCTAAAATTCAAGGAATGTTGAATAATGCCTATGAACGACTTCGTCAGCTTGATCCTAATTTTGAAGTGCCAGAGCTTCACCTGGTTGATCCTAATATTGAAGCCCCCGAGCTTGACCTGAATGGTGATGAGGAGCATCAAACTCATTAATGTTTCTCCCCGTCATTTCATATGCTTGCATATTGTGTAGCATTGTTAACAGTTAATCTGCTATAATGCTATATGACTAAGTGATCACTTCTAATTAAGGCTAGGAATTTGAGCCTCCATTCTTGCTGTTTCATTGTGTCCATAATAGTCGACGAATATAAAAGCACAGACATGGTTCACATACATAGGCACCTCCTATAATATAGAAAAGCAACCAAGTGTACGACTTTTGCCATCCATAAAATAAAATGAATCGACTCAATTTCGCAAACAAATGAAGAAAGAAAGAAGCACACATTTGCTGATGGTATGTCTTCCTACGAAATTACTGAGGAGACTCAGGAGAGTCTTGTACTCCAATTCAGTAGCAGAATCATAAACAAGAGGAAGAGGACACCAAACTAAAATCAAGCTCCGGCTGCAAATACTTCCATCTGAGTACAACATTAAACAAAAAAATTGATAACAAGGTAGTTAAAAGACGTTATTGTGGACTGTGGAGTAACCTATGCTAAACCAAGCCAACCTACTTCCCTTGATCCTCTCTCTTATTGCTTTGTTGCTATTAACTAACTTGACAAGACCACTTGAAAACAAAATCAACTATAACAAAAATGCTTTTGTACTATTCACCGTGGCAAAAAAACTTCTCTCGGCTTCACCGGTAACAAACACCAACAAATATCCTACTCTTGTTTCTCCCCACACTTCCTTTAAGAACCACCATCCTCCTCCTATATAAGCCAACAACAAATCAAGCAATTAACTTCACGAAGTTTCGATCACTTATACATAGACATAGGAGAGAAAATATGGCAACTAAGATGATGCTTCAGTTTGTTTTAGAAGGAAGCATATCAGTGCATGACATGGAGGTTGAGCAAAGACCATACCACCGTAACTGCAGTTGTGCAATGCATAAGGCGAAGGCCAACGCTTGCCCTCAACAGTCGAATATTTCGTTCCCCAGAAAACAGCCCCAGACTTCTCGATGGCTCAACACCATGGAACAAAGAAGACTTGAGTGCACCATTTCATGCCAAGTACACAAAGAGAGAGAGCTCAGGACAGCACAGCGCCATAGCTAGAAGAAAAGAGGTCAGGATTGAGAAGCTAACAATCATATATTCTTAGTTTTTTCTGTACCAAGCAAATTATATATTTTGGTCACTGATTTGTATGATGAAACTTTCCTCTCTTCAGGGAAGCCATGGAACCAAAGCATGTCATTTCTGCCTGAAAGAAAGCTAGGAGCAAGATATATGATTTATTAGTACCCTGTATAGTTTCTTCTAGGCCAGATAAAAGGAGAAAGTAAATTAAAATAAAAGGTTCATGGCATGCCAAAACCTGTCAATACTCCTTTATTGAAATTCTTCCATGCCATAATAGTAAAGCATGATTTTAATTAAGAACATAATCCAAGTCACAAAAGTATCGAATTCTAAAGGCTTTATGATAAACGAGTTAGAGATTTTTAAGTTCCATCATCATGATTTAGATCAGGTGGGAATATTTTGGTGAGGAAACAAGAACAAGAGATCGATTTTAGTATTATCAGCTCAGATGAGTTTACATTTGTAAGGATCATTCTGAAAATTTGTAATGGAAATTGGGCATGGACAAATCAATGGAACAGATCATTTAGACACATACAGAGTGTTGGAATTCTACATAGAACAATGAACATTGTTAAACTTTCATGTCCCTCGAAATCGAAACAGTGATGTGCATGCTTTCCTGTCATTTCTAGGATACAATTTTCGGAATTTGGTGATATGGTTATGTACCATCTTTCTATATCTCACATTTTTTTTCGATGCCATCTAGAGTTCCAGACTGCAGAAGGTGCCTTCTTCTCTTCATACTGTCACTAACGCAAATAAGATTATACTGCTGATATAACTCATATGATGGAAGCAGACCAACCCAGAAGCAAAGCTCGATCACCAGCTTCTCATCTTCATTCTGGTTTGGAAAGGCTCACCAGGTCTGAATTATCACCTTTCAAATCTCATTCTATTACCTGGGTTTAAAAGTAGTTTTACCATCAATGGTGAATTTAACCCAATTGAAGATCCAAACTTTTTAACTTCTTTTCCCAACGTCTGCACTATGCTAATCTGTTATATATACAAGTTCAAGTTTTACCATCAATGCTGGGTTTTACCCAGTTGGGGTAATAGTGACCTTATACATTGCTAACAACTTTACCTCCAAATCTAGCCACCTGTCCGAAGTTAACAAGAATTAACTACCTGTAGGCCCCACGTTCCTTCTTTGTGGCTTAGCTCAAGCTCAGTGTCTCATATCCCCAAAATCCCAAAGATCCAAACTTTGAACTCAAACTCTCAAAACCTCAGCCTTCATGGGCTACTCTATAATAACACCACCACCCACTCCTCCGCCTCTTCTCCACCCGAACCCGAACCCGAAACCCAAGCCCAATTCCCTCTCTTTAACCCGACGCTCCCTCCTCCTCTCCTCCACCTCACTCATCCTCCCTTCCTCCGCCGCCTCCGCCTCCGTGCCGCCGCCGGACACCACCGTCACCGACCGCGTATTCATGGACTTCAACCTCTGCCCCACCTACTTCCGCTGGTCCTCCGAGCAACCCGTCCTCTGCCCCGACCCGGTTTATCTGGGCCGGGTCGTCCTCGGCCTCTACGGCCACCTCGTCCCCGTCACCGTCGCCAACTTCAAGGCCATGGTCACCTCCGCCGCCTACAAGGGCACAACCGTCCATAAACTCTTCCCCGGTCAATTCTTCCTCGCCGGCCACCAGGGCGATAAACCCGGCGACGTGCGGCGGCCTATTGGCCTCATCGCCCGGAACACCGAGACTGTTGAGTCCAAGGCGTTTGAGTTGACTCACTCCAGACCGGGGCTCCTCTCGCTTAGCTTATCGGAAAATGACGACGATGATGACATCAAGCTTGACCCGGATTACCGGAATGTTGAGTTCTCCATCACTACTGGCCCCGGCCCATGTCCTCAGCTCGATCACAAGAACATTGTTTTCGGCTCAGTACTTGAAGGTAATTTGTTACATTAATGAATGGATGCAAGTTATAATCCTCAATTTTAGTAACTGATTTAGGATATGTTAATGTATCGGTAATGTTTGACTAACTTGAATTATATGTTCTTGATTTTTGGGTGTGTGAAGGTATGGATGTTGTGACGGCTATAGCAGCTATACCAACGTACAGACCGTCGGAGAGAATACAGCAGTTCAACGATTTTGCAACGTTTCTCGGAGACGATAGAGCAATGCAGGCACGGGCGCTGTGGAATAAGCCGCTCAAGACTGTGTATATCAGTGACTGTGGTGAGCTCAAAGTTACAAAGCCTTCCTTTTCTCCTCCTAGTCTTCCTTGACAATTTAGTAAGTTATGTACATTCAACATTGCATATAATGTAAATGTTTGAAATTGTTGCTATTGCTCCCTGTATCACACTGATCACTGTGTTTCATGAGAGGATTCTTGAATATTGGAGACTGTAAATCTTGTATCGGAAATGAAAATTTTGTTTTATACACAGTTCAAGTTGTTTGACATGCTTCATACATCTTATGCTTTTGAGCAAGTACTGGCACTGTTAACTTTTCGAGCAGAAATCTAACTCAGTCTAATCCTCTCGAACATACAGAACATTACATGTATTACCAAGTTCATAATCTGTGTCACAATGTTAGATAGACTGATAGGAAAAACTTTCAGAAATTTGTGCATGCTTTAGAATGTAAACTGATCGTTGTCAAAACTCGTTGTCTTTCGTTATGATCTTTCTTCTGTTAAAAAATTTCTAGTTTGATCGAGGTTCTCCTCAATATGAGATAGGTTGCTGCTATAGTCAGAATTCCAACAGGGTTGCACTTTCAGATATAGCATTTTGGCTGTCTGCATTATCCTTCGTCACTGATCTGCCGATTAATGCATACATCCTACACCCTGCACCTATTCTATTCACATTGACACAATCTATGCACAATCTACCGGACCCAACCACAATATCAGTACCAGATTCACTGATTCAGCTACTGAATGTGATATGATCATAGGGAGCATCTGAACAGTCCTAAGCTTTTGTATGCCCCAGAAGATTGCTTGAAGCGTGTAAGGTGCGCGGCTGGTTTATGTGCGCGCAGCTGGTTTATGTGCCATATAGCCATGTTTGGGACCAATGTATCATGATTGAGCCGAAGGGTGTGCTGCCTTTACCGGACCGGCAAACTGACCATGTCATAACACGGTAACAGTTTGCTACTTTGCTCCAAGGGTGGCTTTGTGCCTCAAGCTTTTAGTTTTAATTATTTCTGTAAATAATATGCACTGCTTCCTCTCCTGATAAGATCCCACGTTCATATCTTTGGGCCTTCCTGTCATGGGCTCGTATCAAAACCAAGCCGCTGTGGGCTTTAACTCAGATCCTCTCTTCCATCTTTGGGTCTCTTTGAAGCGGAGCCCAACCTTTGTAGAATTGTAGAGAGTAGACCCCAAATGACGGATACGTGGTTTAGCAGAGACCCTGGGGTGGTGGGACCCACAACCTTTGCAGGCGCGCGTGAAAGGTCAGCCGCCAGCCGCGCCTCTGTGAGACCAATGTTACGACTGACTGCAGAGGAACAGCGGTGGTGGGGGCCCTAGCTGCTTTTCTCACAGCTGTACGAACAGGATTCTCTGACATGTTGAGGCGTGGTTTTCCAAGTGGTCCATGAAACTAGGGGCCGGCACGTGTCTCCGGTACGGTGTCGACGTCGCTGTGGAGTGTAGGGCCGCGACTGACGAGAAAGAACACAGGAAAACCAGATAGGACCTGGAAAGTGGAAACCATTCGTTGATCGGAGAGTTTGGTGTTAACTGTATTCGTCTTCGTCCCTGTGCTGTGATCAGAGTACCATCCATAAATACCTCTAACGACTTCAGAACCCTATGTCATTCAAATCTAACGCCACCCATCACTTCAATAGTTGATGTCGAAGATTAACCTTGCTTAGCAAACCCCCCTAACCTAACTAACGAAACCCTGAAGTGCTGCTCTTCTGTCCTTCCAGATTGGCACGTACAGTGTAGATTTGTTATGATTGTAGATGGGGGATGGCACTTTGTCTGGTTCTATAAAGCCCTCTGTTGCTTCAGCGTATCACAAGGGTTAAAGCACAAAAGTTGTTCCTCCTTTCTTTTTCTTTCACTTTTCTTCTCCAGCACTTCTCTTTATCTCTTCCAACGATTTTAAAATTGCTTCCCAATGTCTACTACTGTCACAGCTTCCTGCATATACCAAAGGGTGAAATGTCGTCTCTCTGAATCATAATAGAAACTTCCTGCAACAATACAAACATCTATATCGTGTTGTCCGATACCATTCATATTGAGACACATTTGGTTCCACTGTGCACGTCTTGCCCTTTCTAGCTTGCCAGTAGCCACCACTTGCACAGCTCCTGCATTATCCTCATCATCCATCCCATCTTCTTTTTTACAATCTAAAAGCGACATGCATCTAATGAGGAAAACATGTAAAAACTCCAACTCTTGGGGCAATTAGTTCCCCTCACGGGTTCTCTAATTAACCTCCATGTTTGAGACATTAGACATCTTAAATATAGAGTCGTCGAGTCTATATAAAAGAAACTCAACGTACATGTGGTTTATTATAAATAAGCTTCGTAATGCAAGTAAAATATAAAATGAGAATCGTACAATGTCTTATAAACGAGTTATGAAACTCAAATGAGCATCGTTCACGTGTAAATAATTATTTTAGATGCTTTAATGACAATAAATCATTCACACTAGTTACATTTCTCCGTCATTTTCTTAAGACGTACATATGGCTCAATCGGTAAATAAGTAGTATGATAGTGTTAATTTGGCTTCGTAAGGCAAGTAAAATGTAAAATACATTTAGGAGAGTCGCACAATGTCTTATAAACGATTTAAAAAAAAACACAAATAAGAATCGATCACATGTGAATAGTCTTTGTAGATGTTGTAACGACAATAAACCTTTTCATGCGTATGACATTTCTCCGTCATATTCCAAACACCTACATATGGCTATATATGGCTATATAGGTAGGTAAGAAACATCGCATTGAGATAACATAACCGAAAAATCTAATCAGACACAGAGGACAATGGTGCCCCTGAGAAACTCACCCACCAGTCCACACTATCAAGTATGAACAATGCCCCTAAGTCTACAACAGCAACAGTAGAATCTAAAGAAACTCATCAATTATCAATCTTTGACTCTTTGTCTTATTACCTATGTCATCTCCTCCACGTGTCGACCTATCTCGACCGTCCGATCCTTCTTCCTCCCTCCTCCTCGGTACCGGCGTCAGCCAGTCATCATCATCATCACTCTCTCAACTCAGAAACCAAAGTCTTCTCGTCTCCCTCCTCTCTCTCTCTCTCTCTCTCTCTCTCTCTCCCAAAAAAGAGCTTTGCGTTTTCCTCAAGAACTAGAAAAAGCGCTTCTCTTTTCAGCTGAAACACAAAACCCCTCAAAGTCTCAAACATGGCTTTCCACCACCACCACCAAACCCCTCACGAAATGGCCTTCCACGGCTCCTTCCCGGACACCCAACAACCCCCTCAGCTCGCCCCCACGTGGCTCAACGCGCCGCCGTTCCGCTCCTCGCCGTCCGGGAAAAGCGGCGAGGAGGACGGCGAGGATGAGATGGAGGGCGAGAGCGGGAGGTTCAAAGCCGACATAGTGGGACACCCTCTGTACGAACAGTTGGTCTCCGCACACGTGTCGTGCCTGAGGATCGCCACGCCGGTCGACCAGCTGCCGAAGATCGACGAGCAGCTCGTGCAGTCGCAGCGCGTGGTGGACAAGTACTCGGCGATGAGAGCCAACGGCGAGTTCGGAGTCCTGGATGAGAAAGAACTTGACATGTTCATGGTTAGAGACTTAAACTTAGTTTCACTTCAATCTATGACAACGTCTTTGGTCGTACTATTCTTCAAATTTGTGACCCCTTTACAGTTTAGCCCTTCAAATTGTTTGTAATCTTAATGTTGGACAAATATTTTGAGGTTTGATGCTAAAGATCAGTGCTTTGTTTGGTGTTTGTAGACAAACTATGTTCTGTTGCTGTGTTCCTTCAAAGAACAACTGCAGCAACATGTTCGAGTTCATGCCATGGAAGCAGTCATGGCTTGTTGGGAGCTTGAGCAATCTCTACAAAGCTTGACAGGTGATTTTTCTCCAAGAATTTACTTCGGTGAAAAATGGGAGTAACTTTTTTTTTGTTCTTGTGCTTGGAATTCAAATCATACAACTTTTTATCACTGTTATGGTTCTGTTTTTGAGTGCTAAGATCATAGACACCAACTACTGGTTATGAGTCATGACTTTTATCTCATAAAAAAAGAGAAGCAAGGCGTGCAATTAGTTACAGTAACTTAAAGTCTCTTTTCAGTAGATTATTCTTGTTTGAATAGTGCCTATAGGTTTCCACTTCTTGTTTGATCTTTATACTATTATGCGTTCTACAGCAGATTAGTGTTTAGAGTTTATGAATGACTTAGTTAGTAACGGTTTAATTATGATGTGAAAACACAGGTGTGTCAACGGCTGAGGGCACAGGGGCTACAATGTCTGATGATGATGAACAATTCGACGGTGACATTAGCTCATATGATGCAAGTTTAGATGGACATGACACCATGGGATTTGGTCCTCTCATGCCAACTGAAAGTGAGAGGTCTCTGATGGAGCGTGTAAGGCAAGAATTGAAGCATGAACTGAAACAGGTATAGTTTGATCCACACTACACATTTGTGTACTGTTAATGCAAGATTCTAGGTGGTGTATAACATGTGGTGCATATTCTCAGGGCTACAAGGAAAAGATTGTTGACATTCGAGAGGAAATTCTGCGTAAGAGAAGAGCAGGGAAACTTCCTGGTGACACCACTTCTGTGTTGAAAGCTTGGTGGCAAACACATTCCAAATGGCCTTACCCAACTGTGAGTTTACACTTCCAACCATGTATAATAATCAATCCCCTTTTATAGCTTAATAAGAAATTAACCCTCTTTTTCTTTTGCTACGAATAGGAGGAAGACAAAGCGAGGCTGGTGCAGGAAACAGGGTTGCAATTGAAGCAGATCAATAACTGGTTCATCAATCAAAGAAAAAGGAATTGGCACAGCAACCTCTCCACAACTTCTGTTTTGAAGAGCAAGCGCAAGAGGTAGAAAAATTGCACACTTTAATTGTTGTTATTGCTGTTCAGGTTTTTTTATCTAGACCTTGTATATAAATCTTTTCCCCATTGTTATGAAAAGTAATGCAGGTGATGGCAACAGTCAACGACTCAAGTAACCGACACTTTTAACTAATGGAAAGATGGAATTCTAGCATCAGAAATGGGCTCATATTTAGTTTTAAGTTTATTTCTAGTACAGTAAAACGTTAGACCAGTCTATGGTGCTGCCGCCTCATGCCCTCAATCACTTCCGAGTCTGGCACCATTCTAATACCACCACCATCTCATCAAATGTTTAAGTATGTAACAGGAAGTTCAGGAACAAACTCAAAGGAGGCTGTCTTTGGGTCTAGATAGAGTTTTTGACTTTTTGTAAGCTAAGAACCTCTACATTTCAATGTTTGCTTTCTGTGTTTGGTTTCTATGGATGAGAATGGTTATAATATAGTTTATAGATGTTTCATATATTAGGGTTTTCTGTTTTCTTTATCAACATTTCACAGCCTTGTATCCAATACCGGCATGCCCGTGATTTGAACTGGAAATTTTTCATCCTATATTTACAACCGAGAGAAGACTACATACTGTTCTGTATCACATACAGAACACAATCATTCAACAATGAAGAAAATAAAGAATGACAACCGGCCTAATTCTAATCTAGCCTTCAGAGTCTACAGAAGCATATACATCAACTATTGATGATCAACCGGACCCTGCTGAGAAATAACACTCGAAGGAGCTGCAAACCTTGCTGCAAAATCAGCAACCGGATTCTCCCCATCTCTACCATCACTGCCATTATCAAAATTGAGATTATAGCTATCCATATCATACTGGAACCTATTCTTCGGCTTCTGTTTCTTCCACAACCTCACTTTTTGCTTCCTACACCCCCTGCAATATGCACCAATCTTCCTAACCAAATTCTTCCACTTTGGCCCTCCATAAACCACCGTAGACTCCCTAGCCTTGTTCAGCTCCTTCCTCCACCATGTCACCTCCTTAGTGCTACTGTTACATCCTCCCAACAGAAGCTTGCCTTCATTCTCGCTGCTGCTTTGCTTCCATGGAAACTTGAAAACCCCGAAACAGCCATGACAACAAGCCGGGGCTTCTTCTTCGTATGCATCCATCTCTACTTCTCCTTGATCATGGCCATTACTCTCGCTCAAGAGGTTGAAGGGTGTCTCATGAAGTATGGTAACGTTTTCTTGGGATGGAACTCATGGAAGGACCTTAAATGTACATGGGGAATTGTTTTCTTTGTTAAGTTGTTTATACCTTGGTAGGAAACTTCCCAAACCTATGCGGGTAAGGAAAGATGTTAGAAACCAAACAAAATGAGAATTCCTGGTTCAGGTGCTACGCGGTGTCGTATACGCTCTGGGATTCCTGTTTTTGGTACGTAAAATACCATGAAGTTTGGTATTATCAGTTAAGCAGTTGCTTTTCTTAAGCACACGAATTTTCAAGCACCAAGTTTTGTGTAGTTGTTTGACTAAAGAAACGAACCTTCTGCGTGTGATAAATGAAAAGAAATTCCATACAAAAACTATGTTAGGGAGTTACTTCCATATGCGAAAATTGAGTTCTGGTGTTGAACAAAGCGATGAAACCAACAGAGAGCATACAACCAATCCAATCCTCATATTCTTGTATATTTATCTTGAAACGTGATAGAAAACACTTGATTCAAAGGTAAACCGTCATAACCTAACAAAGTTGACTACTTATAAGATCTGTAAAGTTCTGTAAAACAATGAAACAAATCTTTCCTATCACATTAAAACAAAGACATCCTCCAATAGCCCGCAACAAGGGGGATAGACAGCTGAGATGATCAGGCAATGTCTGGCATGGATATCACTTTTGAACCTGAGGCTGCGTCGAGGGCGGTTGCTGCTGTGCTTGGCCTTGTACTTTAGGAGGAATCTTTGCAGCCATAGCACGTAATTGGTTTGCAATCTCAGTGAAGTTCAGTCTCTCAGATGGCTCTGCTGACCAGCATCTCTCCATCAATGATTTCCACTCTGGATCACAAGACTCAGGGATTGGTGGCCGCAATGTATTGCTCACAATACCGCCTGCAATTACATGTGAATAGCTCGCTTTCAATATCTCTCACTCCCAGTAAATCATATATAGGAATCAAGGATGTTTACAAAAATAAAAAGTTATTAAGCAGTAGATCACCTATGATAGCCCCATAGTGCAAGTCCCCGTATGGTTCTTCTCCAGTGAGGAGCTCCCACAGTACGATACCAAAAGAAAACACATCAACCTAATGTTCCCAAAGAGAAAAGAGGTCAATAAGACCACCTAAGGGACAACCATGTGTCATAACATATTTCAACAGTTAAAAGTAAAAATGACTAACACAAACCTTCTCAGAGACAAGGCTACTACTACCATTCAAAAGTTCAGGTGCCATCCAAGGAAGTGTTCCTCGCACGCCACCAGAGATCAGTGTCTGACATTTCACCTTTGATAGGCCCAAATCACCAACCTAATAGAAGCAGACATGTGAATATTAGTTTTCAGTTAAATGTGAATGCCGTCTCATAAATACACTATTAGATTATGTTACTAGATCACTGTTTGAATGGCATGTAGAAATTTTTGCTGCAAATAAAACCAATTGGAATGTGAGGAAGAGTGCTCCAGTCACTTGCCTTGCAAATCGGGCGGTGTGGATCTCGAAGATTGACCAGTAAATTGTCACTTTTCAAATCAAAGTGCACTATATTCTTTCCATGCAGGTACTCCATTCCAAATGCCACATCCATTGCAATCAATAGGCGTTTGCGCTTGTCCAGACTCCTGTGTTATTTACCTTAGAGTCAGCTCCTTATTATAATGGCAACTAAATGCGGACTATTGCATCCATTAAAAATTAATTCACACGAAACAAAGCCATTACTTCTCATTCTTCTGCAACGCATTTCTAAGGGAACCATTAACCATAAACTCTGTCACGGTTGCCACAGAACCTCCTGGGCCATCAAGTACAACACCATAAAAAGCTACCACATTTGGGTGGTGCAAGTCAGCCAGATTGATGGCCTCATTCCAGAAATCGTTTCTCTGATAAATTACATAAACCAAAATACAGAGCCCAGTAAGTGATACATTAATGAATAAAATTAGTAAATTATGAAAACATGTGACTGAGAAGACAAACCATGCGCTCCTGTTCTGAAGGCTTCCCAGCAAAACACCTATCGTTGATTCGTTTGATTGCAACATCAGTGCCCCTCCACTTTCCATGATAGACTGTACCAAATGTTCCAGAACCTAATTCTCTGAGCTCTTCAAGGTCATCATTCTTAATAATCTACCAAAAACAGTAAGAAATCACATCCATGGCACAATTTAATAACAGCAGATCACATTTAGGAAACATAGAACACAAGTTTTAACCTGCAGCCGGCCGATGCCATCTGATACTGGAAACCCCAAATTTGGCTTCTCTGGACATTTGGTCTTGACGTCCTGAAACAGAAAACAAAAATTAGAAAGCTGGAGCTAGAGAAAGACTGGAATTAAATGTTATGCATGAGTATGAAATTCAGAAATGCAAGTGAAATATTAATGCACATCCTCAAAAACAGATGAATTCCTAAAACTACCTCAACGCTATGCTGCATACTTGAAACGCTGATTTGACCTTCATCTTGGTTGGAATCATATGCAGACTCATTTTTGTCATTAAAAACCGGATTTGACAGTGAAGATGACTTAAAAACTGAGGCAGCTACACCCTCAGCAACAGCTTGAAGGTCTTGCTTAATCTGTTCCTCTGCTGATCCTATGACCAAAAGAAATAAGACAATTATTATGATCTCCAATCAACCAACTAATAAATGAATAAAGAAAAATATAGAAAGACCTTTGCCTGACCTTTGGAAGACTGGGCATGATCTGGATTAAGATCCTTGTTCAAATTACCCAGTGGCTGACCTCCATCCTCCAATTGCATTTCTGTATTTAGTTCTGCACCATTGCCACCAAAGAGATCTCTATTTGTACAGGGTTCCTTTTTCAATTGTATTTTGGTAGGTATAGGAGGCGGAAGATGAGTGTCATGGCGCAAATTCCAAGGATCCTGATCGCTGAATAGTGAGTTTGAAGAGTCTTGGACATCAACTGTTATCATAGGTGGAGAGAAAGAAGATGGCATGTTACCATTCAAGGTAACAACTTCAACATCAGTATGTACCATGTTGGGATGCAATCTCAAGTTCTCGTTTCTCCTTTCAGCAGGAGGTTGAGTTCTGGTAGGTAGAGGGGTGGACACAACAGGGTTTCCATAATGGAATGCATGAGAATCCACAGGGAATCCAATTCTTGATTGCTGATAAGATTCAGGATTTCCCCACACAGGTGGTTGTGGTGTTTCATTGATTTCTACTGGTTGTGTAGTATGGACTTGTGGGGCTCCAGTAGTGTAAGAAGCTAGTACTTCAGTTGGAACAAACTGATTCTTGTCTAAGGTATTCTCTACAGGTAACTCCCTTCCTGCAAGTTGTGGTGGTTGTTGATCATAGCTGTCTTCCCTTCTAGGTGTTTCAATAGGTGACTTAGCATGCTCATTTTTAACATAAACCTCTGACGGGCTTATCCTGATTGTTTCCATCATCTCTTCTTTTGGAAATTTATTAAAGTATACTTGCGGAGACTCGCGAACCAGGTCTGAAGTTTGAACATTCAGGGCTCCAGTAAGTGGAACTTCTTGATTAACTGGAGTGTTAACCAAATCTTCATGTTTAACATGATACTGGGCTGGGGCAGCCCTCCTCATGACGCCCTGGGGAGCTGATATCATTGGATGATCCGCTTGATGAAGATAATTTCTCTCCTCATATATGCACTCAGAAGAATTCTGCACTATCCCTGCGCCATCTGAATGTGATGTTCCAAGAGGATCTACCAGGCCTTGGACTCTGGGTCGAATATCAACTCCCTGCCCTAAATTACCTTCCCCCAATGCTCCACTTACCAACACCCTGTTTGTTGGCTGAGGTCTCCAGTTTTCCTCAAGAAGAAGACCATGGTAATTTGAATCTGAATCAGATACAGGACTCGCACCACCATCGCGCTGACCCTGTACTGGTACCGGGTCAGAATGTGCATGAGGCAAAGCCTTCTGACACATAAAGCAGTCTTCCAACCTGTTGGATTTCTCAGGATACATTACCTGTTGGTGCGATACCAAACCATCACGATACATCACATGCTCCTGTGGTGTAATCTGATGCCAACCATAAGCACCTCCTGGTGCTGGTGAGGGGACCTGAACCTGATATGTATTATAGCTTTGTTCAGCGGGAAGCTGGACAACTCTGGGACAAAAGGCACTTTCATCCACATAATGATGATCCAATCGAGTCTGTTGGGGTTGCATCAATGGCTGAAGTACATTTGGTCTCATATTAACATGAGAAGATGGACTCATTGTCATATGCACAGCAGGAACAAAATGATGTGAGGTCATGCCAGCACCACTATCACGGAATTGTTGTTGGGTATAGACAGGACCAGCAGTCCCAAACAGGTGATTGTTTGGGAATCCCATATGGGGAGGAAGCTGGTGAGGGCTAACATAAGCTTGCAGATATGGAGAAGTTGACTGAATGTCAATTCCAGGTTGCTGCAACCCCAGTTGCTGCTGTGATACTGTAACAGGAGCAGTCCTTTCAAACTCAACCTCAGGGGGGGAATATGATGTTTGGGGAGGCCCAGTCTTAACCACATTAATGCCTGATGGAATAGTAGAAACCACTGCAGGATTTGGATCTGGAAAACCCAATCTTGTACCAGTGTCCTGAGAGTTTGTCAAATCTCCTTTAGGGGATAACTTGTCCCCCTGGCTAGGAACGGAACTATCAACAACATCAATTCCACTATAATCAGAATTTTGAGTTGAAGTTGCACTTGTTATACTCTCCCTCCTCATGATACCACTACCAACCCCATCCGAAATCCCATTCACAGCATCAACATATCTCTGGCCACTCTCATTTAAATCCCCATACTTTACAGAACCATATGTATCAAGGTCTGAAGCAGAAAAAAGAAATACCCTCAATTTTGCTGACCCATCTGGAGATTTCTCCACCAACTTCTCATACTCATCCTTCATATTGTCAAGATCATCAGCACATGAAACTGACACTAGTGCATCAAGATCCTCGTCGGGTAGCTGATACTTGATAACCACAGATTGCCCATACGAATCCACCATTTTCTGCACTAGCTCGTTCAGGTTCACATCTCTCCGAACACTAATAATCCTTGTATGTCCTCCAACATATCTCAACATCCCATCACTTGGTCTGGGCAAAATCTTGCCTCCAAAACTGCACAGCAGCTTTATTTTCTTCCCTGACACAGAATCATCTCCACCATCATCACTGGCTTGATCACTCCGATTTCCCATATTAGGACTATAAGCATACCCAGACATCGAATCACTACCTGACTGATCAGCAATATTGCCCTTACTGCCTAAATTGGTACTATAACCAAACCGAGCTGACATATCACTAACACCCTGATCCATACCATTACCAACAACCATATTCCCCATATTCGAACTACACACATAAGGCCCAGCTCCAGCTGTAGCAGGAGAGCTCACAAGATCAACAGCATTCCCAACAACCCTACTCCCCAAATTAGGACTGTAACCGATTCCAACTCCCATCGCAGGGCTCACACCCTGATGCCCCACCGTCACAGGCATCCTCGGCCCCCATGTGGACACCGGATTCCCATACCCTAAACCAACATACCCCGCCTCCGAAACCGGCCCAGGGTAATACATAGGACTACTACCTTGAGCCAAATTGGGTATAAACCCAGCTGAAGTAGCCAATGCAATGCGGGGGGGCTCCTCAGCCACAGACCTCGCTACATTTAAAGGCCTCAAATCTTGGGGAACCGAATTTTGATCAAACGTCATATCTAGAAAACCAATACACAAATTTCGAATCAAAGCCCTGTAAATTTTTTCAATCCTAAACACTAAAAACAGAGGATCAAACACAACAAAGCTCACATCTTTGCTTCCACAATCTTAATATCACTACCAACCCAAGTCATATTCCACCAAACTAGTCTTAAATTTCACATCTTTACACCAAAACAGGGCTAAGCTAAACACAGAGATATCAAATTTGCAAATTGCAATACACAAAGAGAGAAACAGAGAGAGAGTACCTGATTGAAACGACGTCGTAGAATGAGAGAGAGAGAGAGAGAGAGAGAGAGAGAGAGAGAGAGAGATAGAGACGACTCTGAGTCGGTGATCAAGCTGTGACAGTGACAAGCGTCCCCCTCAGGGCCTCGTCACTTTTGGGTTTTGTCTCTAAAGATCAAAATTTTGAATCATCTACAAGATTTCTGGAGGTGGGTTTGAAATTTTTCTCGGGAAAAAAAGGAAGGGAGAAATAGAAAGTGTGAACGTGAGAGAATAGAAAGAAGGAGAATTTTAGGTTTTTAGAAAGATTTGTTTTGTTTTGTTTTGGGTTTGAGAGAAGAGAAGGGAGGAGAGGGGAGGAGGAGGAGGGTGGTGGTGAGGACTGAGGACAAGGCACGTGGATGGTTTCATGCAAGATTGTGATTCGGAGTCAAAAAAGTGTTGTGTGGGGGGTGGGGGGGTTTGTGTCATTGTGTGTCAAGAACTTGGGGAGGAAGGTCTTGATTCTCAGATGGTGACAAGTTTGTGGGACTGAAATACTTTTGGTTTAAGGTTTGGTCACATTATCTTTTATAGACAATTTTCTTTTTTGGGGAGGTGATGTCAATATTGGATTGAGACACTGTTCATGAGGGCAAATGTTCATTAGGGTCTGAGCTTGTGTGTGTTTGGTGTGATGATGGTGTGATTTTGGATCATAATTCATGAGCCACAATATCCAACTATTTATTGTGATGATTATGAGTTCATGATGAAAGATGCAAAGGGTTTTACAAAAGAAAAGAGATTGAGAATCGGTTTCATAAGTGCTGAAACTTTACTCATAGCACTAAAATTAAGGGTATACTCAAAATTATGAAATTTTATAATGATATGTTTGTCGTGACATCAAAATAACGTGTACGTTATAAATTTTATTTTGAGATGAGTTTCTTTTTTAATTTAGATGGTGTTTTGAAAATTGTAATTTTTAATTTGCTATGTTATTGTGTGTTGTGTTCGTCGAAACATTATCTAATAATAGACAAGCTACAAAATGCAATTCGTTTTGACTCAATAAGCTCATGTTCATTAAAAGAACGATCGAGTAGAGGTTGTAAACAACTCCTATCTTTGTGAACAAACCGACTTGAATATGTTCATAGTTGGCTCCTCATCTAAAAGATGGATATAATAGTTCATTTGAGGATTGGGGTGGCAAGAAAAGAAACACTATATGGCAAAGACAGAGAGGAAGTGCACTAGAAATATCTCACACACACCTTCATCACCAAGAAACATCCTAGAGCCTATTTGTCCAAGTATATCATTTGGGGTCCAATGCAACACTTGATCTGATTGGACAAGGAAAGAAGATCATTTGAAATTTGAATGCTCAACCCTTTTGTTAGCAAAGTCACAATTAATAAACAAACTCCATTAGAAAAGGGTAAAGACATAAACAATACCCAGCAAAACTTTGTTGGGAGATGATGAAGCAGAATCTTGTTTGTTTTGAGTAGTATATAACCAGAGAATACAAAATGCCCTGAGAAGCAACACTTCTTCGAGTGAGAATGGGAGACAAAACTCTTCTACTTGAAGTTTTATAATTGATAACCAAATCATATAGTTAATCCTTAGATTAAACCAAAAACGTCATCACGCGTTCTACTTCTTTATTGAGAAACTTGGAAAGTTAGTTTTGATAGACTGAAAGATAAGAAAGGTAGTTATGCTTGCACAACAAAATTGACATCCAACTCTCACTTTCTTATGTTGTTTCTGTTAAGTTAGGCTAGAATCTGAAGAGAATCGCCCAGAATCTGAGAAAAGAACAAAAGGCAGAAGATAGCTAGAATCACCCAGAATCGTAAAGGTTGGTTATAAAATAAGAATTCAAAGTAAATACTAAACGCTGGACATTAGGAGTCTTTGAACTTCAATTATATTGTATATAGCTGCATTAATATATGACATGCCTATTAGTTACACCATACCCAGTAATGCCAACAGTGATGGAAGCCCATATTATGAGAATAAAAGGCACATACCACCAGTTAACTCTAATCTTCGTTTTCTATGAGAAGCAAGAGCTTTGATAGTTCATCATCTGATCATCACCCTTGCGTAACCTGTACAGTAGTGTACGTCTTGCATCCAAAAGCAGGAGCTCCTTGTAGCCTGGTAGAACTCTGTAGTTGATCGAGTTTCGGGTTTTATTTTGCAGGACATGAAAAGCCTTCTTAGACCAATGAAGGATCTGAGCAATGCAAGCTGGGAAGGATGTGCATCATATGCTAACTTAGGTTATTACTTACCTTATTCTTGTATATGCTACGTACTTCTATTCTAATTAGGTTTATCACTTGGGATCTTGACCGTTAGGTTTATCACTAGGTTTCATGCAAGATTGTGACTTTGAGTCAATTAGAGGTGTTGCGTACGTGGGGGATTTGTGTTTGTGGGACTCAAAATCTTTGATCAAGGTTTAGTCACATTATCTCGAGGATGCATGGCATAATGGAAGCCCATATTTTTAGTTACACCATACTCAGTAATGCCAACAAATTAAGATGGGACTCATGGGAGTCCATATAATCAAAATGAAGGGCAGCACTGCTTCTTCGTTTTGTAGTCGAGCAACTACCACCCACTTCTTCAGATAATACCACCAGATAACCACTATCTTGGCTCCGTCGCATCGAAAATTTCTAATCCAAAAGCCCTAGTTTTGGAGACTTGAAGCGTGACTTTGCTGCCGGACACGAAGTTGAAAAGACCTAACTAATGTTCTAGGGGATACATCCCTTGTTAAGGATCTCTTCTTGCGAATTCTCTACACCAAATCTCTTAAACCGTGCCTAAAACCAAACATGAAACATGGCTTAAATCACAGTCGCATATAAGAGGTAACTAATTATGCAATGATAACCTCACCAGAGGAACATTTTCAGTGAATAATTTACAGAGATTTTTAACATGCAGATCAAGAAAGGTTACGTAATGTACGTTTATATACAGCACCAATATTGTATAAACAGTGAAACACAATTAGCCTAGTCAAACAATCAATATCGAATACTCCTCCAATCCCTCAGGCGGAGATTAAATTAGCTACAAGCGGTTATCTCCTTGGACGCCGGAGAAGCGGCCGCAGCGGACTCCTTCGGCGGGGAATGTGGCAACCTCGCCGAGAAGTTCCTGAGAGGAAAGCCGCCGTCATCCTCGTTAGGGTCCTCATGATCAAAGTTGAGGGCGTAACTCAGCTCGTCGTATTTGAAGTCCCCGGAGTGCCTCCTCCCACTACTGTGGCGCCCCATGCGGCCAATGGCCTTGCGACACTTGTCCTTGAGCTCGGAGAACTCATGGTGATGGTGAGAGCGCGCCGATTTCGGGGTGGAGAGGGAGGCGTCGGAGGGACGTAGGAGGCCTAAGTCATCCCGGTTGTGGCCGCTGGCGCTGTAGCCATGTGGGGTCGTGGGGGCGGTGATGGAGCCGTGGCTGTGGTTGTGTTGGTGGTGGGATTTATTGTCTTTGAAGCAAGGGAGAATACAAAGAGAAGAACGTAGCTTTTTCCTGAGGCCGCTAGGAGAAGTTGGGCCCGGCGTCACTATCCGTAGGTCCATTTTCCGGTCTCTATTACCGGTGACGTTGGTGATGGCACGGATGCAACAGTACAATGGTATTTTCAAGTTGAGGGATGGTGGCGGATGTTGTTTTTGGTGGTGGAGTGGTGGTGGTCGTGGTTTTGAGGTGTAGTAATTGGGAGGGTTTGGAGGAAATGACGGGTGAAGATTTTGTGAAGGCCCGGATTCGTGGGGATGCTCAGAGGTTATCGCTCTTTCACCCAAATTAAGCAAAAATGTAAATTTAATAGTTTATTATGAAAATTTAAAGTCAGATATGGGCAGGGCTGTATGTTGCTTATTATACAAGTAACAATTGGGCTTGTAGATTTTTTTTCGAACAAGAATTAGGCTTGTAGTTAAGCCCAATTAGTTTTCACTAGGGTTTTTTTTACCTCAGTTGCTTGGAAAATGCGCACACCTCTTATAAATACCTACATCAGCCAAAGCCTTAGTTACACTGTAGATATTCACAGAGGCAAACTGCAAGGCAGTCGTTTTTATCAGCCAGATTAGGGTTCATATATTTCTTTATACAAAGAGATGAATGTTGAGAACAAGAGGGTTAACAATATGTAAATCCCTCTCTCGCTCTCTACAGTCACTCTTTGTATGAAGTGATGCACTGAATCCCTCTATAATCCCTTTGGGCACTTAGTTTTGCAACTGCTTGGATCAGATCTCACTCCATTGTTGTAGTTACATCGATCAGCTGAGTTCATGATAGCCTTGTCGATCTTGGTGGTTAATTTTTTTTTTTTTTTTTTCAGTGAATATGAGGGTCCTTTGTATGAGTTGTCTTGTATAGATCTTATACATGTCTATGTCTTGTTTAAGTTCCGGCAATCCGGTTAACGATTTCCAGTCTCATTTTGTTTCATATTAATGTGTTATTGATTTCTTAATCCTTGAACTTCTCTCAATGCTTTTTCTGTAGAGCTACCACATGCTAACTGATTGCACTACAAAAGAAATAGGATATTGCCAATTGCGATATGTTTCAGATGATCTAACGTTGCATTTGGTTTTTGGTTTCCTGATGATATTTCAGTGCACTGAGGCCCATTTGGTTGGCAGGAAACAAAAAAAAGAGATATGACTGGAAATTGACTCTCTCATAAAACTTGAATTCAATTACTTTGTCAAGGGTGGTATAACTGGTATTTCAATTCCATTCCCACTGTCAAAGCCACAATTACATAAATTATCCTCTCATAAATTTAAATGTTGTACGTATTTGGAAATTATAAAGGGGCATTATTGAAAAATATAACTTTGTATTTCATTATAATGACGTACCAAACATTACAATAGGAATTAATATACTTGATTCTATCATTTAATTTCCAATATAACCCAAACACCTACATGAAAATACCAAAACATATTCCATTCTATATCTGTTTGAAAAAGAAAATAAACTCATTTCCTATTTTTACTTTCCTGCATAAATTCATTTCCTATTTTTACTTTCCTACGGGGCCTCGAAGCATTTTCAATCTCAAAGGAAATGACGGATGGTGGCGTGGTCGTGGTTTTAGAGGTGTAGTAATTGGGAGGGTTTGGAGGAAAGGACGGGTGAAGATTTTGTGAAGGCCCGGATTCGTGGGGATGCTCAGAGGTTGTCGCTCTTTCACCCAAATTAAGCAAAAATGTAAATTTAATAGTTTATTATGAAAATTTCAAGTCAGATATGGGCAGGGCTGTATGTTGCTTATTCTACAAGTACCAATTGGGCTCATACTTTTTTTTTTGAACAAGAATTGAGATTGTAGTTAAGCCCAATTAGTTTTGTGATGACGTGTATAGAAGGTATGGATCAGTATCTTATTGTTTTTGATAGGAAATGGATGTGAGTATCTTATTGATTAGTGTAACTGTGTAAGGTTGCCAATTTGATAATGAAATTATGTGATCCTGAGAATCCTTCCTTATTCTGCTAACATGCTCCTACTTAATTAGCATCTCAAATGATAGTGATCATTGTCGGGACTACGGATTCCTAAATATGTACTAAA
Source organism: Fragaria vesca subsp. vesca (assembly GCF_000184155.1). Lineage (NCBI taxonomy): Eukaryota > Viridiplantae > Streptophyta > Magnoliopsida > Rosales > Rosaceae > Fragaria > Fragaria vesca. Next base: position 2,254,469 of record NC_020491.1, read on the forward strand.
CAACTTTCACCTAATGTCAAAATTCGCTACCACATAAGGAAATATATATACTAATCTTAAATGTGGTTTTGATATAAAACGTTATACGATAAACACGCGTTGTGTAATATAGTATGGAGAGATGAAGACTAGCTAACAAATTAACTCATCGTCTGAAAATGTATTAATTAAGATTTTCATCTCTTTATATGGGTGAAAACTAAAATTAACATTTATATGATTGATACAAAGTTTATTATCTACCAACGGCTCCCAGTGAGAAAACACATTTTTGAGGATTCTAAATGCAAATATCGCACTTTCACATGCTTAGCTGCCAAATACAATAACAATTTGATGGTCTCGTATTTATATATTACCGTTTTAATGATATAAAATTGAATACCATTAAACGGTAATGTTTATTGGATAAAATAAAATTCCAACCAAGAAAAGGAAAAAGAATTATGGATTTACCATAATCTCTTCCATCATGAAAATGTGAACTATATATAAAACTAGCAGCTTTCCCACCATAGAAACCAGAATCATGAGAAGCAATGAAGCTGAAAACCAAGAATTACCAGTCACACTGCATTGTAGCACAACGGAAGGGCCTAAATCAATTTGGTAGGTCACGTGGCTCACTCTTGGCCTTGTGTACCCAAATTAGTGCTTCTTTTCTGGTCAGAATTACAACAATTCTGATTCTTTTATCAGCTCAATTGAAACTTCCTCACTCTTTCCATTCCCTTTCCGACCTTGTTCCTCACCCACTTTTCACTTTTCTTCTCTCAGTTTCTCCCACCCATAATTGAGAACAGAGAGAGGAAGAGATTGATAGAGAGAGAGAGAGGGAGAGAGATGAACAGAGGTTGATGAAGATCGACATGATTGATTCAGATAGCTAGGTTTTAGCTACCATCAATGGTATGGCCCCTCTTTTGTCTCCCACCAAGCTTTCTGAATCGTTCACAATTGTCTTCTTCCTCTCTTAGAACATCATTTCAGGCAGCTAGCTTCTCATATCTGAAGAGGCTGGTTGTTTATAAATAGGAGAAAAACATGTATACATAGCATACTTCGATTCTAACGCCGACAGCTTATATTTAAGTTGTTGCGGTTAAAAAGCTCGTATATACTCCCTGTAGTCATAGTTACACCTTAGCTGCAATGGCGGGGATGCTTCCTGGTGTGGAATGTGCTCGAAGGAGACGAGTCCATCAGAGCAGTGAATCACCAAATCCGGCTAATACAAATGGCTGCACCAGACGCTCATCTTTTTGCCTGTATGCTAGCAACAATGAAACTCACCAAACCTCAACGTTTTCTCTGGTAATTAATCAATTTAACTACTGTGTCTAATACTTGGTTTTTCCTCATTTTTGGGTGATTATTTGATTGTTACTTGTTTTTGAATATCATAGCAAAGAAGCAAGCTGAATCAGGCTTCATACATGGATGAGAAGCTAGGAGTGGAAGCTAGAGTAGCCAAGGAGAGACTAGATGAAAGATTGAGAACGCAGAGAAAAACACAACCCAATAGGTGATTGATTACTTACACCCAACTTTCAAAGCATGTAAATTAGTTATCAAGCTTGGTTAGTTTTCTCATACAAATGATGAATTGGGTATAGGCTAAATAGCAAGGAAGGATCATTGAGAAGTAGTAGTGTGGATGATGGAAGATGTACCATGATTCCTAGGGAGTTGCACAGAGAAGTGTATGGATCAAAGAAGACTACTACTAAGACTGGGTCAAGGAAGTTCAGCTGGGCCAAGTTGAGCTGGAAGTCATCTGACCAAGATGAGTGCGCTGTTTGCCTTGAGAGGTTCATGCCAGGTGAGACCCTGGTGCATCTGCCTTGTGCTCATAGGTTCCATTCTGGCTGCATGGTCCCATGGCTAGAGAAGAATGCTCATTGCCCTTGTTGCAGAATGGGGGTAGCTTTAGTGTCCCAGTAAATTGACTTCTCTTTAATTTGTGTTGATTTATCTGTAATGAGCTTGCAGTTGTAGGGTTGGTGTGGATCAGGATGTTCCTTTATGGATCATTACCTTGTAGCTGTCATATGATTTTGTTGATGAAAGACTAGTGAGGAACTCTGTGTGTGAGTGAAATTATGTATATAAATGGTCGGTAGTTTCAAGGTGCTTCATAGTAGAGATCAAATGTCATACATAAACACATTTTTGCAACATCATTCTTCACCATGCAAATCAAATATGGGGAACTGAAAATTTGGGGATCAAGATTTCTTGAAAAGGTTCAAATATAATTGAAGTACCAAAGCTTAATCTAACTAAAATGAGAGTATAACATCATTTTGCAATGTTGTTAGGTATAAATCAACATATCAGAAAATACATCATTCAGTAATTCCCATTCCATAACAGAAGGGACATATGTAGACCCTTCTTGTCTTACTTCCATAAGACTTTAACCATAAGAATGAACAAATAATAGACATGATGAGTTTTGAAGGAAATGCAAGTGAGTGAATGAATCTAATTCCATCGAGTGTCACAATCTGTCAATTCTTTTCCACCCACCTCCTGAAATTGAATTTAAGATAATGCACCTCGCATGTGACTAGTGGCCCAAAGATTTGAACATATGGGAATGGGATTGCCTTTCTGTCTTGGTCTCAATTCCATTTTATCTTGCTTACTCATTAAACCATTCATTTAGGTGAATCATCACTCTCATATTGTTGCTTGATCAAAAGTTTGAATCACTAATTGATAAAGATTATCTATAGTTCATCTTTTCCCTATCATATCCTAATTTGGTTAAAAGCTCGCACCTTTCTGTACTGTGAAGCTGGAGAGCACTATTATGTTGTTATCATAGGGCAAATATCTGCCTTGATTGATTTCATTTGCTGGGTTGTGTTAGTATAATCAAGCTTTTAAGATATGTTCTGATTACTTCTGTATTTTTTTCTTTGTGATTTGAGACTTATCGAGTGAGTGATCGAGTGAGTGATAAACAAGAGTCTAAAACGTCTAAAAGTTTTCACATGTAACAAAAGATTGAGACGTATTGCATGATTTTTTTATTTTTTGGTACTGTTGGATTTCAAATCTGCTACATGTACGTCCACTAAGTAGGCAAAATCATACAATGCGTCTCAAACTTCTGTTTGCAAGAAAAATGATTACGAAAGGGTATGATAGTGATAGTGAGCGAGATTCAAATTAGGGACAAGAAACACAAAAATTTACCAAACCCTTTCGTATTTACTGATACCATTAGGCATTAGCTCAGGAAAACGTCTCTTTACTTTAAATGGTGAAAATGACATTGCCAATTCCCAAGCAACAAGCACCAAAACGACGACGTCTCCTCACTGCATCTTTTCATTATTTTTGCCACCAAGTGGGTTTCAAAACACTCGCTTCTCTCAACGGCTAGTTCCTAGTGACCGTTTTCCTTCTCCCCAAATTCAAAACTACCTCTCTCACTCACTAAGCTCACAAAAAACCAGATTCACAGCTCTGGCATCTTACACAAACCCTCGATATCTCTCTAACGCTTTTGCCAATCCTTCGAATCATCAAGATCCCAGATCAGTTTCAAGAATGGTGTACTCTTACGCACCCACCTACTACTCCTCTCTCCATGAGTCTGTCACCTCTTTGTGCAAGACCATCCTTCCCTTCAGCTTCAAGAAACGCCGCTTAACATCAGCGGAACACAAGCTGTCGAAGCTTCAGTCGGATAATCTCAAGTGGCAGCAAGACTCTTTCCACCAGATTCTCAACTTGATGGGTCTTCACAAAGAAGGCATTTTGGCTGAGACTGAGGTCTCAGCTTTTCGATCCCATTTGCTTGACACCCTCATCGCTGCTCCGGCAGAGCATGAGCAGCCGGTGATCTTGCGAGATAAGCTGCTTTTCTTGCAGGTAAACAATCTAAGATCTCTCTTTCTTTCTTTATTCATTGTTAAAAATATGCGACGGGGTATTGTAAGTTTCAAATTGTTCTTGTTCTTGCTGTCGCGATCTATTGAGATTAACGGGGATTAATTAACCTTGTAGGAGCTGTTGTATGCTAAATGCATATCTGAAGATGAGTACCATTCTTCAAAAAGGCCATTGCTGCAGAGATTGGCAGTGCAAGGAGCTGAGATTGAGGCCAGAGATGTTATTGTTTCTGGGGCACCAGTTAAAGAGGCGAAAGAGAATGCAGAGGAGGAGTGGTCTGTCATCGACTTAAAGGATGACAAAAACTTGACAAACAAAGAGGGATCGAATTCGAAGAGCAAGAAAGGGAAGCATGGCTCTGCAATGAAGCAAATCAAAGGAGCAGCTTCGGTTTTGGGGTTTGTCTCGCCTTACAAACAAGGGAAGAACAGAGAAGAGAGGAGCATTTTCGATTTGGCTAACAACTCTAAGCTTGAAACAAGCTCAATTCTCATGCAGGAGAGTTTGCCTCCTGTGAAAGAGAGTGGTAGCTCGGATAGGACAAAGAGGAAACCGTTTAGGAATTTGTTTCAGAAAGAAGGAAATGGTGATGAGAATTGTGTCGAGAAAGAACAACAAACACCTTCGAAATCGGCTAAGAAGAAATGGGGGTTTGATGGGTTGAAGAAGTGGAAGAGGAATGAGTCAGAGGATGAGACAACTCCTCTGCCTCTTAATGAGAGATCAGATGATGAAGTTCATGTGAGGCTTGTGGCAAGCCCAATGGGTGAAGGGCCAGACACTAAGCTTATCAAGAGGAAGCTGCTCTCAGATGGCTCTCCTTCTGATTTCTTCATTGATAAGGTTTGACATTGTTGATTTGGTTTCTTAGAGTTGATATGATATTCGAGAATTGAGCTGAAACTGAATCTTGGTCACTTTCATTATGTGCAGGTTGTAGGGGACAAGATAAAGAAGGAGCTGTCGAGAATTCAGACCGAGCTTTGCACAGCAAATCCAAATCTTAAATTTTCGTAAGCCTTTCTATTCTACTTATGGTGATTTGTTGTATAAGCATTGGTGTTGAAAAACAATCTTTCTTTTATGAATATATGAGTTTGATTCATGGATTCATGGACTTGATCAGGAATGACCAAATTGAAGAAATTTCGACTAAACTTCCAGTCGACAAGGCTGAGCTAAAGAAGTTCTTTCCCAAGTAAGATCAATTCCAAAACCATTCACCTTTTGAGCCTAGAATCAGCTAAATTGTATCACCCTTTTGATCTCCTTTGTTTTGATGCTTCAGGTCGTGGTGTGATCGGTATGGAGATGTCGTTTTGGATGTGGTGAAGAAAGAATTTAAGGACCATGTAGGGGAAATGGAGAGCTTGAGGAATGCAGCTAGAGAGAAACATGGCATGAACTCGGCTCGGTGGACAACATTCCAAGATGATGATGAAAATTGTCACCCGAATCTCTTTGCTAACCGAGATCATTCGTATTATGGTAGTGGCACTTCAAAGTTCCATGAAACCAATCCTTTCTGCGATGATCACATTACTGCCAATGGAAGCAATGCCAGCAAGCTGAGATCTAAACCATCTTTTACGCAAGACCAGAACCAGAACCCCTTCTGGGTCCCTGGACATGGCTATTGATAACACCCAGGCACTGCTATATTCTGGGTAATGTTCTAGGGGAGCAATGGTCTATGTTTACAGATTATGAATTTTTATTGAGAAAATGCTTATGGATTCTGTAAGAGCTCGGCTAGCCAAGTAACTCAAACTCTATGTTTGACTTGTAAATTAGGCGATGTAATTTCTCCCTGTTGCTCTCCTAAAGTAACAGGGTTGGTAATTTATTCAAGTGCTTCCATTTTGTGCAGAATGTGTGTCAAGTATTGCTGACTAGCTTGTTGAAAGATTCTGCATTCTCAAGGCTCTAAGTTAAAGAAATGTCAAGGATGCGTAAAATAAACATTGATCCAAATATCTAATATTTCTTAATCTCTGTACAAGAACAACAAATCCGCATCATGAGGATTGACTTGGAAAATTCAGATGCAAGTTAGCACTGAGCATAAATGAGTTAGTATTTGCCCGTGGAGGATAAAAAGTTGTATATGCGAAGGACCATCAATATTTACAGATTCATATGAACAATTCATATCAAATAGAAGATATCGAGTTAGATACAGAGCGGTCATTCAAACCTTCACGAACATCTCCTCGACAAAGTGGACAAACTCTGTAAGAGAAGAAGGCAGCAGGATAAGAAACCATGAGTATTGACTTTCAGCATGAAACAAGGGAAAACAAAGGATAATGATGAAAATATAATCAGGGGATGGCAATAAGCATACCCATGTATCTCTTTGAGCCACTTATCCACACATGACATGTGATACTCATGGTGGCAAGGCAGAACTCGAATTTTGTCCCCTTCCTCATACTCAGCGAGGCAGATGTAGCACCTGTCAATTATTAACTCACCATGATCAAACACTGACAGATGCATTATGCACACTTGACAAATAATAAGAAAAAAAATCAAATAAATAAAACTTACTGTTCAACATCATCCCCATGCTTCAATTTGTCAAGCTTACTGTGACTCTTCAGAGGAAATGAGTCAACAACAGATGCTGGGGCAGGGACTGAGACCATAGACAGTGAAAGTGACACGGGTTGGCGATGAATTTCATCCAAAACCTGCAAATTGGACCAAAAATTGTTACAAAATTATGTGACGGAGCTCCATTGATATTATTCATTTGTATCTCCAAAGTGCAGACAGATTAAAAAATGTAACGTTTGAAAGGATGTTAAACTAAATTCTTCGAACCCGGAAGCATATTCGAAAGGATTAGCAGTATATAGAGATGCTCTAAGCTAATACAAAGTACATAACCAAAAAGTAGAAAAACACATGGACGTGTTCCCACAGAACAGAAGCCAGACTGGAAAGCAATGCGGTATGATGAGATTGTGAATAGCACTTCCCTAAGAATATAAATTTATCAACTTGTAAGTTTAATTAGTGCCATGAATGATGACATCCAGATATAGGTACTCTATCAATTGACAATAAGTGCAGTGACAACAACACATACATAAATGGCTTCAACTTCCACAATGCCTGCTCGAAACATGTGTCATTCATTTAACTAGGCCAGAAATTTACATACTGAGGTTAATACGCACCAGCTGAAATATATACCGAGCCATTCAACATAAATTGGTGAAACCGTGAAAGAGAAACAATCTTTATAAATGTTTTTCACTCATTAGTCACCAACAGTGGCACAATCTACCTAACCAGATGCATGCGACCATAGAAGACTTGGCCTTTTGAAATGAAAGCAGACCCAAGACAAAAGTATTTGAAGCTTCATTGTTATAGCCCAAAACATGCAAGCAGCTTTTGAACTAATATGCATTATCTCAATCTCGAGGAATAGGAGAAACTGAAGCCTGAGGACAGAAAATTACCTCGAATAGAGCTTCAGCAAGCATCACAATTCTCGATATACTTGCCCGAGCACTAGACTCTTCCGTCATCAAGAATGAACCACATGAGCACATGCCTCTGGGGTGAATCCCTGTAGGACAAGTAGTATTGCGGTGACCATTACCATCAAGGCCACCACGAAGCCTTTCCCAGACCTGAAAAGAGTGTGGAACAAAAGCATAAATATAATTATTAGGTGGGGAGCATAAGAACAAGCTGTTAGTTACTATATATAGGATTTTCTGCCCTATAACAAGTGTGTTTTTTTTTGGGTGACAACATCTATATTTAACACGTTGTAAAGTTATATAGAAGTACTATTAGTGCATGATTACATAACACAATATATCACTATAATGTTATACATGAACAGACACCTACATATCATTCCATATAACACAAGGTCCCTCAAGTCAATGGAACCAAAGTATCAATTTTCAGATCCAAGTTAACTCAGATGATTGAAACAATATCACAAGAGCCTTTTAAAGTTTTAGAAGATCACCTCAGATCTAGAGTGTCGGCGCCGTTCACTCAAGTTAGGAGTTCTATTCACCTGGTGACCAGAATCAGCTCCACTCCGTTCATCAAGAAAATCACCACTCAAACCAAGTAGCCATCTGTCATGAAATCCTAGATCCTCAGTGTCATCAGTAGAGAAAAGTATGGTTGGCGAATCGATAAACCTTCTCGAACTGCGTCTTGAAAATGCATCCCAAAAAAGACGCCTACCATTCCTTCTGGACTCACGGTTACTTGTGTCACCATTACTCCTGGACAAAAAGTTCGAAGAAATGCTCATGACATCAACATGAACTACACTTCCATCTTCCCGGCTTTGTTCCCTGTTGGACATAAGGAATCCTAAGCCAGAAGGTATTGCCTCCCGAAGGGTATCATTTCCGCGTGAGGGAAAAGGTAACGGTATATCAGAAACATGAACAGAATCAGCATCAGCATTAGTATTATGGACAGCCATTACTTCAGCCACATGATTCTCAACGGACATGTTATCAGAATGGGAATTCCCAATCGTTTGTGGAGACGAACTATTTGGACGCATAACCACAGGACGAGCCTGAGATGCACTCTTGTCTGCGGAGCCAGTGACTGTATCCATGTTAGCCGAACTATTCACAGAGACTCGGTGGGAAGATTGTTGTTCTTTAAACGAAGTACTAGCTGCAGTACTATTATCCCTACTAGATTCATCATGATTACAACCAGCACTTACCGGATGAGAAATGAGCTCCTTACTCCTGGACAAGCACTTCCCTTGGTTACTTGTGCCAAAACTTCTTAAACCTTCTTCAAAGTAAGTACCCTGACCTTCCGGAGCAACGCTTTGAGATGAGGATCCAATTTCAGTATTGGGGAAGGTAAACCCTGCCCCTGTACTGGAGATCAACGAAGACACGTCTGTGGAGTTCTGAACTGGATTATTACCCCGATCACAATGCTCTACGTGTCTCACCAGGCACTCAGCTTGATGATCTTCCATCTACAGGAAAGCCACCTAAGCATATCAGTACCCATCATAATATATAATACCAACTACTCAACCCATGCAACAAAACATTACAACACTAGCAACATTCTAATCTAACACTTCTCCAACCAATTTCAGGGCCTTCCCTCAAAATGATCGGTATAACATTGTTTCTTCTTCATTCATGATCATTAAACAATTCTAAAGACCATAGAACACATAATTCGAACAATACATTAGATGATTGACCTGATGATCAACAAATGGCCCTAATTGAACTATTTCTCATCAGCCACAGATATACAAATTAGATATACAAATTCACAGATACATGATAAACACAAACTCAAATTGACCAAGCAACAACAAAACCACCAATCACAAAGTCACCACCAGCTCATCAAATTCAAGAAACAAACCCCAAATTCATCATTGGGTTTCTGTACCACACCAAAAAGCACCGATCTTTACACCAAACGACCAAAACCCAAATCATATAACCCATCAAAACCCAATAAAAATCGAATCTTTGATCCAAATTTACACAAACAAAACGAAACCCAACAAGGAAAAAGGGGGTACCTCGAGAGTGGCACGTGAGGAAGAGCCGCCGCAGACGAGAGAGGAGAGGATGGAGCGATTGGGTCGGGGCCGAGATGGGCGCGAACCCAGTCGACTAGAGCTCGAACCCATTTCAAGAAGAAGAGGGTTGAGAAATGAAGGGGATGATAATTGAAGCAGAAAGGCAAGTGAGAAAGGAAGGAAGGGTCAGAGAAAGAGAGGTGTTTGTTTATTTCAAATTCGATGGTTTTGTGGACTCTACCGTATGATTGAGGTAAAGAAATGCCTTTTAATTTTTCGGTGCTTCTAATAAACAGTTGAGAACGACTGAGACATTTTTGTGTGTTTACTATTATCTAAAATTTTGAGTGACATTGTAAATAATTGGTTTAAATAGGTAGGGGAACGAGATTGAGATGAAAAGGGAGAGATAGAATGGGAGGTTGAAACCTAAATTCATGCTTAAGGATTGACTTACTATTATTAGAAATAAAATCAATCACTAGTTAATGAGTGATCAAGAATTTAGGGGAACGATGAAATATAACTTGATATCTAAGAAAAATTGTTATCTTGGTGGAAATGGTGGCATTGGGATCTTGTTTCAATGCTTGAACTTTAAGTATACATTTTTTTTTTATGAAGTTACATCTCAAATAAGATATGGTTTTCCATTTTGCATTTCTTTTTTATGATGATCTCTAAATTTGGAGCTAAAAGCTTGTGAAAACAGAATATAGAGGCGAGTGGACATGAATGTTCAAAACCAACCAGAAACATAGAAGTGTATGTGCAAAAACGGCAAAGTCCTTAATGTAAAATTTTGAAAATACAAGACTAAGAAAAATGTTTCGTAATAAGTTGGAATGGATCATTAAAAATTTTAATGTGGGCTTGGCAATGGGGAATGGCTAGAACTAGAACAACACCCAAGCCTAAAATAGTGGATCTCTAACCCAAGCTCAATCTGGCCCAAACCTTTATGTTTTGGTGTTACCCAGGATGCTCTTCACAAAATGATAAACCTCTGCACTCGATCGGCAAATCTATCACTAATCACATTAAGGAACAAAGAGACAAACACATCACAATTTGGACCGGGATTCTTACTCATTTGGAGTCATATATATGCCTAAAATACGAGATCTATTCCACTCAACCATAATATAAGCATGCATAAAAGCTGCAGATAATGTAAAAGGAACGTGTCTGGTATATATTCAAGTAACACTAGACGCCATGAAAGTAAACTTCAAATCACCAAGGTAAAGGACAATGGTGGCCTGAATGCCTGATAGTTATTTTTCTGGCATTATTGCTACAGTTCTCTGTCGATCGGAAAGGGGAGTCTGTGGTACGTACCATTGCCATTTCAAAAAGCTTTTGTCATTTTACTTTTCAGTTACATCATACCAAAGATTACTTACCTTTAGAAAATGCCACTGGTGGTTACTGTGGTGGTTGTGGTTACTGTCACTGGTGTAACTGGTAGAAAATGCCACCTAGCGTAGCTAAGAGATCGTGTTTAGTGGAACGGGCCGGTGGATCAGATATCTACAGCATTTGATATCTAATGTATCATCATGATGTGTATAAGTACGTTTTAAGCAAGTTTATGATGTGTAAAGATCAACAATGTACTGCAGATCGATCTGCCGACCAGACTTTCTCTCATTTGCTAGAGAGTTCTAATGATAAACCTAACACTTGTAGGTGTGGTAAGAATATCAGATCACTAACTGAAAGCGCCATAGATATGAATTGTAGGTAAAACCTAACAAGAACGAACACTGATAGATATGACTAGCAGTTCTAATATTTTCAAGATGAGGAGGACAGGTTTCCCTCGGCCATTGGTTGCCCGGATATATCACCATACCTAGCTTCCATCTTTTTGCCACGTATTGCCGGCCCCCATACGTACTCAACCCTATAAATCAAACCCTTACATTTCAGAGTTGAATCGTTTAAGAAAAAATGCCAGACCATCCACCACCACCACACGGCGGCCACGGTCACGCACCACCCCCAGGTCCGGGACACCACGAGCCTCCTCCGCCCCATGGCCATGCTCCTCCTCCGGGGCCTCATGCACCTCCTCCGGGACCCCATGCACCTCCTCCGGGACCCCATGCACCTCCTCCGGAACCCCATGCACCTCCTCCGGGACCCCATGCACCTCCTCATGATCCACACAAGCCACATGACTGTCACCACGGTCACCACCACCCATGAACCGAACTAGTCATGAGGCCACGATCGAGAAGCTAGTCTCAGCAAGTTGTTATCTATTTATCTTTGTGCCTGTAATGTGATCTAGCTGCGGTTGTAGTTCTGAGTTGCTGGGTTTACTGGCTTTGCTCCATTGATCTCATCGTTATGTAATGACTAAAATATGAGGACTATGTATGTATCCAAAAGAAGGCTGATCATATATGTATAATAAGAAGAGTACTGGCTTTGTGGTTTATGTATAATCCGCTTGTGTAAAACTTCTTCTTTTATCCGTCTAAATGTGATGTATAATCAGAAAATATGGCCAGTTTGTCATCTTGACCAACCTGAACTTACAAACTAATTAATTAAGTCAATCTCCCCAATTTCATCAATCTTCATTAGGATTTCATCACTAGCTCATTCCTTCACAGATAATTAACCATTTGCTCGATTGCTCTTAACAAACTGTAATAGCCAAGAGGCAAACGCATCCATCTAAATTCTAAAAAGTTATTAACACAGGCTAGGGGTAAATTATCCTTTGTTCAGACCAATCTCACAGTTGAAGCGATGAATTGGCTAAAACAAAAGCCTACGGGCAGAAAAACAAAGCATCTCTATTCGTACGGAAGAATGACTTCCATATATAGTAAGCCTTATAGTTATAACACCGTAAGTGTATAAGAATAGGAATTCATAAACGCAATAAGAAGAAGACCGTGAAAGAGATCGAAGATTAAAGCAGGCCTTAATGTCTTGTATATTCTGTACAAAATTTCAACAGCCAGATTTTCTCGATGCATTCGTCAGCTTCTGTTTGTAACCTTTCTTCTGTCAAATCCTCCATGGCTTTTCACGAGCAATAATTCTTGCAAGGTCCCATTAACAAGCCTCACGTACGTTGTTCTTATCTCCTTTTCCTTAGCTCACCAAGAATTCAACTATTACCAAGTGCAGCAACTAGTTTCTGTGATCGATCTACGGAAAGTTAAAGTTATTGCTCAAAAGAGAAAGAGAAAACGGAAGTTAAAGTTCCATGCTGCCCTAGTTCAAGTACGCACTCAGTTATGATCTTGTGGTTCTTACAATGGATGAATGGATGAAGCATTACCACACAAATACTCAGAAGAGAAAAACAAAACAACCACAGTGCACGATTAACATGCTAGCTAGCTTTCATTGTGTGCAAATATCCTGAGCTACCATTCCACCAAAACAAGCTAAATAAGTTTATCCTTGTATGGATATTATGTGAATCGAAATAATTGTATATTTGATTCTTAGATATTATGTGGCACCTATTACAACGAAGCATGTGCCATATTCTGAAGATAATGTCGACACATCTGAATCATCTAGAGCCCGTACCGACACCTTTCTCCTATAAAATCAACTCCTACTAGCTTAAACTCTTCAACAGTTCGCCACATCAAGAACAACTTTCTTTTTGTTTATACAAGCTAGTAGTCTCACCAAGAATTCGAAGATGCATCACGGTGATCATCACGGCGGACCACCACACCACGGAGGAGGTCCGGGAGGAGGTCCGGGAGGTCCAGGAGGCGGCCCTCAACATGGTCATGGTCATCAAGGAGCTCCGGGAGGAGGGCATGGAGGACCAGGAGGAGGAGGGCATGGAGGGCAAGGAGGAGGAGGACACGGAGGACCAGGAGGAGGAGGACATGGAGGAGGAGGAGGAGGAGGACGAGGGGGGAGGAGGAGGACATGGAGGAGGAGGAGGAGGAGGACGAGGGAGGAGGAGGAGGAGGACATGGAGGAGGAGGAGGACGACGGAGGGCATGGTGGTCACTGATCATGGCGCTAGACTACGTATACTACTTGTGGTGTACTAGCTGGCTGAATAAGTCTCTCTATGTGACTTCTGTAGTATTGTTTGTGTGTTATCATTTCCTAGTTGGGTCGATCAGATCCTAGATAGTGAAGCTAGCTAGGGGAGTCGATCTTGTGTTTGGAGTCTGTTAATTAATGTATGTGTATGGATGTGTAATAAAACCATACTAGCTATGTATTTGATTCGAGGCTTAACATATATTGCATGCAGCTATATATATATATATATATATAATATCCTTAGATGACTAAGAACATAAGAAACAGAGCAGTACTATTGATGATTTACAAGATTCAATTTGTATAAGTGATCTTTGGCTTGTCCTAATTAACCATCAAGCAAAGCGCTAAGAACGAACATATTATATATACTGCCAGATGATCAAGCAACTTTGCAGAGGGATCATGACGAAATGTCCATCTAGCAGCTTAAATGCTTAATTAGAACAATTTTGCAAAACAAACACAAACTTGTATAATACGGTACCGAAAATATAAGTATAACCGTTTGAAATGTCAAGTTTATCAATCTTATGAAATCGAAGTATCGTAAATCGATAATGATCTTCTTCAAAACTAGAACGAGAATGTAACGTGTCTATATGACACTATAAATGTCTACGAAATCATGCGTTAAGAACATAATATTATATTCCTTCGTTTTTTACTAAAGAATATCATTACCGTTAAGCTTTAATTGACATACGTACGATTGTACTTTGTAGTGATACATCTAATTATATTGGTCGTGTGGTGCCCTTAGTATATTAAAAGGAAAAAACTAAAGAGACCAAAAGGCCCAAAGGAAACCACAGAAATTGTCATAAAGGTACAAGTGCAGCCCAACTTTC